>NW_027187391.1:23869023-23924082 GCF_028583685.1 Petaurus breviceps papuanus
TCTATCTATCTATCTATCTATCTATCTATCTATCTATCTATCTATCTGTATATGCATATATTACAACAATGTTCATAGAATTAGCTACAACAAACCAAGGAAAAATAATGCTGTGTAATTAAAATATTTGATTGTACAGTCTTTAAAAATGCATTATGTAACTTAAGTGAGCTGATATACTCATTTTATTTTATTAGAATTAGAGTAAAATATTTGTTCCTAAATGGAAGCTGTCTTTCTGACGCAAAAGAGGAAACATTTTATTTTACTTCTTCCATGTAAACAAATCACAAATCAAAATAGTTCTGTCTCATCATGTTTCCTTTTGCAGGTCCAAATTCTTGTAAGAGTATAGCAGTTTAGGTGTCTGCATTTGACTGGTCATTTGAATTTTTTTACAGATAATATGAATACAGATAAGCTCCAATTCTTGCGTATCTTTATTGATAACATGACTGCTCAGTAAACTTCCACTCCAGATGAATGCTGTTTAAGACAATGGAGTCCTATTAAGGTCACTGTTTATGTGAACATCCTACTTTAGAAAAAAAGCTTCTAACCATCTCTGCTTCAAACAATATCTTTTCTATTTCATCTTACTTAGGTTATGTCAGGAGGGGGAAGAAAGAAAGGTAGTCAGTGAGAGTTTTTGTCTGGGACATCGCAGCTACCTGAAGTTAACCAGGCATGTAACCACTGGCCTGTATATCAGGAATTCTAAGAATTCTTGCTGAATTGCACTTGTTTGTGCCCATTCTTTGAGGATCTCACTGATGTGTGTACTCTCTCTATTGATGTAAATCATCATCCGTGTCTTCTCTTCTTGTATTATGCTCATCCACGTCTTCCCATAAATCCTTCACAAAACATCTGCTAAATATTCTAGAATTCTCTTACATGTTTAACATTTGAGAACTAGTAGTGTAACTCTTAAATTCTCCATCCGTGATCCTTTCTAATCCCTATACCTCCTCTTTTCACTATGTGTTGCCTTGATAATGTCCTTTATGTCACTTCATGATTAAAAAAAATAAAATAGGCCTACTATGTATCTTTCCATTGCCTTTTGAGTCACCTACCACTTTGATTTTTTGAAACTTTTAGATGTTTAGTGTTCCATGGTGCATAAACATCCAACATCATTAACATATTTATGTTGAAAATAGTCCTGTCCAATTATGTTCCTTGCCATCTTTCCATTTCATAATGTAACTCATTCAGAACTTACATGCCATAGCCCACATTGAAAATAGTTTGTAATAGAAATATTGGCAGATCTGTTTCACTATTCTTCTGATTGTTGGCCTTCTACTAATCTTATCTTTATGCTCTTATTATGATCTGGCACAGGTGGCTCTAATTCTAAGCTTTGTGCAAACTTATATTTTACCTTTCAATTCTGTTATTTTATGACATGAAGCTATTAGAAATCTTCTATCACCTTCTCTTAACCTTTTGTAAATGAATTTATCTTTTAAATCATAATTTTATTTGGCTGCTTACTCTCTCCTCTTGTCAAGGAGTGTTTGCTTGTTTAAGTGGATGAAGTTGCTTTAAGTTCATTAAACTTCTGCAGAAAACAGTGACAAATTCTGTGTTTTTCTCTCTTTTTGCTGCCATTTTTGTCTTAGTGATTCATTTTATTAATTTAAGTTGTAGCTGATATAATTTACCTTACTCTTCTTCTAAATTAGTGTAAATCTTTAATCTAACTAGTTGAGAGTTATCGCATAGAAAGCTCATTTAAAAAATGAGAACTACACTGAGAACTTTTCTTAAATTTATGATATAATCAGTTTCATTCCTCTCCTCCCCAGCCCCCAGTGTTGCTTGATACTTTCCACGACAATACCTTCTAACTTTCTTCTTAAAGAAAGCAATTGTAGGGGTGGCTAGGTGGCACAGTGAATAGAGCACTGGCCCTGGAGTCAGGAGGACCTGAGTTCAAATGTGACCTCAGACACTTAACACAAAAGACTAGCCATGTGACTTTGGGTAAGTCACTTAACCCCAATTACCCTACCTTCCCCCCTCCAAGAAGCAAACAACAACAACAACAAATAATAATAAAAAATCCCAATTGTTTTATACAGGTGTATGGTATTTGACTACCAGACTTGAATAATTTTTACTTCCTTCATTTTCTAATATTTTCTTTTTATTCTTCCCACTGTGCTCATCCAGTACAGTATTGAAGTCAACAAGTATCATTGTATTTGTTGACTTTGTTTGTGGGATCTTGCTAAATTATTAAAAAAAATTCTTTTTTTATAAAAATAATTATATATTTATATTGGAAATTTATTTTTAAAGATATAAAAGATAATTTTTATATAAATAAAATTATATTAAATTTTATTTATGTAAATTTACATAATTTTTATAAATTTATTTATATAAATTATATAAGAATTATATTTTATTTACATAAAATATTTATATAAAATTATTTTAAAAAACTCTCTCAGTAGATGTCATTGCAATATTTGTAATTATTTTTGTGGTGTACTTTTTGCTTATGCTTCTCATGAGTTCTGCAAGGTAAGATGATTAAATGGCCCATGAAATGATGTTTCTTACTACCCTTGGAAACACAATAAAATCAACTTTGCCAAACCTTATTTTCTCCTCCAAGGAGAATCCACAATCCATCCTTCCATCTAGCTGCAACATCATTTTGTCTTCTGGTTTCACTTACATGTCAAGATTAATACGATTCAGTCACTTCAGTAGTATGTCAATTCACTCATCACTGAGCAAGGAGCTTACATTAGGGTACTAATAGTAAAATTCATATTTATAGGTTATCTAAAATTTTATGATTCTTAGCCCTGTTTTGTATCCCCTCACCTTCCTGACTCTTTCTACTTTCCCTGATAAAATAGAAGGGGTCTCTCCTATTTTTCTTTCTTTCATAGTCAATAAATATGTATTGGTCACATATTAGGTGCTAGGCACTCTTCTACACATTGGGGAAATGAATACAAAAAAAGAAAGATAGTCCTTGTCTCCAGAGAGCTTAAAATCTTATGGGGAAATACAAAACACAAAAGGAAGCTGAAAAGTAGGAGGGGGTGGGTGGGGAATATCCAAAGGAAGCACATGGTGGATGTCAGTCCCAGAAGTTCCTAGGTAGTACATCAAGGTGAGAAATGAGGATCTGAAATTCTAAGGGATTCTGCAGAGAAAATCTCATAAACTTAATAAAAAGCTTTTGGATTAATTGAATAGAGAGAACTCATAGCAAATGTTCCAAAATCTTTCTACACCTGAAGGGCAGTAGTGAGGTATGAACATGATGATATCTAGCATTTTTCTTTCTTCTCCAGGCTTTGGAAGCAGGTCTTTGCTCTCAGGTCTAAGGATGCATCTGGAAGAAAGAACCTGAATGGAAGCAATTTTTGTAGGGTCAGTGAGGGATTCTATCAATCAGGACACCAAGAAGAGTAAACTATTAACTCTGAGTTCTAGATCTTTAAAAAAAACGTAGTGTCTATAACATGGAGATTTAGGTAAAAAGTAGGAGATGTGATCACCTCACTCTTTTAGGGCTACTAGTAGTTTCTCACCCCAACGGCTAGACTTGGAAGCAAAAGCTGATGATTCAGTTAAGATGTCCATTTCTCTTCTCTAATAGCTAGGCTCCTTTTTGGTTCCTTTCCCTTATTTCTTCCTACATCTTGCATTCTCCTTGAAGCCCTGCCTTTTTACCTTTTTCTCTAGCCCCAATACTCCATTAGTTTTTCTACTTCTTTTTTTTTTTTGTCTTGCTTTTTGGAGGGGGGAAGGTAGGGCAATTGGCATTAAATGACTTGCCCAAGGACACATGCCTAGTTTTTGTCTTGTGTCTGAGGCAGCATTTGAACTCAGGTCCTCCTGACTCCAGCTGCTCTATTCACTGTACCACCTAGCTGCCCCTAGGTTTTCCACTGTTTTATGCTACATTCCCTTCTGTATAGCTTTTCTTTGCCTGTATATGTAACAGGGGGGTGTATGGGCTGCTCAAAGAAGATGAGAACCTCTTTTGTGAGGGCTTGCTGAGTCCCTTTTAGGGTTATTCATCAAGCTTTGCTGTCTACCTTCACCTAAATCCCATTTGTGGCTCTAAGAAGCTGTAGCATACTCAGTGGCCACATCCTGGTGAAACTGTCTTGGTAGAGAGCCTAAACCAGGTTAAGGGTAAACAATAGGCCTCAAACTATTGTTTTGTGAATTAAAGGGATGTCTACTTCAAGTACATGAAGACTTCCCTTGGTCGAATAGACAGATGAGAATAATTTCTTCCAACAGTCATAATGGTGGCTGAAGCCTGTGGAGCACTTAGAGCTTGGTCAGGCATCAAAGATGCCAAAGTCATCTATTGCATCCCAAGCCAACATCTGTCATCTTAATTTTTGTCCTGCCAATGGACTTCTATGACCCAGGAAGAGAGAGTGAGGCTGACAACATTGTGCAACTCTGTCTCACAAATCTAGTTCACATGTGAATCACATGTAATTTCCAGGTGGTGTCACTGATCCTCTTTAAAAATGAAGGACAGGGGTGGCTAGATGATGCAGTGAATAGAGCACTGGCCCTGGAGTCAGGAGGACCTGAGTTCAAATCCGGCCTCAGACACTTAATACTTACTAGCTGTGTGACCTTGGGCAAGTCACTTAACCCCAATTGCCCTGCCCTCCACCCTCCAAAAAGCAATAAATAAATAAGTAAGTAAATAAATAAAAATGAAGGACAATAACAAGATGCAACAGGGAAAAGGGAATAATAATGGTCCTGCAGGATAGTTCTAACTTCTAGTATCTTTTTTGGTCAAGTCAACACCTATGATTTCAATGCAGTAGGGAATTCTCAGTAAAGAAACTCCTTCTCTTACAGATAGACCACTCTTCTGAATGTTAGTCTTCTCAAGTTGCCTAGGAGATAGTAAGTGAGCTTCCTAGAGTTACACAGCCAGTGCATGTCAGAAGGGGAATCAGGTCTTCCTGACTGAAAGACCTGTACTCTCAATATACTATAATATACTTCACAAAATATTTTTAATTCATAAATCAGGAGAAAATACTTGTTAAGTTATAGGGTACACTATATACATATACATACTTACATGCATACTTACATACATACATACAGTCCATACTTACATACATACACACATACACATATACATACACATATATACATACTGGAATCATTCCAGTCCTCCACAACTGATGAGAGGATGCCAACATCCCTTGAGAGGTGAATGTATTTCTTTTGGAAATTATGTTCCCCTTAAGTGGTTTGGGAAGAAAATACAGGAGAGAGAGAGGAATTCTTTTCATTTCTCATATTTATATCTTTAGTTGATATAATCCTTCTATTATAGGCCCTGGAGAAAACAAAATTTCGTTCCTAGCTCTAACTACCACATGTAGAAATATCCTTTAGGAAAATCTATTTGGGGAAGAACAGAACCATGAACCTTAAAGACATCCTTTTTTATGTTCTACTTAATGTATTTTAAATTAAAAAGTAGGGTTAAAAGAAATGAGGGTGGGGCTCACTCTTCTACAGCTTTTCATTTTTGTAATCAGGTCAAAGGAATTCTGGTCATCAATAGTATCTTGTATATGTATATTTATATAGCTGATCAAGATTATATTATTTTGTGTGATCAGTAGTTAGTTTAAGATCTATTTATTTATTTATTTTTTTTGCTTTTTTGAGGTTTAAGACAGGGCAAGTGGGGTTAAGTGACTTGCCCAAAGTCACATGGCTGATACGTGTTAAGTGTCTGAGGCTGGATTTGAACTCAGGTCCTCTTGACTCCAGAGCCGGTGCTCTATTCACTGCACCACCTAGAAGATATTATTTAAAGGGTCCTGTCCAAATTGTTTCAAAATGGAAAGATTTTCCCCCAAATGTTAGAGAATGACTGGATTTTTCCAACACTCTCATTTTATAGATCAGGAAACAAAAGTTAAGACAAATGACATGGTTTGTCCATGGTTTACAAATTGTTTAGTGAAGGAGATGAGACTAGACATTGAAGTCTCTAACTTATAGATCAAAGATCTTCCTGTTATATTCCATTGGTTATCCAAATTTAATACTTCATCATCTGAACTGCCTCACAAATATGCTTCTCTTTCTTCTACATGCTTCGCCTCTTGGATACTTAATCCCTGGGTATTTAGAGCTTCTGCCACAGGATAAAAAGAGAGAAGAAGCAACACTGGACAGTTGGTTTCACCATCTGTTATCATCCCTGGTAAAATGGGAGCAATTGACATGATATGATAGACCAAAATAATATACCTATGTGATCGATGAATTTTATTCATCCAGTCTGTCACTGACTCCATTGCCATAAACAGTGTGGAGATATTAGATTCCTGACATTAAACGTAATACTGAAAACAACTTCAAGAACAACAAATAAGGATTATATATTTCCTGCTTTAAATATTGGAAAGTGTTTTGGCATCTGTTATGAGCTCTTTTTCTGTAGGATTCCAAACAAAAAACTTTATTTTCTAAATGAGAGAGGGTGACTACTACAATGAAAGTACTAAAACAAAATTATACTTTCTCCAACCACATACATGGGGTTGGGGGAGGGGAGGGATAGATAGAGGAAACTAAATGTATGAATATAACTTCCCCTACAATACAACAAATACTTGCCATATAAATTTTTGAAGAAGATTGTTACTTGGGAATGAAAAAGAAGAAATTGAAAAACCAGTGGAATATATCACCTACCTGCTTTTCCATCTTCAAGTGAGATTGAAATCCAACACTGCATACATAAACTTTAGTATTTTATACTGATAAAAGGAAAGAATTTATGCCTTACTGTTTAACTTGCTGCTAATATAATGGAATCATTCCAGTCCTACATACCCAATGAGAGCATGCCAACATCCCTTGAGAGGCTGTCAACTTATCTAGTCCAATTCTGCGCCTATTTGGAGGGTTATATATACACCATTCTAGGTAAAGTGGGGGACATTCTGGTCCTTTCTGAAATCACTCAGTTAATTTGATAATACCATGCTACTGCATTTAAGTCCATGTTCTCTTTTGTGTTCTACATTGAAAATGAATCTATTGGGGGTATATCCTGTTGACCAGAAACCCTCATATAGTCAAATACCATGGCTGCATGAGATTCTCCTTCTCTGAAATAAATACTTCTATTTTTTTTTACTCTCATGCCATAAATGCAACTTTCTAATTTCTTAATCTTATTGTGAGAACCCTCATGCCATAGATCCAACTTTATAATTTCTTAATCTTATTGTGAGAAGGTGATGAACAAAAGTTCAAAAAGTTCAAAATTAAAGAGAAAAGGGTTAGATTGTGATAGGTACCATCCAATGAAACATGTAATGTATGATGGAATGTGTCTTGACTTAGTGATCCTTAAGTATCCTAAAAACATTGTAGGGGATGCTTTAGGGCAAATTAGAATTCCTGAAATAGGAATCCAGAATTCAATTGTGATGAGAAAATTTGGTCTTTTTTTTGTTCGTAGTTCTTAAAATGGTTGTTGTCCTTCATGCTCAGAGGACCAAAATGACATCACTATGTTGGGGTCAGCGTACAGGGTGTCCAACTATGGCTGAGCAGATCAATTCAAGCACAGAGGGCTCTACCATAGTTCTCGAAATAGGCCACTGATAAAAGCACATGGTTCTAATGGAACGTTACTTGAGCAGGCTCATAATGTATTATGAATGTCTATCAATGAACAGGGATGCTTCATTAAACAGGTTGGTATGGTATAATATCCTGCATTGAAAGGTTGGTAGCTCTGGAAGTTTTATACTCTTTTCATTTCAGAGTGAAATGTTAAATTTGCTGTTCTCATGGAAGAGAGTAGAGTGTGTGTAAGGTCATTATCTGCTTCCTATCAGAGCATATACTGAGACAAGGTGAGATTTTCTCTGTGAGACAAGAACCTAATGATCCTCTTGTACTCTATCTAGTACACTAAACTTCGAGCACTGCACTCTCATGAGCTTAATAGAGAACAATGTGGTATATTTAATACTGGGTATATGTGTAAGATTGTGGTGGTAATGGGAGAAACTGTGACATTTCCCCTGTTTCATTCATTGGAGGCAATTTTATGCTTAAATATCAGGTTCCTTGATAACTATCTATTCTATCCATCTATAGATACATGTATATCTATCTAGATAAAGATATCTAGATATAAATGTATGTATATGCATATATGTTTGTGTCTATGTATGTATATTATGCGTGTATCTATAAGTGTTATGTAAACACAGGTATATATATACTGTGAGTATATATTTACACACATGTGTACATATATAATACATATATAACTATATATACATATGTGTATGTATATGTATAAATATGTCTTTATCTATCTGTGTATACACACATATATAAATAAAGAGAGAGTGAGAGAGAGACAGGGAGAAAGAGGAGAGACCAAACTGGAAAGAATTTTTAAAATAATCTAGTAAAACTCCTTCATTTTCCAAATGAGAAACTGAAGGCAAGAAAGGCCACATGACCTGACTTGGATAACTTCACACAGTTCAGTGACAGAACTTAATTAGAACTGAGAGTTCCTGACTCCTACTCTTTCCCTTATACCAGATAGGCCACCAGTACTATGTTAAGAATTCTACTTTTCAATATCAATAAGCCACTTGTACATTTGTCCTGAATTTGAAATTTCCCCCTATAATTCATGGGGCGGATAGTTCTTATTAAATGGCCCATGCATGTAATAATAGTAAGTGATTTATGAATACTTCTTGCTTGATTCATTCTTCTCTCTTTCTTCAGTATTTGTTCTATTCATTTCTGATTGCTGAACTTGAAGATGGTAGCTTGGGAGGAAGATAATTAGGAGTCTTGTGGCATGGTTCTGTCACTAATTCCCTACCCCCAGTGGTCAGTAAATCAGCATTTATTAAGTACCTACTATGTTCCAGGCACTGTGGATACAAAAAAAAAAGCACTAGCCAGCCAGACCCTGCCCTCAAGGAGCTTACAGTCTAATGAGCAGATATCTTCTTCTCAGTCTTTAGCTGGAAGCCTCACTATTCCAAATGAAAGTACACTGTAAAGTTTATTGGAGAACCTTCTTTCTCTCCACCACAGACACTCTGTTTTCCTTCCTCTTACAGAACAGAGCTAGGTTGAATGATCAAAGAATAAGAAAAACTTTACATTTACCTCAGTGTTATTTAACTCTTTTGTTAACTGCCTTTATTCTCTTCCTGAAGACGACACTGAGGTCTTTGCAGTATAATTTTTGCTCCTTGCATTAGGAGAAACTGGACTTCTTGTTCCCACTAAAATGTTTAAATCCAGAAAATAAAGGTGAGTCATAGCACTAGGGATATTGTTATGTTCCAGACTACTAAAATGAGAGGTTTTTTGGTTTATTGCATTCAATCACCTACATTTACTCAATCTGTGGTTGCATGCTGAGTTCATATTATAAAGCCACAAGCAACTAGCTCAAAACATTGAGTTCCCTCTCAAACCCACAACGATAATAGAGGAGCAAATTCTTGTACAGTACCTGAAGAATGCATTATAGGCATGCAATTTCCACTGGCAAATTTACCTTCTTCAAAAGATGCCATACCCTCATCAACCCAGCCAAACTGGCCACTGTACCATATATAAGATGCTCCATCTCCTTCCATCTCTATACCTTAGTACTGGCTCTCTCCCATTCCTGACGTGGATTCCCTTTTTACTTTCACCATTCAGAATGCCTAGACTGTTTTAAGATTAAATCCAAGAGTCACTTTCTACATGAAGTCTTTCCTTATTTTCTTTAGCTAATAATTTCTCCTCCCCAAATTACCTTGGTTCTACTTTGTATGAAATTATGGGTATACATTTCCTGAAAAAAAATGCACTCTCTTTGAGGGCAAAGGATATTTTACTTTTTCCCTTGTATTCTCAATGCCTGACTGACAAATTGATTCTCTAGCTGACACTAAGGATCAACTGATCAATCAATAAATCAACATGTACTTTTTGTTTCTTCTATGTTCTAGGTACTATGCTAGGTACTAGGGATATAAAGGCAAAGTGGAATAACCATTACCCTCAATGAGTTTGCACTTTACAGGGGAAGCAATATATGCTGAATATTTATAAGAAAATATAAAATAACTCTATATGAAAACACATAGAATAAATATAAGGTCATTTTAAGAAAAAAAAATAGTGGAATTATACATAGGCACTGGTAATAGTAGCACTGGTTTGGAGAGGGCCAGAAGAAGAATACACTTCTGAACTGGTCAATCCTCTCTCGTTCCCCATGAACCACTCTAAATAGGGATGACCTGATCATAAGTTCAGACATTCCTACTATATGGCCAAAAAAAGGAATGGCTTCCTCTTTAAACATATCCTCTCGTCTGTTTGAAGTATTATTTTCCTCTAAGCCCAGGACAGAGAGACCAGTAAAGTAGTTTCTGATGATTTAAGTACACAGCAGGTGATAAATATCTTTCCCCTTCACTAGGAGTATGGTGGAGCAAAAGTTCTCAATTGCTAGGAAAGCACTTGATGTGACAAAGGGGCAATTGTATCTTTTCAATGGTGTCCAGAAGTGGGTGTCTCTTTTTCTTTAAATACTAGAAAAATCTTATATATTCCAAGAAAGGCCCTTCCCTTTGACTCAAACTTTTGCCTAACTCTTGGACCTTCTCAATAAGTACTATCTTTGGTTTTCTGTGCCTCTGTGTCACTTGTCACCTAGGTCAGAGGACTCTCCTCAAAAACTCAAATTGATTATTGTACCTATATTAAAGGAAGAAAAAGAAAAGAATAGTTACACGACCTCAATAAGGATTCCTATATCAGGGGATGAGCTAAGAATTATGGGGAAGCTGAGAAATGGAAGCATAAATGTCATTTTAAGACCTAAGACAGATAAAAACATTTTTATTTGTACAAGCAGTCATATAGGTAGCGCTCTCTGTGGTTAGTTCTCTTAGGGAGAAAGATCTCCCATCTATCATGGAAAATATAGAAAAGTTTTTTTTAAACTAGAAAGATAAATATTCTTTATATTTAAGCATAATATAATAGAAAAAGTCTTGTATCAAACAGGCCTTCACTAAGTTAGAAATTATAGGCACCTGATACGATTAGGCTTTACAATCATTGTAATGGTTAGAATTTAGCATCTCTATAAAAACTGGTAGAATTATTCCAGGATTTGGCTAAATGATTTTTTTTCTATAAATTGAACACTTTTTCAGTACTTCTAAGCATAACTTCCTGTCTTGTTCTTAGCTGCATGTTCCTTTGAATTGTTATTTCCCAGCAGAAACTTCAAGTTCACTGGACTGTGACTATCCTCTCCCTCCCCCTTAGCCCTGCCTCCATACATATATTTCCCATGCCCAAACCTACTTCCTACAGTGCATTCCTGCTCACATTGACAAATGACCTTAGTGTCATCTGCTTAATAGCACAAGAAATTATTATTAATTTCCCATTCATGTAGGCCAACTGTTGTATGCAAAGCCCACCAAACCAATTGTAGTGTTCTTCTGAAATTTCTGTAAAATGATGAGCATGCAATTTCTCCCTGTCCTCCCCTCCAAATAGCCATGCCAAGAACTGGATGGATAATGTGGAACCACCCACCTGGCAGGGGCTTCTAGTTTACTAAGCCAATGCATTAGCTTGGACATTATTTAATGAGGATAAAAACACCATCAGTTTCTCTCTAGGCATCAAGATGCTCTTTCTCCTATTCCCACTTTCCAGTCCCTCTCCCTCTTTTTCCTTTCCTCTTCTTATCCCCAAGTTTTCATATATTTATAGTGATTCTAAAAAATCAGTAGCCCTTGACTCTTAAGCTGGTTATTTTATTATTTAGGGAGAAAATATACTTGAATAGCATTAGGTCTAAAAAGTTTCCCTCTGAGAACTGGAGGACTGAGATATTAACTGATGCAAAGAACAAATAGAAAAAATGAACTTGGTCACCTTTTTCCTTCTTGTCTGTTTCCATACCTAAAAGGAGAGCTGTCTTGAAAACTGAAACTGTGGTTGGCATGCATCTTTTTTAAAAAGCAAAGAGCATTCTGGGAAAAGCTGGCCCCAGGACGCTCTCTACTTTCCTTTGAGATGAAAGAATTTTCTGGAATAGAATATTTATAAATATAGACTTAGAGGAGGTAAGAAAAGGTGCTGCAACTTTGGGAGGATTTTTAAAAAAAGAAGCCAAATGGAAATTTAAAAAATATATTAAACTTAAATAGTAGAAAAATCCCCAAACTAAACTTCAAAATAAAACCTCACTAAGAAAATGTTTTGAAAAATCTCTCCCAAAGCTGAAACCCCTTTTTTGTAAAGACCTTGGAGAGATTCTCCTAGGAAAATTCTATAACAGAATTCTCATTGCTTTACACTAATGAAACAGATTTCAAAGAAACAAGGGACATTTGAGGCCACTTACTGCCCTGTACCTTTTTGGCATAACAACTCTGTTGAAAGAACTCAGTTATCATGTTTTAAACATCTGCCAAAGAAGGGGAAAAGAGGAAAATGCTACCCCACAGTCACGCACATAATTAAAAGAAAACCATCAGACAACAGGAAGACTTTAGATTTAGGGAGCAATGGCAGCCAGGCATTCTGGGGCTTCCAATTCTCTTACTCCAATTTGTCTTTTCAGGTTTATTTTCCACTACCCACTTGCAAGGACATTTTGTATCAGCCAAATTCAATTCCTGCACAAATACTGGATGTATCCCAATTTCCTACCTCTTTGCATTTGCTTATTCTACTCTTTCTACCTGGCCTTCCTTATAACTCTACCCATCAAAATGCAACCTATACTTCAAGACTCAGATGAAAAGACACCTGTTTCATGATTACTCCTCTGTTCCCAACAGAAGATGAACTTTATCTTTTGGACCCAACTATCACTTTCTTTGTTGGCCTCATGTAATATACCGTATTTTGCTTGTATTGTAGTTAAGTATTTATCTTATCCCTTCTCCACTAGATTTTTGCTCCTTAGAACAGATACAGTATTTTTTTTATATGTTTTGACCCCCAGAGTACCTAGAACAATGAGTATTTTATGTAGCAAATTCTCAATTGATTATGATTGCATAAATAAACAGTTCAATACTGAATTATATTATCTCTGCAATGTGAGTGTTCCCATGAATGATGCAGGTTTTAAGCTATTTATGTAATTCTCAGTCTTGTCTTCTCATCATTTTGATACAAGAAAACCACAGGGATAGCAAAGACTATCAACATTTCCTAAAAATGTGCTGAACCAAAGTAAAATAACTGATTGCCACACTGCCAGTGTCAAAAGAGTTATAAATGACCTTAGCCAGAAAATGTTTGACCTCCTCACCAAATAAAGAGATGTGGCAGTTGAGGACAACACCATTGTAGACTTATATACTCATTCAGAAAACTAAAATGAATTTGATGAAACCTCATACTATTATTGTGAAAAATATGGAGCAATTTAGGCTAAATTATAGTATAATAAGATTAAAATTGTTTTAATTAAATTAAGTTAAATTATTAAATTAAAAATAATTCAGTGATTGAATCTAAAGAATAGTTATCTGTGCTTCAATGTAAATTTGAAAGGAGATTTCTAATAAGGTGCTCAAAGAAGTCTTTCTTGTCCCTATACTTACTATTTTTTAATCATTGATTGTTTAAAAGCATAGATGTCATTGTTATAAAGTTTGCACATGATGTCAAGTTTAGAGAGATAGCTAATATGTTCTTTGACAGATTCAAGATTTAAAAAGACTTTGAAGTCCAAAATATTAGACTGAGTCATCTGAGATGAAATTTATTAGGAATAATTGTTAGATCAAATTTTTAAGTAGAATATGGGGGAAACTAGACAGTCATTCTTCTGCCATTTTTCTTGCACAGATGTTTCACACTAAAAACTTGAATTAGCAATTGAACCAACATATGTAACTGCAATGGAGTTACATGTGTGAGGCAAAAATTATCTAAACATTTACTTCTCTGGAAGATTAATAGGATCAAGTAGCTCTCATAGAAGTGAATGTTAATCTGAACAGCATCTTTATCAAAGTGATAGAGTTGAAGGTGAAGAATTATATTCTTAAGTTAAGATCAAACTATCCATCACAAAAAAATAACTTAGTTATTAAAATATGTATCAATCTTATCAATATGCCCTGTATATATATGAGTAAATACAGTAAAAATAATTAAACTCTAATTAAAGGCCATATAATTTCTAACATAGTATTCAAAAATATATTCAATTAATCAACATACTCTCATTAGGCACTTACTATCAGAAGGCACATTAGGTTCTATGGACATAAAGACAAAAAAAAAAGTCTTTGCCCTCAAGGAGCTTATATTATTTTCAAGGGAAACAACACATATACATATAGCTATATAAAAAAAAAAAACACATAGGTATATATGTATGTATAGCTAGCATAAAGACCAGGTAGTTTTTTTTGGAGGGAAATCACCAGCTATAGGTAAGACCTCATATACAATTCTAGTGGACATTTTACTGTTTCTATCAATTTTGTAACCTAGAATTTTTTCCCTGATAACTCTCAAGCTTCCCTTTATCCCTAAGTGAAAATTATAGGGTATCAGATATTTGTACTAAGTTCAGTTCCCTCATCTGTGAAATAAATATAATAATCGCACCTACCTCTCATAGTTGTTTTGGGGATAAAACAAAATGATATTTGTAAAGTGCTTTGCAAACTTCAAAGTGCTATATAAAATGCTAGCTATTGTTGTTGTATTAGTCTTGTACAGCTACACACATTTTTACCCAGTAGTGCTGAAGGAAGCCATAGAGATAGATATAAGGAGAAAAAATGTCAGTACCAATTCCACTCATTCATTATACCGTCAGTTATTCCTTAGTATTTAGTCCATATACCTTTTTGCTTCTTTTCTAACTTCCAAATCACTGTTTACTTTCCTAAGTTTACTAAAACCAGGATTTGGGTTTTTAGTTCTAGTCATTCTAAATCCGTTACTCTTCTGGCTTTTTGGTTAACTTAATTGATATCTATCTGCTTACCTACCTGCCAACCCAAACACATATTTTACTTAATTTTATTTGAGAAGCTTTAAAATGGGCTGTTATTTACAAACAAGATTTGTTTCAACCAGTTTAATTCTAAGAGGGAGCTTAGTTCCTTATCCAATCTTCTTTAAAGGTCTGTATATAGCAAGTCCTATAAGAGGACAGTTAGGAGGCACAGTGGATAGAGCACTGAGCTTTGGAATCAGGAGGACTCATCTTCATGAGTTAAAATCCAGCCTCAGATACCTACTAGCTGTGTGAACCTGGGCAAGTCATTTAACTTTATTTGCCTCAGTTTCCACATTTGTAAAATGAATTGGAGAATGAAATGGCAAACCACTCCAGTGTCTTTGCTAAGAAAAACCCAAATGGGGTCATGAAGAGTTGGACATGATTGAAATGACTGAACAACAACAATAATGGAAGTCCCATAAGTATTGTGGATGGGTGTTTTACATAAAAATATGTATGTGAACTTAGGTTCAAAAGGTCGAAAATAGAGCATTTGGGGACTTTCTTCCCAATATACTTTAATTCTACAACTCACATTAACTTTAATGGACACCGTGTAGCTAACATGCTATGCAACCTTTAGAAAATTGAAAGGATACCATCCAAAAACAGCTGCCTTGCTGTGATTCTATTGACAAAGCAATATGCATAAAGCTTGAATTGATCATGGTCACAAATTAAGTTCTTCCTTCCATTGAGCACTACATTAAACATTCCTACCTCTGTGCAAATGATTTAGAAATTCAAATAGACCTTCAATATCACTTCTAAAGAACTGAATGAATGGAATCAACCTTCAGCAGGTTACCTCTTTGGGTATATTTATCAGATTGTATCATCCAGTAGGACTTTAAATAATAGCACACTGCAATCTCTAAAGAACTGGAAATAAACAAAACTCAAAGGGCAGTGGAGAACCACATCATGGTAAACTTGTGGGAGGACAAGAACATACCACTCAAAATGGGCTGACATAAATGGGTTATGATTTATATTGTTAGGAGAAATATTCAAACCAATGGGATTACACATTAATTGAATTAATGAGTTAAGACATCTCGTAATAATGATATTTGTTCATTTCCTACATTTATTGAGAACTGACTTTGTGCAACACCTTCTTTACTGCATTATGACTATACTGAAGACTTTACCTGGGTAGAAGGGAGTGAATGCCACCAATTTGTTTGTATCTAGTTATGGATTGCATCACCCAATGCTACTTGAAAATAAGTATAACTAACCTGTAGTTCTCTATGACTTACAGAACATACCACTGTGGCAAATTAAATGAGGTCAACCAAATTATCCGATGACAACAAATTCTGTGTCTATTATCTTGATTGAGCAAATGAGTTATTTAGCAGATTAGTGAGGGAAAAATATTAAAGAAGTTTAACCCTTTCAGATTTTATTTATTACTCTCAAAATACCTATCATGTTCCTAATCAGTCCTCAACCATTCAAGTGACTTTGAGACTAATTCTTTTAGGAGAATTAGATGTACATGAAGAAAATAGGAAAGTTAAGTTGTAGGTATGAATGCTCAAACAAAAACTTTCTTGAGGATTCAGGGAAATTTATTATCAAATTAAAGGTTTTTATATGCAATATTTGAAATTTGGTCATTAAAGCATCAAATTTGGGTTCAATCACGTTGATTATTTTATATTCTAGAAGTACAGATATAATTTGTTAGTTTCAAATGCTTTTATGAGCTCTCATGAAACATATAGTTGTTTCCACTTGAAAAATCTACAATTTAGGATGGCATTTAGGATCTATCCATATGTTAACCTCTAAATGTTCAATTTATCTGTAGGTGCCCATAAGCAGTCACTTGTAACATCCCACTATAAACAATTCCCATTACTGCAATGATATTAGCAAGTCATATTGCAGCTGCTTGGTTGCCTGAAGGGAATGCTTATATTCTAAATGTCTTACAAAGGTCTATCTTGAAAAGGTATAAAAATGTTTCTAAAATTGTTAGGATCTAAGGTCTCTTTAAAATTTCATAATTGGTAATACATTTGACCTTGTCACTTAATGATGTTTCTTATCAGTGAATTACCCTAACAGTACAATTGTGGTTTCTTCATTCATACAACAAACATATATACATATATATGTGTGTCTGTATTTTTTTTAATCTGTAATCTTTGTTTATTTTGTTTAGTTCCAGCTTTCCTTTTTTCAGTATTAAACTATGGTGAACAGGACCTGAAATCTTGTATTTGACTTTGCATCCACCTGTTCTCCTTTGACATCTGGTTTCGTTCTCTTCCTTATATTTAACCAGACCTCCTAATAACAAAAGTAGCTAGTAAAATTGATTCTCTCTTAGTTTCATCATTTTGCCATATTATATATAGAATCACATAGTTTGAAGAAAAATTGGAAACAATCTGATAGAACATTATCATCTTGGGAGTTGAAGGGAAAAAAAAAAAAACTGAATCCAGAATTCAAGATTCAGATTCAAATTCTAGGTCTGCCATTTACTACCTGTTCAGTTTTGAGCAACTGATTTTAACCTCTCCAAGTCTCAGTTTCCTCCTCTGTAAAATGAATGAGTTGGATTAGGTGACCTTTAAATTTCTTTTAGCTCTAAATATTATGATCCTATGAAATAAGGCACAAAAAGGTTATATGGATTCCCTATGTCACATACCAAATGCATCTAACACTAAAATAGATATTATTGATCATACAAAAGAAGTATAATATATAGTCCTACCATCCAGGATCTGACAATATCATTAGGGAGACATGAAGAAAAATATAAAACAACATATAATCACATGATAATTTGTGCCCTAAGAATTATACTGATATACAGTAACAGCTTCCACTACCATCACTAAGAATCATTTGCAATCCTCCCTCACTGACGTTGGGCAAATCACTTAACCTCTATTTGACTCAATTTCCTCAAGTATAAAATGTGGATAATAAGAGCACGTACCTCCAGGGTTGTTGTTAGGATCAAATGAGATACTACTTATAAAGCACTTTGCATAGTGCCTGTACCCGTGCTTAATAAATGTTATCTACTACTATTATTATTATTATTGCTGTTGGGTTTTTTCAGAGAAAGTGATCCTCTCACAAAGGATAGGAGCTATTAACCTCTGCTAAATCTTCTAACAACTCTTAGAATAGCTTTACTGAGGTCCATTTTAGCAATGACATCTGCAAAAAGTACACAATGACAATTTCCATAAGGTAGAGCACCACAAGAAGCATTGTCAAGATTGTAAAAAATGGTGTGTTTCAGTATTTAGTTAATTCTATGCTTCCTTTTCAGATGTGTTAAAAAGGGAATTGTATAGATCTGGCCCCTGCTTTATAGGCACTTAAACTTAAGGAAGACCTACTCTTATGGACATGTCTGCTGGATTTGAAGATAACAGTCCATAATAACTAAACATTTAAATAGCATTATTTTTATGTTCTTTCTTTCATTGACCTCATTCTGGATTCTGTTAAACACAGTTCATCTTCAAGCAGTGGCTTACTTCCTAATGCCTACACACCTTTCCCCAAAGCAATTAAATTGACTTTGGAACCTTAGAATCCTTAAATTGTATGAATTTGTGAAGAAACACTGCCAGGCATCTAGAGAAGCTATTTGATCCCAGCCAATCTGAGCTAAAATTCTGCATTTAGAGAGTCTTATCACAAACACAGAACACTCCTCAAATATTCCTGCATCTTTTGATCTCTTATCAAACCCAGATATGTCACTTATCATCCTTGGTCATGCAGGGCTGAAGGAAAGAGAGGGATAGATGTGTTATGTCATTCACTGCTGGGCTTCTCTTACCAGCTTTTCGCTATAAAAAGCAAACTGCTTAACATACTGTAACTCATTTTTAAGCTATTCATTGAATAAGAGAGTATTTGAGCCTTAGAGGACCTTAGAGGCAGCAAAACTTTCTCTTTTAAAAAAAGTCAGTACTCTTGTAATGGAGGGCTGGCAACTAAGGTTTCAGTCCTCAGAGTACATATAATATTGTCTGCTGACCTATCTAACATGTAGAAGCTTAAGGAACCTTCTTCTGGTCAAGAGTGACTGAGGGTGTGATGCTATGTGGTGATGAAGAGTTTTCTTAATTGGCTTCAGAGTCAGGACTGATGATGCAGGCAGAACTAATTTTGCATACAGAAGGATCAATAGGCTCCTTTCTTAACTCTTCTTTGTATCTCTCTTCCCTGGCAGCTTCTGATCCAGGAGGATTGCTGTGGTTCTAGTGATGGTAAAGCAATCCTATTTCCTATGCACCTACCATTAGGGTGTGAATTCATGACACCATGGATTCTTTGGTGTCTTTGTATTTATTCTCTTCTGGTCTTAAGTAAATGTGTATTTGGATACAGAACAAGCATAGTTAAGACCTTGTGAGATTTAAAAGGACATTGGATCCATAAGAAGTCCCTTCGATAATTGGAGATTGTAACAAGATATCAATGGATATCTTATGGTGATCTCCTGGTGAGGAGTCAGTCCTGAAGAATGATATGCTTGACCAAGTCCAGCAGTGACTTGATCCATTAGGTGAGATATTTTATCCTATAAGGTACTAGCCAGCTTAAGCAAGAGAATTCCTATCCATTGGCACTGCCACACTGACAAACGAACTTGGTAGGGATTCTTTCATGGGATGCAAAGGAAGCAGAGGGCAAGAAGGCACCTTTCAGCCATGTGTATTTCTTATATGTGTGCCTTTGGACTTCAAGTTTGAGATCATTCTTCTTTGGAACTATGTACAGAGAAGGTGTTGATACCCCCTTACTGGGGATATTTTTACAACCTCTGTTTTTGCTACACCTTCTCAGTAAATATCTCTTTTTAAATGCTAATTGATATCAACTGGTTAATCAGTATTGAGTAGAACACCCCAGAAGGAGCCTTCTTAGAGACATTAGAAACCAAAGTTCTTCAAGATTATTGGAACCTATCTAAGGGAAGAAGTATTAAACTGCACTTTGGGGACCAGCTCAATAATGGGAATGATTCCAGAAGGTTTGCTACACTCTATTTTTACACTGCCATCACATTCCAGTGACTCAACTCCACCCCAATAAAACCCTCCTTTATAACAAAGTACAACTATGCACCACTACTGAACACAATGACTATTTCTAACAATATCGGTCTTATTCTACATCTATAGTCTGCTATTTCTCAGTTAAGAGCTAGGAGGAATACTTCACCATCTATCTTCTTCCAAGTCTTCTAACTTGGTATTCAAAAATTAAAGAATCCAGGTTCCCTTTAAAAGTGATGTCTTAATTTACTACATTCGTTTTTTAGTCTCTATCCCTCATTCATGAAGAATATTCTATCTTAAACAGGGTTTACTCCAAACAGTCTATAGGCCCAACACAAAACCACACACGATAATTAAGCCTCTATTATGTATAAGGCACTGGGGTTAAAAAAACAAAACAAAACCAAAAACAGCTCCTACCTTCAAGGAGATTATGTACAGGTGTGTATGTGGAGTGAGGAGGTTGCTGTCCTTTGTTTTCAAAGAGGACCATGAGGTCAGGGAGGTGATGCAATGACATGAAAGTGATTTGGATTTAAGTGAGAGAGGACTGTGCAAAGTCACCAGCCTTACTTTCTGTTCTGGAGCCATCTGGGTCAGGTAGTGAGATACAGATCAGGATGACTGAAGAGGGCACTTAGGGTGAGGAGGTAGAGGAAGCATGTAAACAGAAGAGTACAAACAGGATAATTTGAGGGTGATGGAGGGAACACTACTTATTGGGACCATAGGAAAAGTCTCCCATAAGAGACACATGAGATGAATCTTGAAGGAATTTAGAAATTAAAAAAGGCAAAGGCAGGTAGGAAGTGCCTTTCAAGAATAGGTAAGAGCCAGAGTTAAGGTAGCGAGATGAGAAATAGAATGCCAAGTTCAGGAAACATCTAGCCAGTATGGTTGCAATGTGGATTATGGAAAAGGGAGCAATAGAGAGAAATATACAACAAATATGGAAAGATGGGACTGGAGGAAAAGTATGAAGGGCTTTTAATATAAGAAAAAGGAGGCTATATTTTATCCTAGAGGCAATAGAACATAAGATTACAAGTTTCATGCTTTTTTAAATTAAATTTTATGTTTATTTTTACATCATTCATTTCCACAAGATTTTAAGTTACAAATTTTCTCTCCATTTTCCCCTACCCACTACCCCAAAACAACAATTCCACTGAATATCCCCTCTCCCAATCTGTTCACTCCTATATCCTTCCCCCAAATCCTCTCCGACTTTCCAGTAGGGCAAAATGGATCTTTATGCCCCAGTGTCTGTATATCTTATTTCCCAGTTGCATGTAAAGAAAAAAAAATATATATGTATATATGTACATACTTAAACATTTGATTTTAAAACTTTGAATTCCAGATTCTTTCCCTTCCTCCCTTATCACTGACCCTTACTGAGAAGATAAGCAGTTCAATATAGGTTGTACATGTGTAACTATAGAAAACATTTCCATAATGGATATATTGTAAAAGAATGACTATATTTACCTCCATCCCATCCCATCCCCCACTTGTTCTATTCTCTACTTTCACCTTTTCCCTTTTCAAAAGTGTGTGCTCCCAACTTCCCTCCCCTTAACCTCCCCTCCCCTCCATCATCCGTCCTCTCATCCCCTTCCCCCCTACTCTCCTGTAGGGTGAGATACTCTATTTACTGTGTATGTCATTCCCTCCCTAAGCCAAATTCAATGAGAGTAAGATTGACTCATTTCCTTTTGCCTTCCTGTTCTTCCCTTCCACTGTAACAGTTTTCCCTTGCCTCTCCTGTATGAGATAATTTACGCCATTCTGTCTCTCCCCATCTCCTCTCATTATATTCCTCTCTCACCTCTCAATTTCACCTTTTAAGTATTATCCCTTCCTATTCAATTGTCCCTGTGCCCTCTGTCTATGTATATTGGTACACATATATACACACACTCACATATGTATTCATATGCCCCTCTTATACAGACATATATATGTATGTATATACATACATTTCTATTCCCTTCAACTATTCTCATACTGAGAAAAATTTCAAAAGTTACAATTATCATTTTTCCATGTAGGAATGCAAATAGTTCAACTTTGATAAGTTCCTTATGATTTCTTTTTCCTGTTTACCTTCTCATGCTTCTCTTGCTTCTTATGTCTATATGTCAAATTTTCTATTCAACTCTGGTTTTTTCATCATAAATGCTTGAAAGTCCTCTATTCCATGGAATGACTATATTTTCCCCTGAAAAATGATACTCAGTTTTGCTGGGTAGGTGATTCTTGGTTTTAATCCCAGCTCCTTTGACCTCTGGAATATCATATTCTAAGCCTTTCAGTCCCTCAGTGTAGAAGCTGCCAGATATCCTGTGTTATCCTGATTGTATTTCCACAATATTCAAACTGTTTCTTCCTCACTGTTTATAATTTCTCCTTGATCTGGGAATTCCAGAACCTGGCTATAATATACGTAGGAGTTTTCTTTTTGGGATCTTATTTAGGAAGTGATGGGTGGATTCTTTCAACCTCTATTTTGCCCTCTGGGTCTAAAACAGCAGGGAAATTTTCCTTGAGAATTTCTTGAAGGATGATTTCTAGGTTCTTTTTTTGATCATGGCTTTCATGTAGTCCAATAATTTTTAAATTCTCTCTCCTGGATCTATTTTCCAGGTCAGTGGTTTTTTCCAATGAGATATTTCACATTGCCTTCTATTTTTCCATTTGTTTGGATCTGCTTAATAGTATCTTGATTTCTCATAAAGTCACTAGCTTCCATTTTCTCCAATCTAATTCTGAAGGAATGATTCTCTTCAGTGAGCTTTTGAGATTCTTTTTGCATCTGGCAAATTCGGCTTTTTAAGGCATTCTTCTCCAAATTGGCTTTTTGAGCCTCTTTTGCCATTTGAGTTAGTCTGTTTTTAAGGTATTATTTTCTTCAGTCAGATTGTTGACTCTCTTTTCATGATTTTCTTGCATCATTCTTATTTCTCTTCCCAATTTTTCTTCCACTTCTCCTATTTGGCTTTCAAAATCCTTCTTAAGCTCCTCTATGGCCTATAATCAGCTCGTATTTTTCTTGGAAGCTTTTGGTGCAGGAATTATGACTTTGTTGACTTCTTGCTGTTCCATGTTTTGTCCTTTTTATCCCTAAAATAGGAGTCTAATGTCAGATTTCTGACCTTGCTTTGCTTCCTTTGCTTGCTCATGTTGCCACTCAATTACTTGACTTTTGAAGTTTTGCTACAGTAAAACTCTGCTTCCAGAGAGAAAAGCTTGGTCCCAAATTGCCGGGGTTTTCTCAGCTGCAAGAGCTATTAGTTGGCTGCCCTCTCTGAAGTCTCAACACACTCTGGCTCACTGGTCATGTACCCCAGCACCTCCACCCAAGACAGCGATCTAGATCCAAGTAGGTTAAAGCAAGAATGGTTACCCCTCAGACTGGTCACTTGGTCCCCCTATAATCTGCAGGCCAGGAGCTTTGAAGCAGAAGGCAGCGGTTGCCACAGTGCCTCAGCTGCTTCTCCCTCTGGGGCCAGAGGCCAGACCACATTCCCAGACTCCCTGTTCCCAAAGTTCACACTTACCTCTCACTATGTCCTTAGTATCTATGAGTTGATAATTCTGGAAATTGCCACAGCTGCTGGTGATCCACTCTCCTGAAGTCCTTCCAGCCAGGGCTGGTTGGCCTGCTCTGGGGCTAAAACTGTGGACTCACGCAGGCTGGTCTCTGCTCCCAGAGAGCTGGGATGGCCCCTTCCTGCCGGCCTGCTGGGCTGTTTTCAGTGGGAGGTTAGTTTTTCCCTGTCACTTTGTGGGTTCTGTAGCTCTAAAATTTGTTTAGAGTCATTTTTACATGAATTGGAGGAGGTGGAAGCAGGAGCCGTGCAGAAGTCATGTTTTTACCCTGCCATCTTTTCAAGTTTCATGTTTATATCCTTGCTGTGACACAAAGATTAAATGAATCTCCTAGTTACTTCACATTTTTCATCAGATCATGATGACTTCTTCAACTATCACCTAGTGATGGATGTGAGGAGACTGAAATTATTGAGTGGATCAGAACTCCCTAATGCAGCCCATATTTTTACCAAACACTTTTAATTGTAATGAAACTGTTCTAATATTGAGTCAAAATTTATAACTTGATCATTTCCATCTAATGATGTTAATTATGCCCTCCACAGTCAACCAGAAGAATTTTAATTTTTTTTCTCCATATATTGGTAATTAAATTTTTTTTCTTTCTTTATATCTCTACTGTGTGGCACATATTAGGTACTTCATGCTTTCTGAGTAATTGATTCAAACTTTACTTTTTCTTCTTGAGGTTTAACATTCACATTTACTCCTACTTCCTTTCTAAATTGTGGCAACCAGACATGACAATAAAATTGTAAATGTGCTCTAACCTGACCTTCCTGAATGTTGGTTTTTCTTTTTCTTTTTTTTTAAAAGTGATTGGGGTTAAGTAACTTGCTCAAGGTTACATGGCCAGGTGTTTCTGGGTGGGTGCGAGGTATCTGAGCCCGGATTCAATCCCTAGTCATCCCGACTCTGGGGCTGGTGCTCTTCCTCGCTGTGCTACCTGGCCACCCCATTAGTTTTTCTTAAGTACTAAAAAGTAAGTTACCCAAGATCCTTACTTCTCCACTTTATAAGTTCTATTGTCATTTAATTACTAAAAATAATGGAGTAGGAGATACCTTGAGTCATAGAGATTAAGTAGGAGGTTGCTGTAGTAGTACAGTCCACAATTAAACTTTCTAAGAAAATGCATTGTTTTTTTGGGGGGAACTTTTAATTTAATGTTATCATTAAAAAATTCTAGGTTCTTGTTTTACCTTTTTTTTTGCCTTAAAGTTAACATTTCAACTTCTTTTTTTTTTTTTGCATTTAAAGTTCCTCATAACATGGCCACAGTTTATATTTCTTATCCCATCATATATTTAACCTTTTTTTTAAAAATAGTTTTAATTTGTTTTTATTTTCAGTTTGAAATTCTTCCCTCCCTGTACTTATTGAGAAGACAAGAAAAATAAAACTCACTACAAATATGGATAGACATGCAAAAAAAATTTCTACATTAACCATGTTCCCCCCAAAAAGCAAGAAAAAGAAATAGAATAAAATGTGCTTCATTCTGAATCTCTTTTTGGAGATGAACAGTACATTGTATAATGAGTCCTTTGTTATGGTTGGCCATTGTGTCTATCAGAGTCATTGCATCTTTCAAAGTTTATTGACTTTACTATACTGTGTTACTGTTTAAATGTTCTTTGGCTTCTGTTCACTTCATTTTGAATCAGTTCATACAAGTCTTTGCAGGTTTTTCTGAAATCATCTCCTCTACTATTATTGCACAATAGTATTCTGTCACATACATAAACTATAACATTTTCAGTCATTCACTAGCTGATGGGTATCCCCTCAGTTTCCAATTTTTTGTAGTCACAAAAATAGTTTCTACAAACATTTTTGTACATATGAATCCTTTAACTTTTTCTTTGATTTCTTTAGGGTATAGACCTAGTAGTAATATTGCTGGGTTAAAGGATATGTATGATATTTGATAGCCAAACTTGCCTTCTTATTCTTAACATCATACTCTATCTCTTATCTTCTTGCCTTTGCACTTGTCACTCTCCATGCCTTGAACACACTAATTCTTCACCTCACAGAATCCCTTCATTCCTTCAAGAATCAGGTCAAGTACTACCTTCTATATAAACTAGAGATGTATTAGATGAAAAGAGAATACTTAGCTTTGGATAAACTGCTTTCTCAAATGGTCTGTGTCCTCTGTTAATATCTAACCCCAATATGAACAAAAAAGACTTTTCATGACATATACTAAACATTCAAAATATAAACCAGGTTGCCAAATTGTAAAGGAAAATAAAGAAGCTAGTTTACCTCTATGATTGTGTGTGTGTGTGTGAAGTCCTAGACTTGAAAATGAAAAGACCTGTAAATCCTGTTCCTACCAATATAAATCAAATGTACCTTATAACTTCTTTACATTTTCCATTAGATCATCTTTATTTTTCCCTACTAGGGAGAGGAGTGAGGAGGTTGGAATTACTGTAGGATGTGTGACCCTATGCAAGTCATTTAAACTCTTTCTGCTCTTTTTGTTTCAATTCATTCTTCAGAATGCATTTACATAGACAAGTTGTGATCTCTCTTCATTGGTAAGGGGAGTTTCCACATAGGGACTTTCTCACATTGATGAAATCAGAGATGCTTCACATATTTTTGAATGCAAATGCATTTCCACAATGTAGTGGAAAAGACATTTGATTGTAAATCAGGGGACCTGTCTAGTCCTAACTTTGCACCTAACTAAATAGGGAAATGATGTCACTTATTTTTTTTTTACCTTGATTTCTCCATTGTAAAATGAAAGGGTTTAACTGCATAGTCCTTCCAGTTCTTGAGTTTTATTTTCATAAATCATTTGACATATGATGAGAAAGAGATGATGCGAGAGAAGACTCATTGACTGACTATTTTTTCCTATTCTCAAGTACTTCAGAAGTTAATAAAAGGGAATTAAAAAAAAGAATATAGGAGAAAGAGACTAAAGGAAAAGGTCATTAATCTAATATGTTCTACATACATTGCAGACATCAAGGAATGAATTGAATAATTTAGAGCTTGCATATTTACTTTATCATGTAGTAACCAATAGTAGATTTCATGTTACCATTTCCTTATTAAGTACTTAGGATACAGGTGTCCTTATCAAATTAAAATATATATTAAAACCAATCATCTTTAAGAAGTTTGAACTAACAAAATCCATAGCTACTTTCTCCTGGAAATATGATATTTAAAATAGCTCCTAATTGTAGTTCATTTGAGTTTCCAAGTAAGACACCACTAAATATAGTTACTTTTCACATCTGAGCTTTTATCTGAAGCTTTCTGGAAATGGGAAAAACGGTCAGGCAGCTGTCGCATTAGGTGATTTAAGAAGAAGGAAGAATGACTTATTTGACAGGACTAAAAAAGTTTTACTTGATAGAGTACTTATTTCTGTTTGATAGTAACACTTGAATGTTCTGTTTTATTAGATGGCAGGTAACAGAACTGAAGGATTATCTGAATAAAACTTTTTTTCCTCTAAAACTAGACTTCTTTTCATTGAATAACCCAAGGGCAAATTTTATTCAAGTAGACTCTAAGGTCATTCAGTAGGCAGAAAAGCAAAGAGAGCTCTAACTTTTTTATGTAGAGTTGCTTGCCATACACAAATGTTTTTTTAAAAAGTCATTTGAACTGTATTACAATAAGTCAAATGAGTACAGTTTATTAACTTACTCTTCTAATAGGAGGCATATAAATCAGTAAATAAGTGAAATTAGACTTCTTTTCTCTTTGTCTTACTCTTTTTTTTTGTAGGCAAATAAATGCTAGTTTTTTAGTCAGAGACCTATGTTCAAATCCTGCTTTTCTATTTACCTTGTGAGTTTTAGAAGTCATTTAACTTTTTAGTTCTCAGTTTCCTTATCTATAGGATGAAGGGCGTACACTAACAATTAAGGTAATCTTCAGCTCTGAATCTATGAATGATTCTATGATCTTAAGTGTCTTAAGTACATAATAGGTACTCAAGAGGTATTTGTTGAATCAATGAGTGAATCAATGAATTCCGAAGTACCTTGAGGAAATGACAAATGGTTATCTGAAAAGAAGTATGCTGGATACCAAACAAGCCTATCATACAGAGATGGACATCTAAGTTCAGTTCTATTGCATTGTATGGGGCCCAGAGCACAAATTACTGTTGTGTTTAAGGCTATATATACTGCCTTGTCCCACATCCACCTGTGGAAGAGACCTCACATTCTCCAAATAGTAGAATCAGGCTGATGGTAGATTATTCTTTTTGCAACCCTTATAGTAACTTTATAAACAGCTTATATAACATCACAAGATTATTTCTATTAAAGTCAATGAAATTCTTTCATAATACTTAAGGAAGTTATAGGGCAGCTAGGTGGCCTAGTGGATAGAGTGCCAGGCCTAGTCAGGAAGACTCATCTTCCTGAGTTCAAATCTGATCTCAGACACTTATTATCTGTGTGACCCTGAGTAAGCCACTTAAACCTATTTGCCTCACTTTCCTCATCTGTAAAATGATCTAGAGAAGGAAATAGTAACCACTCCAGCATCTTTGCCAAGAAAACCTCAAATGGGATCACAAAGAATTGGATGTGACTGAAAAATGACTGATCAACAACAACAGGGAGGTTAGAACTGCAGAAAATGAATTTAAAGTTCATTTTTGATAAGACAAATTATTCTCCCCCCCATACCCATCTCCAATGTTTTTTTTTTTTATTCTTAGAACTTGAAGGTGAGGCTAGGAGTTTTAGTTACTAAATTCAAGTCAGTCCACACACTCCTGTTTAGAGACTGACAGCTCTTACAATTCATGTAAAATATCTCCAAATGCAAGGTACTTTTCTCACTTGGAATCAAGAAAGAACATTAAATGAAATTCACTGACAGCTCTAGGTACACCTTAAAAACAGATAACCAGAATTTAAAGCTTCTGTTATACTCTTTTCAATTCTATCTTTTTCAATACAGCGGTTTCTTGAATTGCAGTTAATACTTCATGAAAGACACTCATGATTATTCGACAGGTGTGTTAGCTTTTAGTATAATTACTGAAAATCTTTCTAGCTCATTTTTCCTTCTGACCTTCAGTTTCCCTCACTCAGAGATGACGCACCATGGATTACTGATGGACAAATGTCAAAAGGGTTACCAACAGAAAGGAAATTTTCAGCTTTTCCATTTCTTGCCATGTTGGGCTAGTTTCCAATTTCTGGTACTTTATGCTTCACTGTTTCTTTGTCCAATTTGGTAAAATACTAACTCTACCCAAACAACTGAATGTCTAAACTCTTGTCTTGATTTTGTGACTCTACTGACCGACTCTCTTTTTCTTTTGGCTGGTGCAGCTAACCTCGTTAGGTCTCAGGTTTTCACAGAGTTTATACACAGTGTATAAGACTACAGTATATTATCATAACAATACTCTGACAATCAATTAGGTTCTTCCAACCATGAGTCCCAGCCCTTTTACTGTAATTCTAAGGCCTTCTCACTGATATGCAAACTTCTTCTCTATCTTCCAAGTACATACAATCTACTCTCACCAAGGAACTTTTTCCTCTAGTTGGTAAACTTTTTTTTTCTTCTTGAACCTCACAAAACCCTGTTTCAAATCCTATCTATATTTTTGTAGTTATTTGTATAGGTGTCATATCCATCCTCCAAACCATAAGCTTCATAAGGTGACAAATATGGCGATGTTTCCAGTACACAAAGAGCTTCTCCTAGGAAGTTCCTTGCATTACCAAGGCTCTGAAAAACAGCTAAAATTAGTGGTGACATGATATCAGCATTTGCCAATCAATCAGTCAATCAATAAGCATTTACTGAGCACCTATTTAGGCTCTATTCTTGACACTTCAGATACAAGACAAAAAATGAAAACAGTTCTTGCTCTCAAGGAGCTTATATTCTATTGGAAAACTTGATGTGTACTTATATACATATATGCAAATTAAATATAATATACTCTAAGGAGGCAAGTAGATAGAATTTAGGGATCCTAGGAAAGTCTTTTTGTAGGTAGCATTTGAACTCTGAAGGAAGCTAAGGATTCTAAGAGTCAGAGAATAGGAGAGAATGCACTTCAGAGATGGGGAGGGGGGTAGCTTGTTCAAATCCAAAGATGAGGAGATGGAATTTCATGAATGAAGAACAAGATGAAGGACAGCATGGTTGGGCTCTAGAGTATGTGAAAGACAGAAATGTGCCAAAAGCCTGGAAAGGTAGTCTGAAGCAAACGTGTGGTGGACTTTAAATGTCAGACAGAGAAGTCTTATTGAATCATAAGTAAAATCCTACCTTCTACAGAAGACTTCCATAAGCTCTCTGAATTCCAGTGCTTTCTTGCTTTTAATTATTTCCTTTTTATCATGTGTATAGCTCACTTTGTATATGTTTGTTTGATGTTTCCCTCATTAGATTGGAAGCTCCTTGAGGGCAGGGATAGTCTTTTGTTTCTTTTTAATCCCCAGCACTTAGCATGGTGCCTGGCATAAAGTAGGCATTTAATAAAGGTTTATTGAATGAATTAATAAATCATAGTGGAGATAGGGGATTAAGATTATAGAAAAGGATTCCATTGAAGGATCTTGGGTATAAACTAACTGGTCTATATACAGTAGTGAGAAAAGGGTATGGTAACGTTGAATGCAGAAGAGGAGTTGGCTGAGGATGTGAAATTATATTACAAGGATTGCATTCATTGTTTTTTCCTAGGCCCCTTTTGCTATTGTTGTCATTATTGTGGTGTATCAGAATTGTTCACAGGTATTTGCCCCCAGCCTGGAGGTCACAGCTCATATTGCTTCAAAAAGAACATGAACCAGAATTAAGACAATAAACGGTGATCAAGTCTTTAGATCTAACCAATTGCATCTTTCTGGATTATACCATCTAACATCTGATTTTCTGTCTCTAGAGATGGAGCTAAGAGGCAAGGCCTATGCCATACTTGAATCCTCAGTTCTCTGTTGGATATGACACAAACACATATGAGTAAGAAACACAGGATACCAGCAGCAATACTGACCCAAATATATTGAGAGTAAGGCCTGGATCTCCAATATACTACCTAACCAGAAGCAGAATTGATCTCAAGGTATGGGCGGATCACAATTTATAGGAGAAAGGTAGCAGACATTCTTGGGAGGAGTGAAGTTAGTGAGGTAGTGGGGATCAAGGCATTTTCTGAAAGTCGCTTACTTCTTTGGACTAAGCAGTTGACTTTCAGTTTACATCCATATATCCTCATGTAAGTGATGAGTAAGGGCAAAATTAACTATTAATAATTAATCACAATAATAATGCTTTGGTTAATATCTAAGTTAGGAATGTCTGTTACATTTGAAAGTAGGTATTTCCAAAGCTTTGTAGCTCCTGTTATGTTCTGAGCACACCTTTTTTAGCTGTAAATACTTTATAGTAAAAGGTAGCAAGGGAAATAGCTTATGCATGGAATTTTAATAATATTATAGTTATTGTTTGCATAGGACAAGCAGTCAATGATCAGTGAATTGTGTCCCTCTATTTTCACAAGAACACTCATTAAATTGCTGTTTAATATACCATATTTCAACCAACATTCAGTAAGTGCTTACTGTTTACTGAGTGCTGTGCTAGGAATGAGGAAAATAGTTTAGATAAGACATGGACCCAGACCTCAAGCTTATAGTCTAGTAGTGACTTCTCACAAGTCAAAAAATGATAGACCCAAAGCTGTGGTCCTATGTCCCAATGATCATTTTTCTGTTCAGAATAACATGTACAACTCTAAAATATTTAATCATTCCTAATATGCTAACACTTCATTCATAGGACAACCTTGTGTACTGCAGCTGCAAATGTACAATTTCATGGGAAAAACACCTCAAATTTAAGATAGCCTTCCCTTGAGCCTTATTAACTCTTACTTAGCATAGAATAGTTCACCTGTCATCTGTCTAGTTTCCCAGCCTCCTTCATACCAGTCACAGGGAAATTTAAAGGGAAAGGTAAGGTAGGAGAGTGAAAAGGGGATAGGTGGAGTGAGGGGTTGATGGCTACTAGAGAAAGACCCACTCATATAACAGGAAGAAGTGAAAACTGGAAACCTGAGAGCAAAGAAGGAGACTGAGAAACTCAAAGGGAAAGATAGAATTGTGTTGTGTATTACAGCATTATATAAGAATGCAACTTCATAGATCAGCAGCAGCTCTGGCTGTTTCCAGAATTATCAACACATAGAAGTGAAGGACAAAGTGAGAGGTCAGTGCAGTCTCGACTTTGGGACCCAGTAAGTGAGTGCCTGGCTTTTGCCCCCACTGAGACACCATCACAGCCAGCCAGCACCACATAGCAACTTTAACTCCTGGCCTGCAGAGTGTAGGGGGACCAAGAACCAGTATAAGGGGTAATAGCTCTTGCTTTAACCTGCTTGGATCTGGATTGCAGTCTAGGGTGGAGGTCCTGGGGTGTGTGTCCAGTTTGCCAGAGCATGTGGAGACCTCAGAGAGGGCACCCATCTAATAGCAAGTGAGAAAACCCCAGCGTTTGAGATGAAAGCTCCCCTGTCTGGTGGCAGAGTCCTACTGTGGCAAAAAGCCCAGGGGTCAAGTGACTGAGGGGCAACATGACCAGGCAAAGGAAACAAAGCAGACAGAAGATTCCAACATTAGACTCCTATTTTGGGGACAAAAAGGAGCAAGCATGGAACAGGAGGAAGACAGCGAAGTCAGAACTCTTGCACCAAAAGATTCAAAGGAAAATAGGAGCTGGTTAGAGGCCATAGAGGACCTTAAGAAGCAGATAAGAGAAGTGGAGGAAAAATTGGGAAGAGAAATGAGAACAATGCAAGAAAATTATGAAATGAGAGTCAACAGCCTGACTCAGGAAAATCACAGCTTAAAAAACAGACTAACTCAATTGGCAAAAGAGGCTCAAAAAGGCAATGAAGAGAAGAATGCCTTAAAAAGCTGAATTTGCCAGATGGAAAAAGAATCTCAAAATCTCAATGAGGAGAATCATTGCTTCAGAATTAGATTGGAGCAAATGGAAGCTAATGACTTTATGAGAAATCAAGATGCTGTTAAACAGATCCAAACAAATGAAAGAAAAGAAGGCAATGTGAAATATCTCATGGGAAAAACCAATGACCTGGAAAATAGATCCAGGAGAGATAATTTAAAAATTATTGGACTACCTGAATGCCATGATCAAAGTAAGAACCTAGAAATCATTCTCCAGGAAGTTCTCAAAGAAAACTACCCTGATATTTTAGAACCAGAAGGCAAAATAGAGTTTGAAGGAATCTACCGATCACCTCCTGAAAAAGATCCCAAAAAGAAAACTCCTAGGAATATTATAGCCAGGTTCCAGAATTCCCAGATTAAGGAGAGAATATTACAAGCAGCCAGGAAGAAACAATTTGAATATTGTGGAAACACAATCAGGATAACCCAGGACCTGGCAGCTTCTACACTGAGGGATTGAAGGGCTTGGAATATGATATTCCAGAGGTAAAAGGAGCTAGGATTAAAACCAAGAATCACATACCCAACAAAACTGAGTATCATGTTTCAGGGGAAAATGTGGTCATTCAGTGGAATAGAGGACTTTTAAGCATTCTTGCTGAAAAAGCCAGAGTTGAATAGAAAATTTGACATTCAGATACAAGAAACATGAGAAGGTAAACAGAGAAAAGAAATCATAAGGATCTTATTCAAGTTGAACTATTAACATTCCTACATGGAAAAACAATAATTGTAACTTATGAAACTTTTCTCAGTAGTTGAAGGGAATATATATATATATATATATATATATATATATGTATATATATATATATGAGGGTATATGAGCATCTGAATACATATGTGAATGTGTGTATATATGTTTACAGGTATATATAGATAGAGGGCACAGGACCAATTTAACAGGAAGGGATGATACTTAAAAGGTGAAATTAAGAGGTGAGAGAGGAATGTAATGAGAGGAGATGGGGAGAGACAGAATGGGGTAAACTATCTCATATAGAAGAGGCAAGGGAAAATGGTTACAATGAAGGGGAAGAATAGGAAGGCAAAAGGGAATGGGTCAACCTTAATCCCATCGAATTTGGCTCGAGGAGGGAATGAAATACACACTAAATAGGGTATCTCAATCTCCAGGAGTGTAGGGGGGAAAGGGGATGAAAGGGGGGATGATGGAAGGGAGGGCAGCCTGGGGGGGAAGGGAAGTTGGAAGCACCCACTTTTGAAAAGGGATGGGATCAAAGTAGAGAATAGAACAAGTGGGAGGTGGTATAGGAGATAGGGATAGTCAGTCTTTTACAATATATCTATTATGTTATTGTTTTGCATTAGACACACATGTACAACCTATACTGAACTGCTTATCTTCCCAGTAAGTGTGGTTGACAAGGGAGGAAGGGAATGAATCTGGAATTCAAAGTTTTAAAATAAAATATTTAAATAAATATATATATATATATATATATATATATATATATTATTAATACTATTTTACATGTAATTGGGAAATAAGGTATACAGGTACTGGGGTATAGAGATCCACTAGAAAAGTTGAAAGGGATATGGGAGAAAATATGGGAGAGAGCAGATTGGAGGAGGGGATATTCTGTGGGACTGCTGTTTTGGGGCAGTGGGTAGGGGAAAAACAGGGAGAAAATTTGTAACTCAAAATCTGGTAGAAATGAATGATGTAAATCAGAAGTTAATAAAGCATTTGAAAAATGAAAAAAAAAAGAATGCACCTTCATAATGATGACCCTGATTTAACAATCTAAAGCTTAAATTATGTTCTATATTTTCATCTAGGATGTTTGTAATACAGTTCACATTATTTCTATCATAATGGTTACATGAAGCATCCTTGGGAGTTTGAAGAATAAACTTTAGGTTGACATATGTACAATTCTCCCATCCTTGATGATACTAGATAAAAGAAGCATACATAAATATAAACCAAAGCTGCAACATTTGCAAAAAGATAACAGAATACGTTATGTAAAACAATATAACCTGTTGGAATTCAGCAGATGCAATATCTGCCTTTCATATTGTTTTATAAAAGATTATTAGGCTATGCTTACCCAGGAAAATTCATATTTCTCTGTCTAAGGAGTTCACCATCTCTTTCACTTTGCTCCTAAATACATATATGCTACAAAGACAATGTAGTGGGTAAAGTAATGGATTTTGAGTCAGAGGATTTGGATTTGAAGCCCAGCTCTGTCAGTTTCTACCCTTGAGCACTTGGTCAAATGATTTACACTCTCTCTGTGCTTTACTATCCTTGTGTGTAAAAAAAATGACTTCTAAAAGTTCTTTTCCAGCCCTAAATACAGTCCTCTGAAGAACTACGTTTAATAATAAAAAGGAAATCAATAGGATGTAAATATCTTGAGGGCAGGGACAGTTTCATTTTTGATCATTGTACTGCCATATCCTAATCCAATACCTGGCATAATAGTCATTTAACAAGTGCTTGCTGAGTGAGTGAATAAATGATAACTATATTTCATATCTTTTAAGATATTAAAGAAGTGAAATAAGATATTTCCTAGAACATAAATGTGCCAAATGAATAGGACATTGTATTTGGCTCTGTCCATTAATGTATTATTAGTCATGATTAAAAGTATTTCAGAGTGACTGAACAAATAGATTTAATCAAGTATGTAATATTATTTCAGATAATTGGCTAATCTCTCCATGGCCCCTAAAGTATATTTCATAGGAGATTTTGTCTAGGGCAATATACTAGAAAGTAGGTAATACAGGTAATAGAATAAAAATTTCCATTACCATCCCAAATTGACAGAGTTTCTATATACCCCTGAGTTCAATTTCTTGATTTATAGGTATAGGTCCAAAACTCCAAGTTACTTACTAGAGACCAGGCAGTTGTTTTTAGATATTATTAATAGTACATTTCATCTGATAAACTGACTTCTGAAACCCAAAAGATTTTCCTTTCAGAAACCTATTATTCACTGACATGACAGAGTGCCTCTATAGTGACTAGGAAGAAAACACTAGTCTTTTCCCTTAATGGTCCTTTTCAGCAATGTCTGGTAAGAAAGTAATAATGACATTCAATAAGTACCACAGATTCAGGCCTATAAGGATCTGCAGTGGCAAGAAAGTGCACTACCTTCATTCTACAGATGAGGAAACTGAGTCCAAAGGAGGCGAAGTAATTTGTCCAAGTAACCCAGGCAGTAATTAACAAATCTGTAATTCAAAACACCTAGGTTCTCTGACTTCAAATCAAACACATACCATTATACCATATAATCACTTCAATTTTTTTTATTAAAATGTATAAGTGAAAATGTAATTTCTGCATTCTCCATGATCGTGGTCTTATTTTTTAAAATAAAAACAAATGCTTTAAATACCAGAATTTTTGCGTGAGACCTAGTGACAACAGAAAACAGACTGCTTCATATCATTCATTTACATAGCTGTACATGTGCATCATTACAGCGATTTCTAAAAATTGAAAATAATTTTTCATGAAGCATCTAAGTGGCACAGAGTATAGAACACTGGACCTGAGTCAGGGAACCCTGAATTCTAATGCAGAATTAGGTACTTAAGTGACCCTGGGAATGTCACATAATCTCTAAGTCATTTCTACTACATTTGAAATGGGGATGATAATAGCAGCCATCTCCCTGAGTTGTTGTAAGGATAAAATGCGATAATATTGATAAAGTACTTTGTAAACAAAGTGCTATATCAATGCTATTGTTATTATGCTGCTGACGTAGTAGTACCATAGAGCAAAGCAGTAGAGATTTTTAAAATCCTGATATACCTATTCAAAAAACAGAGTAACAGAGTTAATCTCAAAATATTAAATTTTGTGAAAACAATTTTAAAAGCTCACTACTTTTTTTCAGTGATAGCTTGGCTTGAAATGCGATGTCCTACCTTATAAATCATTATGTTTGACATTGAAATAGTATAGTATATTGCAAAGAATGTTGGATTTGGATTCAGGACAAATGTACCTTCAATTTCCATTGTTTAACAATGATGATATTGATGGTGGTGATAAAAGGCATAGAGTGCTGGTCCTGGAGTCAGGAAGAGTAGCATTCAAATTGGGTCTCAGATACTCACTAGCTGGATGACTCCAGGCAAGCCACTTAACCTCAGTTTATCTCAGTTTCCTCATCCGTGAAACAGGAATAATAATAGCTCCTACTTCCAAGGGTAATTGTGTGGATCAAATAAGAAAATAATTGTAAAGTACTTAGCACAATGCCTAGTACCTAGTATTATATAAATGTTAGCTATAATTATCATTAATCACACATATGATTATATATAACATAATATTTATAGTATGATACACATTTAATGTATAACATATTTACATGTTTATAATTATTAGTTATCATAATCATAGCTAAAATTTTTATAGTATTTTAAAATGTTTTCAAAGTACTCTTCAAATATTATCTCCTTTGATTCTCACAACAACGCTAACATATATATGCTATTATTATCTCTGTTTTACAATTTGGGAAACTGAGGCAGACAGAGATTTTTTTTTTTTTCTTTTTAAGTGACTTGCCCAGGGTCACACACCTAGAAAGTGTATGAATCTGGCTTTAAAACTCACATCTTTCTGACTCAAAGGACAGCACCCGCTCCACTTCACCAGTTTACTTCCTCTGCTAAAGTGACTGCTGCAAACTCTAGCTATGTCAAAACATTGAACCTAATTCTGTCTCCTCATCTATGGAGGGTAATAATTAATAGCCGTAGTAACTACTCCATGTCTATAAAATATTTTTCAAACAGTTTGTCAAGCACTTTGTGATATGTGGGACACAGTAAGTATTTGATTGATTAAAATGCTACAGAAATATCAGTTATCATCATCATCATAATTTTTTATACATCTTAATTTTACAGATAAGAAAACTTAACCCCAAAGAGGATACATGGCCAAACCAGGTTATAGTCCAAGCTAATAAAACAGAGATTATAATCAACATCTCCTGGCTCTTCAGCCTAGGAATCTTTCTCTTCTATCACATTCTTAGACACTTTGCATCACTAATAAAATATATGTGGTCTTTACCCTGCAGGAAAATATCATCCATTAGGAAACAATGAAGGCAACAGAAATACAGCATAAACAGTACATAGACAAGCCAGGTCCTGAAAACACAAACACAAACACACACACACACACACACACACACGTGCACAGAGCTTAAGTAAAGGAAACGAGACAATAATTTGTTGGAATGCTGAAGAGACAATCTTTAAGACATGGTAGAAGTGGACAGAAATCATAATATGTGCAAGAAAATTATTTTATGTAACTTTAAAAGCAGTTATGATGTAGTCAGATGAATGATAAATTAGGATTCAGAAATCCAGAGTTCAGATTCAGACTCTGCCATTTACTGGCTAATTGATCTTTGGCATTACCCACAGAGAATCTCAATTTTTTAATCTATAAAACTATGTACTTCAGAGTTGTGAAGAAAGAACTTTGTATAACTTATAAGTACAAGTTTTTAGCATTCATGATGATTATAACTGACATTCACTTATGCAGTCCTCCAAGGTTGACAGAATGCTTTGTATTCATTATCCTTTGTTCTTCACAATAACCTTGTGAGTAATTTCCTACAGGAATGTTATTCCCATTTTACAGATGAGGAAATTCAATCTTGCTTAGGTTAATTGACTTTTCTAGTCAAGCAGCTATTAAGTTTCAGAGTCAGAATTTAACTCAAGTTATTAAGATCTAAATTCAGTGTTTTTTGTTTTTCCTTGTTAAATTAAGTGATTCTCTAGAGAATGAATGATGCCACTTGGTTTTTTTTTGTTTGTTTGTTTTTTGTTTTTGCTTTTTGGAGGGCAGTTGGGGTTAAGTAGCTTGCCAAAGGCCACACAGCTAGGTTTATTTTTTGTGTGTTGGATCCGAACTCAGGTCCTCCTGACTCCAGGGCTGGCCCTCTACTCACTGCGCCCTAGCTGCCCCGCCACTTGTCTTAATATTCACAGGGTGATTAGAGTTACATTTATGCTCACCAGTGAAAATTTAATGCACTTGTGGCCACACAAACACACACACACACTGTAGCAGCAAGCACACTGGTATACCCAGGATGGCTACTAGCACAGATTCTTAGATCTGCTTTGTTAGGAAAGATAGCTGTTTAAGGGGTCAACAATCTTTTGTAATTATATTCACTAGTTCAGGGGTAAAGACAGCACCCTGAACTTCAGAGAAAATGTGAGCAAAGAAATAAACACCAACAGACAAGGCTCTGACTACTTGAAATCAACTATGCACTTCACAAAAATCCATGGATTAAGAGAGCTTTACATCTGAGCACTCAGGGAGCTCTGAACATATGGTCACTTAGAATCTTGACCAGGAAATCACGAGATCCTTCTCATAAGTGAGTCCCCAAACCAAAATACCAACTCAGAGTATATATACACTTCTCAGAGCCAGAAGGCATCACAACCCCCCTGACTCAGTGTCTAATTAGAAATTTGCAAAAGGTGTGAAAGCTTTCCTACAAGCAAGTCTCCCCTAAGCAAGCTTCACTTAATGGGCACCATGTGAGGCCTATTCATGGACAGGGAAGATCTTATATCCCATTAACATTCTACATATATACACACACAACATATATGTATGCACATAAATGCATATATCTATGCATGTATGCATCCACATATGAATTCAATTCATAAGCACACACATCACACTTTCTTCTGATACACAATAGTTTTCTAATTTGATATTTTTTAAGTGCAAATGATTTTAAAGTTTCATAGAGAAAGAAAAATCTTGATCTTTTTGAACAAAATTTCTAAAGAAAGTCATAATAAGGTTTTAGTTTACAAGAACCAGAGATACAAAAGTGTTGTGTTATACAGTTTAAATATTCAGGAAAAAAAAAACAACAGTGCTAAAAATTCAGTTGCTCTTCAGTTAAAAGGGAAACATGTAATGGTGGGAGAGTTGGTTCACTGACTACTGATGCTTTATAGACAGATGGGACAGAACTCACCAGGGCCTAGTTTGAATGTTGAATATGATGCTGTAACCAGTGAGACATATGTTTTTGGACATGGTCAGTGTGGAAATTTCTTTTGCTATTCCAAGTCAAAATCAAATTCATTATCCTCCCCCTAAACCATCCTTCATATCTTTCCTGTTGCTGTTGAGGGCAAAACCATCCTCCCAGTCCCTCAGACTCATTCTCAGTTCCTCATTATCTCTTGCCCTCCATATCCAAGCTGATGCCAAGGCCTGTCAATTTCACCTTTGACCCTTTTCTTCTCTGACACTGCCACCACTGGTGCAGGTCCTCACACCCAGGCTATTATAATAGCCTGCAGATCTGTAGGCCTGTCTCGAGTTTATAATACTCCAATCCATACTCTTTCAACCACTAAAGTGGTTTTCCTAAAGCATAGGGCAGACCAAGTGAACCTCCACCCCACCCCTTACTAAATGAACTCTACTGCCTGTCTTTTGCCTTCAGGATCAAATACAAAATCTTGTTTGGTGTTCAAAGCTTCCATAACCTAGCTCTACCCTACCCCTCACCTTTCTGCTCTTCTTGTACCTTTCTCCCTGCCAGGCATTATTCAATCCAGTGACACTGGCCTCTTTGTTGTTCTATGAACAAAACAATCTATCTCTCTGCCCCAGGCATTTTTTCTTGAGTGTCATCCTGGAATTTTCTGGAATATTCTTCTTCCTCATCTCTATCTACTGGCTTTCCTGTGTCCTTTTAAGTTATAAATAAAATTCCATCTGCTACAGGAAACCATTCCAAACTTTTTAAATTCTAGTGCCTTTATCTCTTTTATATTGTTTCCTAATATATATGTATATATATATGTATGTGTATACCCACACATACAGACATATATATGTCTTGTTTTTATTTTTTGGTTTACTTATTATTTCTCTCTCATTATATTGTGAACTCCTTCCGGGAAAGGACTGTCTTTTGCTTGTTTTTGCATCCCCAGTACTTAATAAAGTGTCTGGCACATAGTATGTACTTAGTAAATGTTTATTGAAAACTGATTTTACATATTTGTCAAGAGGAATTTTTTTTGTTTTCTTCTTTTGAATGTTTGAGTAGATGGGAGACAAAATTACTTTTTCTTTCTTAAAAAACAAAAACCTCAAAAAATTTAAAAGGAGAATCTTGAAGACTTGAGGATAGAGTTACATTAAACTATTAAAATAGTATTTAGTGGGACCAAAGTTAAGATTTTCAGGCTCTGCTTAATTGTTTAATAAGAAACAATGAAAATTTTTGATGCTCAGAGATATTTTGAATAAATTTAAAATTTACCTATGAGAGATTATCTAAATAGTAAATGCCAACAACTTGATTTTAGGAAGTATCCTGTAGAAATGGAGTATTTGCATCTCTTTCAAATATTTCTTCTATTTTATCCATTTAATAATTATCAAAGTGCCAACTATGTAAAAGGCATTATGCCATGTACTATACAGGATACACCTTTGAAGAAAAAGACATCCTGAATCTTGAGGAAGTAAAAATTCAAAAAAACCTCAAATATACATATGTGTGTGAATAGGCTTTAAGATCCTTAAGGTACTTACATAATCTAATTTATAGCAATTTTATTATAGCTATTATTTAATGTTTTACCTTTGCCAAACCCTTGGCATATATTATATCACTTGATCCTTAAAATAACTTTGGTGATATTTATATCATTTTACAAATGGGGAAACTGAAAACAAAATATGTTAAATGATTTTATTAAGATTATACAGCTAGTATGAGAGGTTGGAATTTGAATCTATGGTTTTCATATTAAAAATACAATGCTTTAAGTTAATGCCATATCACTCTCTTCTGTTGATATACCATCCATAAGGTATATACAATATACCATATTGACATACCATCCAAGGCCCAGAAAAATGACTAGCACCTTTATGAAAGTCTCCCACATTCCCCCATTAAGAGACAATATTCCTTGTCTCTTCCCTTTGGTTGTACTGCTCCTCTTGAATATAAAACCCCATATATTGTGTTTTTTTAGGTATATGCGAGTAAATCAGTTTGTTTGAAGCATAGAGTAGTGGAGTAGAGAAAGATAAAATGGAAAATATAGTTTTCAGTACTTCAAATGTCAGACTAAGGAACTATGATTTTATGTAGTCTTCAACAAGACATTAATCAGGGTTCTTCACTAGGAAATGACACAATCATGGACATGTCAGAAGAATATTAATCTGGTAGGGGTGATAGAAATGCAGGAAGACTTTGGGTGGGAAGAGAATGGAAGTATGGAGACTAATTATGGGACTATTATAATAGTGCAGGAAAGAAACAAGAGAACCTAAAATGGAGTGTTGCCCTTAGCAAGGAAAATAAAGGGATATATGCTGGAGTTATATGGAATAAATAATGAATGAGACTTGGTGGCTCATTGGGGTCTAAAGGAAAAGATACATTAAAGTTGATTGGAATTTCTAGCCTGGAAGACTAAGAGAAATGGCAATACTGAGAGGAATGATTATTAGTAACCAATGATAGGGGAGATTCATATCCCCCCCCCCCCCACTTTTCTTCTATCCTCAATTTCAAGATCTCAGTCTCTGAAGATTGAGTTAATGTTCTCCTCTATCCAGACTTCACCCAGGTGGGCAGCCATTGTGGTCCACTAACTTTTGGGTAGGGATAAATTCTTTGAATAGATTGCCCAAGGCTGGGGCTAACTTAGAAGTAAATGACATAACCAAAGTTGGGGTCTAGCCCCTCATTATAATATTTATTGTCTCCTTAATTGTTAACCAATGTTGATTGCCACCATCAGTAACTCTTCTCTTCCAAAAGGGCATTTAAGTAGTGAGCCTGCCTCTAAGACTGTCTTTGGTCTAAGAGAGATAGTCAAATGACCATCCTTGTATTAAAATGCTAGCATTATCAACAAAACGATTAAATTACCCAGAAATTATGTTTTTTGAACCTTTTTTTAAATGCCACAATGCCGGAAAAGATGAAGTTAGGAGGAAGAATTAGCTATTCCTTGTTTTTTATTTTTTTGGGGAAAGGGGTAAACGGGTGGGGCTGGGGAGGGGTAAAAGGACCATAATGTTCATTTTAGATTTGTTAAAGTAGAGGTACTTGCAGGGCATCATAGCCTAACAGAATGCTGGAATGGTGCAGTATCTAGAGATCACATAACCCAGTAATATAACTGAAGAACAAGGAAATTAAAGGATATGCTGAGTCAGATGCTAATTCCTGGTGTGGCTGGGACTTAACCTCTATTCTGCTTAATTGAGAAAGTCACTGGGGGCATGGAGGAGTGCCTAGGGTTGTATAAATGACTGAAGGAAAGGATTTTGATCAACCAGGAACCAAGTGAAGCCTAAAGTTCACTCAGAGGTCTCTTTGAAATAGAATGAGATGCACAAGCAAAATTATACCTTGGATAAAAGTGTTTCTCTGAAAGCAAAACATTTTGAAGTATTTGATTAGAGCTAGTGGTGATGATTCAGTTCTGAGTGCACTGAGAGATATTTCAAAAGTATATTACATACAGCCATAAATCATCCCAGAATCCACAACTACTTGCAGAATTGAACTGAATGCATTGAAATACATCCTGAAGAAGCATATAAGTTACTTATTGCATTCCTGTTATCTAAAAAAAAATTAAACAACTGAAAATAATTGGACTCTAATTTTAGTTAGCTGACAATATGGTTCAAGGGTGGCCTGAAGGAGCTGTAAAGTTTATATTTTATTTTGTAACTGGATGAGACTGTCTCAATAGCAATAGTTTGAATAAAAAGATCCTTTCCCTCTAGCCACAACGGCATGTTTCCATTTTATAACTACACAGCACATCCGAGAGTTATTTTCCCTAATATAGACTATAAACTCCATAGGGGAAGGAATTATTTAATTTTTTTCTTTGTATTCTTAGAGCTAAGCACTTCCTGGCAACAAATTCTTTATTTTTTTTTTTTTTGGAGGGGGGAAGGAAGGCAATTGGGGTTAAGAGACTTGCCCAAGGTCATACAGCTAGTGTCAAGTGTCTGAGGCCGGATTTGAACTCAGGTCCTCCTGAATCCAGGGCCGGTGCTCTATTCACTGCACCATTTAGCTGCTCCAATATGTTCTTAATATATTTTTTAGTTCATTAATTTCCTTCATTCATTCACAGTATGACATAGATTTACATGTTCTGAAATTTAAGAAATAATTTATGTTGACATTTCAAGAACTTGGTTCAATTTCTACCTCTTCTATTCTTGGGCAAGTCATTTAAATTTCTTGGATTTCAGTTTCCTCATTTGTCAAATGAAAGGTTTAGAGTAGATGGCTTCACTTCCTTTAAGACTAAGATCTAAAATACTGTGAAAATCAAAGCTCAGGTCCAGACCCTCATTATAATATTCATGTCACCCAAAGTAACACTCCTCTTCCAAAAGGTCACTTAAGTAGTGAGCCTGCCACCATGATTATCTTTAGTCTAAGAGAGAGATAGTTAAATGACAATCCTTTTATTAAAATGCTAGCATTTTGTACCTGTGAAAAGTGAATGACCTAGTCCCTGTTTCCTGAGTAGATGATACAATTACATGGAGATAAGGCATAATATTTTCTTCAATACATGAATTTCCCTTGTCCACTATTGTACCTAGACACCTCACTGAGAGGTAGTGAGTCTTCTATTGCCTAGAACTGTATTAATTTCACTGCAGTACTTTTGCTGAATGGTATTAAGAGAAAGGCAGCTGCTTGCTTCTGAGTTTTCTTGCTTAAGAAGTCACACTGAGGCAAGTGGGTGGCACAGTGAATAGAGCATCGGCCCTGGAGTCAGCAAGACATGAGTTCAAATCCAGACTCAGACACTTGACACATTTACTAGCTGTGTGACCTTGGGCAAGTCACTTAGTCCCAAATGCTCTGCCCACCCACCTCCAAAAAAAAGAAGTCATTAAATTGTATTACGCCATCCTTTGCTCCCTAAAATGTGGATCATTTCAACAGACAATATAAAATGTCATATTTAATTGTAGAAATTCATCCTGCTGCCTTTGCCACAAAAATAGACAGGGATAGGGAAAATGATGGCAAACTACTTCTCACCTACCACTTATGATAGTTTACCTTGTACCCTAAGAGGTAGCATGACATTGGGGAAATACCAGACTTAGATTCAGAATAGTTGTGGGTCCTTGAAAAAACCTCTGATAACTTTTCTGAGCATTGGTCTCCTCATCTACAAAATGGGTCAATGTTTCTGTCTTATACTATGTCACAGCGTTGTTCTCAGGAACAAATGAGATTATGCATATAAAATGCTTTGTCATATAAAAGTGCTAAAAAAATAGGATTTTGTTATCTTATGGTAGGTTTTTAGTTGTGGAATTAACAATGGTTCCTAGTATGCCTGCAATGAGATGAATGATTTTTTCTCACATTTCTTCCTCAAAATGGATAGAGGAGGAAATAGACAGGTGCATAAAATGCCTGACCCCTCTGTATCTCCCAAAGAGGTACGTTATATAGCAAGTCAGACCAGTTGGTACTGACACATCCCCAAGAGACATAACCGCAATAGCAAGGCAGCCAAGCAGCCAAAGCAAATTTAAATTTTGTGTGTTTGCTAGCCTCTAGCTGCAGACTAGACTGCAAGTCACAATCGAGATTGTTATATTCTTGCCATTCTATCAAAAGTTATGGCACTTCATAATGCAGCCCAAGTGCAAAATTGGCCAGGTACGACACATTAGATGGCTGTGTAGAATGTGAGATTGCAAATGTCATGAGAATTCAATGATAAATGGGGATAAGAAATTTATATGTGCTATAGAGATATGTTGGCAAAACTGCTTGAAGGAAAACTATGAGAGTGATTATTTCACTTACAGCCTTGGACTGAAAAGGATTTCTTGATAACAAGCTTACTGGATTCTAAGGTCTCCTTATTCCTTTTGCAGTATTTCGATGCACCTGCTTTGGGGGAGGGGATGTGGGAATGCAGAAGTAGGGCTGTGTCTTTTCTCTTGCTTAGCTCTTTTCCCTAGTAATCATTCCCTGGCATCACATCATTGCTATGTTTCCTAGCAAGAGCTACACTCACATAAAAAGCTTCCTTTGGTTGATCATTGAAATTTCCTGTCCCTAAGGTCCTGAGATCCTAATCACACACTATGTCTAAAGTGTTACTAGGTCACACTCCTATTACCTGTCCTTAATCATATTCGTAGTTCTAAAAATTGGTCCATGAAGCAAAATCAAATTAGATGGAGTCACAGACTCATAGATTTCAAACTGGATTGAATCATAACGTCATAAATCATAAGCCAGAAGGCACTTCACAGGACATATAGTCTAACATTCTTATTTTACAAACAAGGAAACTGAGTGTTTTAGTGCCTTGATAGAGATCACACAGGTAGTAAGTAGCAGAGCTGGGGTGTGAATGTAGGTCCTTTGTCTCCAACCAAATCCAATATTGTTTCCCCTATAGTTCTCTCTCATGGAGAATGTTAAAACCAGAGATGTTTGAAATTATTTTGACATGAAGCTTTTGAAATTTAAAAAAACTATATAACCAATTTCCTTTGTAATCCTATATAATTTATTTTGTCCATTAAAAAAAAACACATTTTGACAAGGGCCACATAGGCCTAATCAGACATTCAATGGGGGCCATGGGTTCAGAATGGCTGACTAGTCTAACTGACTAGACTAGTCCAGTCTAGTCACCTGCCTTATACCACTTACTTTAAACTATCCTTGTGAAGAAATATACTTGTTACATAGTTGAATTTTCTTATTCAAATAAAAAGCAAAATCTAGAAGAGACAGCATCATTGTTCCCTCTAACTCTTTTAAGTTGGGAATAAGCATCAACATTGGAAAAGCAACTGACTAAGAAGACTGAGCATACCAGTATAAGGTTTAGTTTCTAATGAAATAAAACAACAAAGTTAATCTGACTCAAATTTAATAACATGAATAATCATTATTGTGCTGCATGATAATTAGGCATAAATGGTAAGCTGTTCACATAAATGACTGTAATTAGCATGGCATTAATTAGCATAGCCAAACCATTAAAATTTTTTTTCTTCTCATTTTGTTAGTTCTCCAGGGTCTAAAAGCATCACCAGTGGCAAGAGTCCCCCTAATTGCCTGTGCTACTTAAATAAAACAGGTTCAAAGAATTTATAGCTTTAAAGTTCCTTCAGTATCATTCAACTCAGGTATTCTTAAGTTTTTTTTTTTTGCATGTCAAAGACCCCATTGCTAGTCTGGTAAACCTACTAACCTCTTCTTAGAATGATGTTTTTAAATGCTTTCTACTCTGGTACCTCCCTCTTACTTTGAGAAAATTAGGCAGAGTTACAAGAGAGTCCAGTTGTCATCTGAAGTCATCTGACAATAAGTTAACACAATGTGGAAGTCAGAACCACACACAACTTTTCTGCTTCAATTAAAAATCAAAGTATTGCTAATACACTCACAGTCTCATGTGGGTGAACAGATCATGTGTGAATTCCATGTAGGGGTTTAAATATCTGTATTCACATGTGTAACCTCAGCCTAAAGAGACATTTCTCATGCTAATACTATAACTTTAAAAGAGAGGGAGGAGAATCTTAAACAGTAACATTTTACTGTCTTCATGGAAAGAGTTTTGTGGTAGATACTAATGGAGGACAAAGAGCTCCATTCTCTTCCCTTGTTTCATTTAATAAGACAGTCTGAGAATCTGGGGCAGGGGAGGGAGGTGGAGCCAAGATGGTGGCATAGAGAAAGCATTCACCTGAGCTCTTAACATTTCTCTTCAAACAAATTTAAAATAATGACTCAAATCAAATTCTGGAGTGGCAAAGTCAACAGATGGCCAGAGTGAGACATTTTTCCAGCCCAAGACAATATAGGAGGTCATAAAGAGAGAGTTGAGACATGTGGGAGGAGTCTGGCCTAGAGTTCAAGTGGATGAAACACTAGTAGTGGGACCAGGTGGTGCTGATCAAAGCAGCAACAGCTTTGGGAGCTCTTAAACCAGAGACTGTATGGGGACCTTTCAAGTTGGCAGAAAGAGAATACAGGGAACCCCTTTGCTAGCATTGAACATAGGACCAGTGGAGTTGCTGGGCAACTCCACTGTTTGTCCAAACCCATTTCAAGGGCAGAAAGGAACACTTTGCGTCAAGAGGTACTGGAAGCCATGAGAAGCAGTATTATTTCAACAAGAAAAGATCTTGACCATAAAAAAAGTTCTGTGGTGACAGGGAAGATACACAAACTCAGAAGACAATGAAGTAAAAAAAACTACAAGCAAAACCTCAAAGAAAAAATGTAAATTGGACACAAGTCTAATAAGAATTCCTGGGAGATATTAAAAAAGTTATTTTCAGGGGAAGCCAGGTGGCTTAGTGAGTAAGAGCACTGGCCCCAGAGTCAGGACAACCTGGGATCAAATCTGGACTCAGATATTTACCACCACACCCAGAAATAACTGGCTGTGTAACTTTGAACAAGTTACTTAACACCAATTGCTTAAAAAATTATTTTCAAAAACATATAAGAGCAGTAGAGGGAAAGCTAGATAAATAAATGAAAGCAAAGGAAGAAAATTATGAGAAGATAATAAAGAGCTTAGTAAAAGAAGCATGTGCACACACACATACACATACATACACACATATAATACTGAAGAAAAAAACATTAAAAAAATTAACCAAATGAAAAAAAGACATACAAAAATTCATTGATGAAAACAATACCTTATAAGAGGAATAGGCCAAGTGGAAAAAGAGGTAAAAAATGGCTCACTGAAGAAAATAAAACCTTGTAATTTAGAATTGGGAAAGTGGAAGCTGATGATTTCATGAGATATGAAGAAGTAGTAAAATAAAAACAAAAATAATGAAAAAATAGAAGAAAATATGAAATAACTTATTGGAAAAACAATTGACCTGGAAAATATATTGAGGAGAGATAATTTAAGAATTCTTGGACTATCTGAAAATCATGATAAAAAAATGGCCTAGATATCTTATTTCAAGAAATTATCAAGGAAAATTGCCCTTATATTCTAGAAGTAGAGAGTAAAAGAGCAATTGAAAGAATCCACTGATCACCTCATGAAGGAGATCCCAAAGTGAAAATTTGCAGGAATACTGTAGCCAAATTTTAGAGTTCCCAGGTGAAAGAGAAACTATTTCAGGCAGCCAGAAAAGAAAAAAAATCATCTATTATAGAGCCACAGTCAGGATTACAGAAGATTTAGCCACTAGCACATCAAAGGAGCAGAGGGTTTGGATTATGATATTCTGGATGACAAAAGAGCTGGGATTACAACCAAGAATAACTTGCCGGGAAACACTGAGTATAATCCTTCAATGGAATAGATTTTAAATAAAATAGAGGATTTTCAAGCATTTCTGATGAAAAAAAAATAGAGCTGAATAGAAAATTTGACTTTCAAATATAAGACTCAAAAGAAGAAAAGGTAAGCATGAAAAAGAAAGCATAAGTAACTATAAAAAGTTAAACTGCTTAGTTTTCTCTCTGCAAAAACATTACCTGTATCTTCTAAGATATTTATCATTGTTAGAGCAGTTAGAAGCAATCTACATAGAAGGAGGGTCTGGAAGTGAATTATCTTGAGACAATATTAAAAATGGATAGGAGAGAAAGGGATGACCTGGGAAAAGGGGGAAGGAAGAGGAAGAAAGGGGGAAATTAGCTCAGAGAAAAGTACACAAGGAAGAGCTTTTGTAGTGGAGGGGAAAATGTAAAGGGGGCTGAGCAACACTTGAACCTCAGATATCTAAATTGGTTAAAATAGGGAATACATACACACACATTTTCAGCTGATAACAGAAATCAATTTTCTTCAACATGGAAATAGGAGGGTAAGGGGATAAAAGAAAGGGGAAAAGTGATAAAAGGAAGGGCAGATAAAAGAAGATAATGGGCAGAAGCAAAACAGATGTTAGAGGAAGGACAGTATAAAGAGCAAGAAGGATAAACAGAAGGAAACAGGATGGAGAGAAATGCATAGTTTATAATCATAACTATGAATATGAATGGCATGAAGTCATCCATAAAATGGAAATAGATAACAGAATGGATTAGAAACCAGAATCTAAAAATATATTGTTTATAAGAAACACACATGAAACAGAGATATGCACAGAGTTAAAATAAGGTGCTTGGGCACAATCTATTATATTTCTATTGAAGAAAAAAGGCAGGGATAGCAATCATGATCTCAGACAAAGCAAAAGCCAAAACAGACCTAATGAAAAGAGATAAGCAGGGAAATTCCATCTTGCTAAAAGGCACCATAGACAATGAAATAGTATCAATACTAAACATATAGGCATCAAATGGAATAGCATCTAAATTCTTAAAGGAAAAGTTAAATGAATTATATGAGGAAATAGACATTAAAATGATAATAACAGGGAACCTCAGCTTTCCCTTCACAGCACTGGATAAATCTAACCATAAAATAAATAAGAAAGAAGTCACAGAGATGATTTATGTCTTAGAAAAGTTAGATATGGCAGACCTCTAGAGAAAACTGAATAAGAATAGAATGGAATAAACTTTTTGCTCAGCTAAACATGGCACTTTCACAAAAACTGACCATATATAGGGCATAAAAACCTCAAAAAGAAATGTAGAAAAGCAGAAATATATATCCTTTACAAACCATGATGTAATGAAATTTACATTTAACAAAAGTCTGTAGAAAAAAAGATTAAAATTTAAATGGAAACTAAATAATTTGATCCTAAAGAAAGAATTGGTCACAGAATAAATAATAGAAATAATAATTTCATTAAAGAGAACAACAAGGTGACATTCCAAAATTTGTGAGATGCAGACAATACAGTATATTGGGGAAATTTTTACCTCTAAATATGTACATCAATAAATGAGAGAAAGATTAAATCAATGAACTGAATGCACAATTAAAAAAAACTAGAAAGAGAACAAATTAAAAATGCCCAAATTAAACACCAAAATGGAAACACTGAAAATCAAAGGAGAGAATAATACAATTGAAAGCAAAAAGCATTGAAATAATAAATGAAACTAGGAGCTGTTTTTATTGAAAAAAAAAAAAACCAAAATAAATAAACCACTGGTTAATGTGATTTAAAAAAAAACAAAGAAGAAAAGCAGATTACTAATATCAAAAAGGTAAAGGGGGGGAATAATCCACTAGTGAAGATTAAAGTAAAACAATTATTGTGAGTTTTTTTGCGCATTTATATGCCAATAAAACTGACAATCTAAGTGAAAATGGATGCATATTTACAAAAATATAAACTGCTCAGATTAATAGAAGAAACAGAATACTTAAGTAACCCCATCTTAGAAAAAGAAATTAAACAAGCCATCAGTGAGCTCCCCAAGAAAACATTATCAGAATCAAATGGATTTACAAATGAATTCTACCAAAAATTCAATCAATCCCAATATTATATAAACTATTTGAAGTAATAGTTAAAGAAGTACTTCTAACCAAGTCCTTTTATGACACAAAAAATGGTTTTGATACCTAAATCAGGGAGAGGAAAAATAGAGAGAAAATTATAGACCAATTTCCTTAATGAATATCAATGCAAACAATTTTTAAAGAAAATACTACCAAGGAAAATGCAGCAATATATCACAAAGATCAGTACTTTGGCCAGGTGAGATTTATGCCAGGAATGCAGTGGTAGTTCAATACCAGAAAAACTATCAGCATAATTGACCATATCAATAATAAGAACAAAAATCAGATGGATATAATAACAGATATAGAAAAAAAAAACTTTGACAAAATAAAACATCCATTCCTATTAAAAGCACTAGAAAACATGGGGATCAAGGGAGTCTTTGTTAAAAGGATAAGGTATATCTCTCTAAAACAAAGAGCAAGCATAATTTGTAATGAGAATAAATATAAAGTCTTCCTAATAGCTTCAGGAATGAACAAAGGATAGCAGCTCTTTTTTAGCTCATGAAAGTGAAATGAGCAGAATTAGGAGAACATTGTGTACAGTAATAGCAATACCATAAAGATGATCAACTGTAAAAGACAAATACTATCCAATTCCAAAGGATCCATGATGAAAAAAGCTATCAACTGCCAGAGAGAGAACGGACAAACTCTGAATACAGAGTGAAGCAAGTTTTTTACTTTATTGTTTTATTTTGTTTGTGTTTCCTTTTGCAAATTGGTTAATGTGGAAATATGTTTTGCTTGAATTTACATGTATCTTCTCAAGGAAGGGGGGAGGGAAGGGAAAGAATTTGGAACTCAAAATAAAAAAAATATTGTTAAATTTTTACATATTATTTGGAAATATTTAATGAAATAAATAAAAATAACTAAAAAAATTCGGGGCAGCCACATAGCACAGTGAGTAAGAGCACCAGCCCCAGAGTCAGGATGACCTGGGATCGAATCTGGGCTCAGACACTTAGCACCACCCAGAAACACCTGGCCGTGCAACCTTGAGCAAGTTACTTAACCCTAATTGCTTAGGGGTGGCCAGGTGGCTCAATGAGTAAGAGCACTGGCCCTAGAGTTGGGATGACCTGGGATCGAATCCAGGCTCAGATGCTTAGCACCACACCCAGAAATAACTGGCCATGTAACCTTAAGCAAGTTACTTAACCCCAATTGCTTTAAAAAAATTCTTGAAAAACATAAAAGCAGTGAATTATTTAAACATTTATGCAAGTAACTAATGAAGATTAAACTCAAACCTCTTTGTTAAGATCATAAGTCTTTAGTTTTTCAATGGAAGTTCTGTCCTGTAACATAACTATAACTATTGTATTTCTAAGGTGATAAACTACTAACTACTACTAAACTACTAACAGAAGTGAGAAAGAGTATTTATATAAAGGAAGGCTTCTTTTGTTTATTTCCCCAAAAGCATAAAATGCTAAAAGCTCTTAATTTTGTCCAGGGGGAAGGTATATAAATAATATGTCAATGGTTCAATCAAATATGGCAAATTAAGGATATAGACCATTAGATTACAGAGGGACCTTCATAGATTCCAAGAAAAAAATAAACATTCAATATTAGTGTTTCTGATTATCCCCATCCTTTTCACATGAATGCCCTTATACTGGGGTTTCTCATCACTTCGACAATATATAATAATAATGGTTTAATCATAGAAACCTGGCCTATACTGGGGTTTTTAAAGGCATTGAAAGGCTGGTTAACCACCAACTCAAAAAAGGAATCTTTTTGGTTCACAAACATTTTTTTAATTGGACTAAGTCAGAAGAGGAAATTGATATGAGAGACAAACTTCAATCAGCTGCCCAAGGAAATATCTCTTGCTTTTTGGAAATGTTCATTTCTTTTTGTGCACATTGAATATCAAATCCAAACTCTTGTTCACAGGACTTTAGGTTTTTACTTCAAAGCAGTAGTTGCTCCACCACTCCCACCCCCTACCCACCATATTCCAGGTTCTGTCTTTAATTAATTTTATGACTTTGGTCAAGCCAAGTTAACATGAGTACATCTCAATTTCCTCATGTATAAAATGAAAAGAATTGGGATACATTATCCTTAAGGTCATTTCTAGTCCTAACCCTTTCTCTAATGCTCTGATTCACTAGGTAGAAAGTAGTGTCAAAATTTGGCAACCATTTAGATGGGTTGTTACTCATAATTCCCTTGCATTTGTCAGATGTTGATCTATCCTATTCAGGGGTCAAAATATCTGAAGTTAGAAAAAATGTGCATGGAGAAATGAGTATCTTCATATTTACCATTGTCATTTATGAGGTATTGAAGAAAGGAACATATAATCCAAAAGACCTTGAAGGTTGTTCACATTTATATTAATATCTAAATTCATAAGGTGACTAAGACAAAATACTCTAGGTTTGTTTGCCTTCGTGAATCTCATTCCTAGTATATTTGCTGTGCTCAATGAAAGTGCCATGTTCACATTTTATTGAAATACAGATTATAAGGTCCCATCATAGAAACTGAATATCACATCCCAACAGGAAACTGAAGCTAATATTCTTTTAGGGTGGCATGTATTGGTCATATCCTGATGTACTCTTAAAGAGGCAGAACTATCAGAAGCCAGAATCTTTATCTTGAAATTGGTGACCTTGTTCACATTTTTCATGAATTTGTCTTTCCTTAAGCCCTTAAGTTGATGATATTGTTTAATTAACTTAGAGTTTCACTAGAGTCTATGACAGAATTATGTTTGGACTAAAGGATTTCATATTTGAGTAAGAATTAATCTAAAGACAAGTTTTTATAGAGTCCAAGACCCTTATTTTATAGAGAAGGAAATATGGGGATATATCATTGGTTTTATCTAGAATCTCCCTATGAAGGACATTAACCTTTGCTTGGCTGTAGCCTCTTGTCAGGATGTGACATTTAGAATTCACCCTCAATAGGTCACAACATAATCAAACTGAATAGAGAATGAGGAAACACAATTCTGTGCATGAAGCAACTTTCATTTTTCCAATAATTTTCAACTAGATACTAAGTTTACTAAGCAGAGGGAATAATCATTAGTGCTTCCTTGCATAATGGCTAGGCTATTTTTAGAAGGTAGAGTTCAGCTGACAAATCAAAGGTGGCCAAACTCCTCTCATAAAGGAATCTTTCTGACCAGTGGAAAATTAAACCATATCCTCCTCATCTATTTGCTTTCAGTTAAGTTAATGTAGTCTCCTTTAGAATAGGTTTTATTTTTACTTTTCTGGCTTCATTTCCATGACCTTGATTGTGATAGAGGATACATTTTTGCATGAAAAACTGGCAATGGTGCAAAAATAGTGATTTTTTAGCTTTGCTATTCCACTGTCCTTGTGTAGGCCTCCAATGACCCTCCATCCTCCACATTATCTTCTCACTAATAAAAATAGGGTTGAGTTTGTTTGTCACTGAAATTCCCATTTTCCCCTTTGAACTGGTAATAGTACAGTTATCTTCTGAGCTCTGGTCTTAATGCAGTGAAACAGGGAATAGCAGAGGAAGAAAGATTATGAGAGAGGTGGGGCAGAGAGTAGGATGTTCTCAGGATGAGGTGACCAGAGAACAGGGTTGATGAGGTGATAGAGTGAGGGAGTTAGGGGAAAAGGGGGTTGAAGAGATGGGGGAAGGAGAAAAGAAAATGAGAGAATGAAGGGAAGGAGAAGGAGAGAGAGAGAGAGAGAGAGAGAGAGAGAGAGAGAGAGAGAGAGAG
>NW_027187391.1:23924092-23977335 GCF_028583685.1 Petaurus breviceps papuanus
GAGAGAGAGAGAGAGAGAGAGAGAGAGAGAGAGAGAGAGAGAGAGAGGAAGAAGAAGAAAGAAGAAGAAGAAGAAGAAGAAGAAGAAGAAGAAGAAGAAGAAGAAGAAGAAGAAGAAGAAGAAGAAGAAGGTGGTGGAGGAGGAGGAGGAGGAGGAGGAAAAAGAGAGAAAGATGGTTGAGAAAGAATGTTGATAATATGATCCTGTTTTTTTGTGGAGAGTAGTCTGTACACACCATTTGACATTTTCACTCTCTGCACTCATTAGATGCTACAACTTGGAACTTGAGTTGTATTTTTGCTAAAAATCATGTTAAGTATAACCTATTTTTAGATAATTTTGATTATATAAAATTTAAAGTTTTAACACAAGCAAAAACAATGCAATCAAAAATTAAAAGGAAAGCAGAAAACAGAAAAAATTTTGCAACAAGTATCTCTGATAAAGGCCTCATTTCTCAAATGTATAGTGAACTGAGTAAAATTTATAAAAGGACAAGTCATTCCACAATTGATAAATGGTCAAAGGATATGAAAATGTAGTTTTCAGACATAGAAGTCAAATCTATCTCTAGTCATATGAAAAAATGATCTAAATCACTATTGATTAGAGAAATGGAAATTAAAACAACTCTGAGGTACCACCTCACACTTATCAAATTGGAAAATGTTGGATGCTGAAAGAGATGTAAGAAAACTGGGACACTGATGCACTGTTGGTGGAGTTGTGAACTGATCCAACCATTCTGGAGAACAGTTTGTAACTACGCCTGAAGGACTATAAAACTGTGTGTATCCTTTGATTAAGCAATAGCTCTGCTAGGTCTGTATCAGAAAGATACCCCCAAAAAGGAAAAGTTCCTAATTTTACAAGAATATTTATAACAGTTCTTTTTGGGATGGCTAAGAATTGGAAATTGAAGGAATGCCCATCAATTGGGGAATGGCTAAACAAGCTGTGGTATATTATTGTAATGGCATATCATAATACTACAAGAAAAACTTGGAAAGACTTACATGAACTGATGCATATTAAAATGAACAGATCCAAGAGAACATTGTACATAGTAACAGCAATATTTTTCAATTAAGAACTGTTTATAACTTAGCTATTCTCAGCAATGCAATGATCTTAGACCATCCCAAAAGACTAATGATGAAGCATACTATTTGCTGCCAGAGGAAGAACTGATATTGTTTAAATACAGACTGAAGCATTCTATTTTTCATTTTCTTTAATTTTTTTCCTTTTATTTTAGTCTTGTTGTACAAATTGACTAATATAGAAATGTTTTACATAATCACACAAGTATAGCCTTTATCTGATTGCTTACTATCTCAGGGAGTAGGGAGGGGAAGAAAACAGAGAAGGATAGGATTCAGAACTGAAAACTTTAAATAAAAATGCTAAAGAACTAAACAAAGGAGTAACCTGTCTTTAAAAATTCTTTTAAACAGTGTGTTCCAGTGGAAAAGTACTAGATTCAAAGCAGAGAACTTAGGTTCAAATCCTGCCTTAGCTATTTATGACTTGGGTGAATTTGGTAAGCCAATCATAACTCATATAAAAGAACACACTAGACAATATGCTGTTGATGAAAAATTCTTCCAATGTCCAAAACACAGTGCTAGGCTCTGGAGTTAATGAGAAGCAAAGTAAAAGTCTCTTTTCTCAAGGAAGTGTATCATGAGCAGACATAATACAAGGTCAGACCGTGATTAGGAACATAGTATCATAGATTTTGAGTTGGATACCTTAGGGAATCTTGTCAAACTCCTTCATTTGTACCTATGAGGCAATTGAAATCCAGAAAGTTTTAGTGCCTTGCAAGAAGTGAAAGAGGTAGGGATTAGATAAAAGTACACTGAATAGGAAGCCAGTGGTCTTTCTATTGTATTACACAAAGAAGGGGTTGAGATGAAGAAAATTGTCAGAAAGAGTCATATTTACACAGGTAATGTCTAATGCATGTTTGTCAATTGTGAAGGGAAAAATGGTTATAATTCAGGTGATGAATGAATTAAATAATATTTGCATAACACCATGAATATATAGAATTTATTTCTCCTAAGTTTTTCTTCTTTTATCACTCCATAATCATTCTCTTCTACCAAATTGGAACCATTTTTAAATTATGACAATAGTGAGGCATTGAAAAAGCCAAAAATAAAGACACAGTCACTTTAGTGACCCTAAAATGGATTAAAAAAAATTCTACAAATACCCCTACCTACATTTAATTAATTGTTATTTTGTAAAGAACCATTTAGAGAACAAAGAATTGCATCACACAAGTTAGGAAAGCTTGTTTTTTCTGGTATTTGGGGGAAATGAGAACTGGGAATCCTTATTTTCTACTAGCTCACATTTCAGCAAATATTCAATTTCTCTCCTGCCAGTAGTTAACTTATAAGAAACTCCTAAAGATGCAAATTTTAAATTCTCTGCCACCTGTGCTTTCTCCTCACTGGTAAGTATTTAGATGGACCAACATATGGGTCTCATGGGATCCCATGATTCCAGATATATGATCATTGTGCATTGAGAAAATTATTCTCAGCTCCACCTTCTGCAGTATGGTATTTGATACTTCAAGTATCCATGATCTCCTTTGTATTGGTACACTAACTGGTTCACATTGCAAATGAAATATACCTTTCTTGTCCATGTCCTTCCATAAATCTTTTGTAGACAGCATTCCTTACATAGACATTGAAGAAGCCACCCTCACAACATTTCTCTTTAGTAGGGGAAATTGCACACAGGTTCAAATACTTACAGAAGGAGGTAAGACATGTTATGAATGGTAGAAACAAAGAACTAAGGGTGTTCAGTGTCCAGAGAAGTCACTTTTATATGAGTGAATCATAAAAAGTTTTATGGAAAAGGTGGCTTTTAAACATTACAGAAGTTCTTAACATGATATCTATGAATGTTTTCAATTGAGTATTATGATTACTATATTTCAATATAATTGCTTTTTCTATAATCCTCCATATTTTGTTTTATGCAATTTAAAACACTACTCTAAGAAGAGTTCACTAGACTTCCAAAAGGGTGTATAACAGAAAAAAGATTAAGAACTTCTGCACTAAAATATGGGCAAAATTTCAATAGGTGGTAAAGGGTCTCAATATAATACAGCCTGAAGCAATAAATGTGGGGGTGAAAAGATACGATATACATTTGAGGAGTGGTAAGTAGTTCAATTTGTCTGGTGTGCACCATCCAATTAGGAAAGTAGTAGGACATAAGAGTAAAAAAAAAAAACTGTAAGGAAATTTGAAGTCTAGCCCAAGAAGTCTCATAGATCACTGGAGTCCTTTCAAAAGGGTCCATAAGTTCAAAACTATTTTTCTAATAAGACTAAGATGTTATTTTTCTATTTAGGCAACTCCTTCATTTTTTCAGATACATGTGTGTTTAAGACGATTTTCTTCCTATTATTCAACCAAAAACCATGTGATTAACTAACTGTTAAATGAGCAAGTAGATATGAGTATAAAGATGTTTTGTATTAAACTAGACACTAAAAAGATTTGGGAAAGTATACTAAAAAATTCCATTCTCATTAATTTATTTGGAAAATACAGTTATTTTCATAAAATCTTATTTATTTTAACATGCAATGAGCTTATTTTATTTTAAAATGAATCAAAATTAATATTTAAAATCCATCAATTTTAATTACTAACATGGTAAGTATTGATAACTATAACCCACATAATCAGAAGTTTTTCAGGGTTTTCAATAATTTTAAGAGTGTAAAGCGGTCTTTAGGCCAAAAAGTTTAACAACTATTTGTCTAAACTCTATCAGATGGTAGTGATGGAGAAATGCTGAGCTTTTCTGAATAATGGTGATACATAATTAAAGTATGTTAAGGAAGATCACTCTAACAGAGGTATGGAAAAGGATTGGAACAGGGCAAAACTATAATCAAGGGTTCCAGTTAAAAGGTAACCACATACATGAGGTCTCATTGTGGCCTGAATTTGGATGGTATTAGTGAGAACAGAAAAGAAGAGACAGATGTGAAACCCTTTAGTACCCTAGACTGAACAGCTGAGCTAACTGGCATTGAATAAATTAAACTGATAATATTTTGCCCATTACTAAGTTAAAGAAAATTATTTAACTGGTCTCTAGGGAACCATATATTCCAAACAAAACCAAGAACTTAGAAAAATAATATGATTGAGTTGTATTTTTAGTACAGTAGGCTAACTATTGCATATGTGCAATATGAATGTGGGCTTCCGGCTTCCAGCTGTTCTAAAACTGGTTTGTTTTTAAGCTGTTCACTGAAAAAATTTAAAGGATAATTGTTTTGTAATGTTGAAAACTTTATAGTAATTTTTGTCTTTGTAATTGAATAATCAAATCTTGTTAATGACATTGGTATCTAAAATATTACCATAAAACATAATTCAGACATCCTGAATACCTCCAAATTAGTTCTTTAGCTTGCATGTATTATATGGTTTTATCACATAGGCAACCAAGTTCTTGGCTTTGACTTTATTTCAACTGTTTATAATTCAAGGCTTTTAGTAACACACAAAAATCTCAATTTATTCTGTAAGAAAAATCCATAATTTAGCACTTTATGCTATGCTGGCTCCTATATTGAGGAAGTCTAGTTTTTCCCAAATTCATTTGTAGCTGATAACCATTCTTATTTCACTATTTGTTCCTCAATATGCAATGCAAAACTTCTTTGTGTTTTTTAGTTACTTGTTTTTAAGTCAATTTCTTTTCCAGGGATTTCTCTTTAAGGAACAAAAGAGTATCACAATTTGTCGCTCAAATTTTCATAAATAGACCTAATCAGCACTCATATTATCTTTTGATAATGACTCATCACACACAAAACCCTATATAGTACTCTATGTTTAGAGTTTTGTGTATTCTATCTTTATAAGAAATCTATAAGGTAGGTTGCTTTTATGCCCCATTTATAGATTAGGAAAATGAGGTTTAGGGAATTGATTGATACCTAAAGTCACATTGCTTGCAAGTGAAAGAAGGTGGAATTTAATCTAAGATCTCTGACTCTCTGGAAATCCTTTTTCTATAACACATTGCCTCTCCTTTGAAATTCTACTTAGATATCTTGCATAAATTTGCTTTACTTGCTCATTGTGGAAGGAAAATTTCAATTTTTTAGACTTTTTAGACTTCAGTAATAATCAGTTAGAATGAAAGAATCATATATGTGGAAGGGACCTTGACAGGATATCCAGCTCATTCTCTGGTCCATGGAGAACTGTATTTAGTCTATTGATGGCCAGTTATGCATGCAGATTTCCTTTTGAGACATCTTGGAGATGAAAGTTATATTCTGTCCTAGAATTTTCTGTCTCTAAAAATTTCTGGTCTACAGTTCCTACTGAAAAAGGGATTCTACAGCTTCCTCTTGTTGTTTGTTGTTTAGTTGTTCAATTGTGTCTGGCTCTTCATGACTTCATGGACCACAGCACTCCTGAGCCTTCTATCTTCTACTATCTCTCAAAGTCAGTCCAAGTTCCTATTCATTGTTTCCATGATACTATCCATATTATCCTCTTCTGGCCCTCTTTCCTCTTGCCTTCAATCTTTCTCAACATTAGGTTCTTTTCCAATGAGTTCCATCTTCACATTGTGTGGTCAATTTAAGCTTTAGCTTCAGTATTTGACCTTCCAGTGAATAGCTTGAATTAATTTCATCAGGTATTAACTAATTTGATCTCCTTGCTGTCCAAGGGACTCTCAAAAGTCTTCTCCAGAACCACAACGTGAAAACGTAGAATTCAACATAATATTAGAACGTTTTTGTGAAATTCTTCTTCAGATATCCTTCATATTTTAGAGAAAGCTGAATGCTACCTATGAATAAGAGCAAATTAAAAGCAAGACCAACACCAAAACAACTCTCAAAGGTTCATTTTAAAATTGATTTTTAAAAGAATTTTGGCCTTTTAGGATTTTTTCCCTTTGGATAGGACATGCACACACACACAATCTTTCAATAAATCAATCACCAATCATTTATTAATCATTGACTATATGCCAAGTACTGCAATAGGTTCTGGGAGTATAAAGAAAAAAGAGAAAACAGTCTCCACTCTGAAGTTTACCTCTTAATGAGGGAGACCATTATAAACATTATGAGATTCATACAAAACAGATACAGTCGTTTTGGTGGGGAAGGTGTTCACAATCAGGAGAACATGGATAGGCCTCTCACAGAGGGCAGCATTTGAATTGAGGCTTCATAGACAGGGAATTAAAGAAATAGATGTGTGAAGGAAAAGAATTCTAGGAAGAGGAGACAGTCAATGTAAAAGCATAGAAATGGGATATGGGAGTGCTGTGTGTGAAGAACAGTAAGCAGTTTAGTAAGGCTGAAAAGCGGAGTGTGTAGAATGGAATTATATGCAAGAACACTTGAAAAATTAGAAATGGGTCAAATTGTGAAAGTCTTTGACTGACAAAGAAAATGGATTATATTTGAGTCTAGAAGTAACAGGGAGACTCAAATTTATTGAGTAGGCTGAGTGACATTGTCAGATTTGTGTTTAGAAAAATCACTTCTCCAGTGACTCTCCTCTCCTCTCCTCTCCTCTCCTCTCCTCTCTTCTCCTCCTTCTCTCTCCCTCCCCTCCTTTCTCTTTCCCCCATCTCTCTGTCTCTCTTCCCCTCCCTCCCTCTTCTCTCCTCTTTCTCTTTCTCCCATATGATAGATTGTATGCTCTTTGAAAGTAAGGAATGTCATAGCTAGTGTGATATTCCCAGCACCTAGTTGAGTACCTTGCACAGAAGAAATGCTTACTAAATATTTGTTAAATTCAAATGCACTGACTCTCTTGCTTATTATTCTCTCTTCCTATGGTGATTCATATGCTTGTCTGTCTGGGATAAGTTATTCTATTACAATACAGTCTCCCAAAACTGTGTCTTATTTCATAGGGTAAGGAGTCACTCTCCTTCGACTCTGTCTTATGCCCTGGCATGCCTATAAGCCATACTTAGTTGGTACCATATAAAGCTTAACACAGTTATCTTTATTCCCTCAGTGAGGATAAATAATTAGTTCTTTCACTCTCCACACTCCAAAATAGGCTATTGATACTTTTTGTTCACTTCATCCTCCCATCAAATCTGAAAATTAGCCTATTCTATTAATTTTAGATGGGATGAAACTTATTTGCCAAAATCTCCTATTCTAGGAGGTTCACAATTTCTCATAGGATTGTTGTCTAATGATTTTTTCATCCAGAAAATTCTTTTTTCCTTTTATTCTATGTGATGTTTCTATCATTGAAGCTATAGTTCTCTATTCTCCACCAAAATTAAGAACTTCTCTTGGGAGTCAATGAACACCAAACATGGAATATAAGGAATGGTATTATTGTTTGTACATTCACGTCATTAGTATTTACAATTTTCTGTCTTTGAACTCCTCTACAAATGTGTCATCCCTGACTGTAAACTGCAGTCTTTTTGCACAAAGCCTATAACTGTGTCATGTGAAACTGGATAATTAGATACTTAGGATTTCTATTATTTTAGAACTGGGAAAGTCAATGCAGATTATTTTCTTCAATTCACATTTTATAAATGAATAAACTAAAACCCAAAAAGATTAAGAAATCTTGCATCTTCATTTTTGTTAATGCTGATTTCCATTGTGTCCATTGTGTTGTCTTTGGTGATAATAATGATAACCTTAGTCCATACTGTCTCCTCCCTCCCCACCCCCCCCCATATTTCAGAATCCTTAAATATTCATTCTTCAGAGTTTTCTCCTTTGTACAAAATATATAATATAGATTAAAAAAAGGAAAAATGAAAAAAAAATCAGAGAATGAATGTTGAATTTTCTTGGGGTTTGCAATATTAGCAAGACACTGCCTCTTTTAGGGAAAATGTGTTATCACCCTTGGTCACTATGGGTCAGCAAAGAGCTATAATTAGCAAATTCTCACAGCAAGTTCTTTCACAGGGTGGGGCTAGGGTTAAAGGTTGTTTTAAAGTACAGTTATTCCTTCCATATCACAGGGGTTAGGGATGTGGTGTCCCATGATCTGGAAAATCCATGTAAAATTTCTTGGTCCTCCCTTTGTACTAGAGAAGTCTGAATTATTATGGTATTAAAATATGTTGATATTATACAACACTATGAATATATTTTATGCATTTCTGAGTTTCTAAACCTTTCAAGTTGTATCATCTGCTGGTCTTTCCATATCATCTATGGTTTCTGTAAAACTACCAAAATATTCCCATTTAATTTCTTGTGCTGACCTGGGATATATCATAACTATGATGGGGAGTGGTTACCATACAGTGTCACGCATCTAGGTATGTGGAAACAACTGAGTCAAATCATTCTAGGAAACAGGAAGTCAATATATAGGAAAGGAGAGAGGATATGAATCCATTAGAACAGATTCAAGAGAAGATGTCTGAGATTGTAATTCAGTCTCTAGCATGGAAGAGATGGGAATGATGAATCTGGATTAGAAGACAGAGGCTTCTGGAATCGCTAAACATATGTGGACTAGACACCTATTGATGGTCTCAGATGTCACAGAGAGCATCAGCCTCCTATTCCTGATATGTTGTGGGACTCTGACAATACAACAGAGTTTTAAATAAATAAATAAATGCATAAGCACACACAGATATGTCTATAAGCACACACTCATATGTGTATATATACATGTATGTATACATATACATATATATGATGTTTGGTCTATCAATCATTAAATATAAGATTAGATTAAGCTGAAGAAAAGACAATGTATCAATAATCTCATAGAAGTTGCTGTGATATTAAATAATTTGCTACTACTATATGCATTGTCACTAACAATGAATCAAATTTATACATTTCCTAAGAGAACACAACCTTGAATCAAATCTCATGGCAAAATTCATAGACTGTTTTCATGTCATTCTATTCAGTATTTGTGTGGCTGGTAAATGGAAGTTTATCCTGCCAATCATATCATCAGCATTTAGTCCATTGCACATAAACACCTATATTAGTATCACTGATCTGAGCTGTTATTGTATATCTGTGTATAGACACCTTCAAATGTGGCATATGGTGGAAATCTGATATGATTGTAATATGTAACATAGAGGGATGATACTTGGTCCTCATTATAATTTGGAACATAAATATAATCTAAGAAGGGGAAGGATAAAGAGGCTGAGATTAGGTTTTATATACCCAATAATGAGAAAAAGGAAAGAAAACTTGCATCATAAGTTTGGGCAAGTTTTCAGTTTTAATAACCAAAAGAAGTCCATATTAATTTACCTTTAGTCAAATTACAATCAATTAAGTTAATATGACATAAAAAAAACTGAACCACTTGATCCTCTATTAAAGTCTTTCTCTGATGACTCATTAGAGCATGGGGTTATTAAAAATAAAACAAAACTGCTGATGGTTTGATGGGTGATGTCAAGCTGTACTCTCTTCAAACATAGAAGCATAAGAAACCTCTATATTACACCCACATTTGGCATTCCATTCCCTGCCTCTGTGATTTTGCACAAATTTGCCCATCCACCTTGGGCCATCTCCTACAAAAAAACCTTTCCTGATGCCCCCAAGATGCTAAATGCTTTCCCTTAAATTTATATATTTTCATATGTGTTGTGCCTCCTTATCATAAAGTTACCTCTTTGGATGAATGAAGAGAAAAATATATTAATTCATGCTTACTATGTGCCAAACACTTTGCTAAGTACTGATGATACAAACTGAAAAATGAGACAGTCCCTTCCATTAAGTGGCACAAATTCTAAAATACATATTAAAAAAGTTCATCTTCCAAAGGTTCCTTTGAATGCTTGAAAAATTTTTTGTTACTTTGTATCTTCCATACCTAGTCCATAATAGGGTCTTTATGAGAACTTGTTGATTGAAAGAGCTGACTTGATAGTTAGTGATGGTTGAAGCAGTTATTTGTTATTTTGGATGAGTGCTGGAACTGAAATGAAGAAGATCTAAATTCAAATTCAGTCTCAGACAATTTAGTAGCTATGTGTCTTTGAGCCAGGCATTTAACCTCTCTCTACTTTAGTTTCCTTCTAGGTATGATGGGGAATATAAAACACTTACTTCTCAGGATTCTTGTTAGTTTAAAAGGAGATAGTGTTTGTAAAGAGTTTTGCAAACTTTAAGGCACTACTCAAATGCTATTTATTGTTGCTGTTTTTGCTGTGTTTGTCTACAAGTATCTGAAGAGTTGCTTCTTGGAAGAGCGATCAGATTTGTTATGTTTGAATTCCTAAAACAATCTCAAGGTGATGAGGGATGATTGACTTAATTCTACAACAGGAATAGAGCTTAAGCTTTCTCTAAAAATATGTTTTCATCAAGAATGAACAGAATATGGATTTCTTGTTATGCAAAGGTTTAATAATCTCTAGGCAGATTATTCCCAGGTCTATATATCTGGTCCAAGTCTGTTCCCTGAGTTTCAGTCTCACATTACAATTTGCCTCTTGGTCACTCCAAATTAGACATCCTGGTACAAGCTTAAACTGAACTTCTCTTTCTTTAAACCATGCCTTTCTGTATTGAAGTCACTGCTCTTTTCATTCTCTTATGCTCATAATTCTAGCATTATCCTTGACTCTTCAATCTTAATCACTTCACATGTCAAACATTTCAAATTCAACTTTTCACAAGACAAAATCTTGTAATTTTTACTTTGTAACATCTCTTGCACCTGACTGCTTTCCTCTACTTACACATTTACCACTTCATCAGCTCCTACCTAGATCATTACATCAACTTTCTGATTGGTCTCCAAGCCTCAAGTTTCTTTCCACTCTATCCTACACACTACTCTCAAAGCAATTTTCCTTAAACAAAGAAATGGCCATGTGACTTCCCTACTCAGTCAACTCTAGTAGCATTCTATTATTTCTATGACCAAATATAAAATCCTTTATTAGCCCAACACAAACTGATCCCAATCTCTCTTTTCAGCCTCATTGGATATCACTCCTACTGTACTCTGATAACTAATGAAATTGGCCTTCCTTCTGTTCCTTACACAGGACACTCTGCCTCTGCTTTTTGTGGCTTTTCACTGTCCTAATTTCTGTAGTGTTCCCTCTCCTTACATCTCCCTTATAAGGTCCTAATTTACATACTCAAACACCATCTTCTGCATGAAGACTTTCCTAATCTCACCTATCACTTTTGCTTTCCCTCCCAAATTACCTTTATTTAATTTCTATTATGTATTTGCACTTATTAACTCTATATTCATGATGTGTATATTCTATAAATCCCTGCCCCAGTATCACTTAACGGCTATTTTTTTGGGTCCCTGTGGCTCAGAATGAATGTAAATAGTAACTGTTTCTCTTTTGACCAGCAGCCCTGAAGGGTCTTCTCCCAGTTTTTTTTAAGGGCTCATTCCCTGACTCATTTCTTAAAGAGGCCTATTCACTGAATGAGTGTTACCTCACTCAAAGTGAGAACCTGAAAAGAACCTAGCCTAAAAGCCAGGATTTTCTAATGCATCCTGGGTCATCCCCAATCGTCCTGATGAATATCTTGCCCCTGGACCCAGATGTCTCTGGAGGTGGAAGTAAGGCTAGTGATCTTGCACAGTCCTCCCTCACACAGATCATCAAGTCAACTGCAAATCATGTCATCTTCTCCCTGAAGTCATGGTCCTCTTCAAGAATGAAGGAAAAACACAACACAACACAACAATTTTATATGTACTTACTATTTTTCCTATTAGGATGTGAAATCTTCCCAAGTAGGGATTAATTTATTCTTTGTGCCACTATTCCAAGTTACTAATAATTCCTGGCACCTAGAATGAACTTTAAAAGACTCACTGATTGGTTCATTACTAAGAACTACAACAAGGTACAGACATATGGTAGAAGTACACATAAGTACACAGACTTTCTGGGCTTTTCCCCTGAAGTTTTGAACACTTGGAAAGAGACACAAAGACATATGTGAATCACGGAAGCTTCTTAGAAAACCAAGCTGCTGTAGAACCACATTCCTCACATCTTAGAAGCTCATCTGGGTCTTACTCATGGTCTTATGAAGGATACAGACAATTGCATTAACAATTGCAAAGGTAGATCTAGGTAATCACATATAACAGCCCCTATTATAGTTCTTTAAAAAAAGTCATATATTCCCATTAACACCCTTTTCATCTCAATTATTCCCTTCTACTCCACACACTACCAAAACAAAAGTGAAATAACGTTATTTAGCCGTAAACAACTGGGAAGGGTTCATTACTTTGTTACCTTGCAAGACATTGGATCTTTAAAAAAAATGTTGGCCATGGTACTAAGCTATCCTGCTCACAACATTGCCAACATTTTTTTTCTGCTTGTTTCTATGATTCAGAACTCAGAACAATTGTTGGAAGCAGCAGGGATTCTCATTTTAAACTTCAGAGATTCTCAACATATGTAGGGAGAAAAAAACTTCCTAAAAATTAAATTGATCTCAAAGTGAAATCAGGTGTCTCAGGGGAGTTATGATTTCCCATCACAGAAGGACTTCAAGTAGAGGTCAGAATCTTTACTATTATTAGATGACTCAAGCAGAAGAAGAGGATGTTGTAGTAGAAATTCCAACTGGCACATGTTAAATTTCATCACCTTTAAATTACATTCAGACTCTTAAAGTCCAGGTAAAATAAACCATTAGTAAAATTAAAAAGGCAAGATTTGATTATACAGGCCATTAAAATACAATAAAAATTATGTATATAGTAAAGTATCAATCTGTAGCTTATCATACATTTGAAAATATCATTTAACTATCAAAAAGATAATTTGTAATATCATGTATATAAAATTGATGTAGTTTTCCAAGGAAAATGAAATACAAATTTTGATTGAGATGAAAAACATCAACCAAATTTCTTATTTCTTCAAATACTTGGTGTGCATTGTGAATAATATTAAAAGCTTATTAAAGTTGCAAATGGAAAAAAAAACCTAGTAGAAAGAAATATTCTTTTGACTTCACAGTGGTGTTTTGATTATTTTTATTATTATTTAACATTTACTGAGCATCCATGCTGAGCTAGGCACTAATTTAATGTTTATGAAGTACCATGAAGTACTGAGATGAAGGGGGCCAATCTAGCATTATTGTATTTATGAATTCAAAATATCTATTAATCACAATGTTTTATTAGTGCTATGTTCTTTACTGTTTCCTTTAAGTATTACTGATTATCATCCTTTTATTCTTATTAGATATTAAAATATTTTATGAGTATCAGATTCTTACAACAGAGAATTATTTTTAGTTTGAGTGATAAAAACAAGGTTAGAATTTTAGTAATAATTTCATGTTCTTGGTGGGTGTGAGGTCATCATTAACAAAGGTGAAAAAAACCCCACCAAAGGTGAAGTAGCAGTGTTTTAGGACCACGAGATTCTAGGGAGTGATTTTATCTATTCTTTTTTTAGATAACATAATTTATATTGTATCTCCAATAGATGGGCATTTTTCTATTTGCTGACTACATTCAAGATGGATACTCCATAATCTCCTTCTTTATACATTCATTTTTTTTTTTTGCTTTTTGGAGGGCAATTGGGGTTAAGTGACTTGCCCAAGGTCACACAGCTAGGGTGTGTGTGTGTGTGTGTGTGTGTGTGTGTGTGTGTGTGTGTGTGTGTGTGTGTGTGTTAAGTGTCTGGAGGTCGGATCTGAACCCAGGTCCTCCTGCCTCCAGGGCCAGTGCTCTATTCACTGCACCACCCAGCCACCCACATTCAAAATTTTTTAACCCTGCCGATTTACAGGGGAAAACTTACTCTTCCTGGTCCTTCTCCATTCATCTATGACATCCTTATTCTCTTTTCCTTCCTAGTAGCTCGTTCCTTCACCAGGTCACTTCCTTTGAACTCCTGTATCTATAATCTTTAAGAGCTGTCTGAAGAAAACCATATCTCTCCTTATAAAAACATGAGTTTTCTTGGGCCTCAAAGATTTCCTGAAGAATGGAGTGAAGATATGTCCATGTGTCTCACCCAAAGAACTGGTAGGAGTTTTATACAAAGGTCCTCTGTACCATGGACTCCCTGTCATTTTCTGAAAACCGTAGTACCCAAAGCTCTCTGATTATGTACTTGCTATTATATATTTCTTGACCTTGCCATCCTGCTTTAGAAGTATTTGACTTATCCCCAGGATGGTGTATTGCTGGGATACTGTAGTATGAAATTGTCAGCTGCTAAACCAGTCTGAGGTTTTATGTGATACCTTATGGTCTCCTTCAGTGATCTATTAGGTATATTTAGTTAAATTATGAGGTGTACCTTGAAACATACCAAATAAAAGGTCCTCTTACTTCCAGCACCAATCTGCTCATCTATTTTATCTGTAAGTCTCAGAAATTGATACCAACAAACCCTCTTTCACAATGCAATATTTTTTTTATTTTGCCAAAATCATTTGTATTAGGTTTTTTTTCACATTCAACCCCTTACATACTGACTTATTCTGAGATGTAAAACATATTAGAAATAAAATCATAGCCTTTTAAATTACTATTTCATAGAAGAAATAACATGGAATCCTCCAGCTGAAAACTATATTTCCTCATATGATGTTCAATTTTTTATCCAAACTTCAGATTTGTCAAATCAATATTTCTATAAGAATATATACACCTTGCTTATAGGTAGTGTAATATATGTTCAATCTCCCCTGGTGCCTAGCATGGTGAATTGAACTGTAAATAGTAAGTGATAATGGAGGTTTGTTGAAAGAATGGATGATATAATTAATTAAAATGAGATGTTAATTTTGAATAAGATTTAATTGTTTTATTTACCAAATGGGTCTGTTCAAAAGGAGATTAAGCTATAGAAAACCATCTCATTGTTTATTTCACTTTACATGTATAAAAAAATTCTATCACATTGTTCACTGAGCTCACTGTAAGTCTTTAAAATAATCACTAATTATTCTGCTCATTTCTAACATACTAAATGAAATAGTACATTTTTTTCTTAATGGATGAATTTAAAGAAACCTATATGCTCTGTCAACCTTTGGGTTAAAAATCATAAAAAAGCAAAGCAACTATTTCATGAAGCAGTCAGTATTTATTACAAACAAGCTCAGGGAAACCATCAAAAGCCAATGCTATGTTGCTTGTCAAGAGAATTCATCAATAGACCAGTCACATGGTAGTTCCATCCAGATGTAACTTGAAAGATGCTAACACAAGTGTCTGATGGAAGTCTCTAAGGAGACAGATGCCAGTGTTGGAAAAATAGCCTACCCAACTTCACACTGGGGTCTCAGCAATTTATATCACAGATGGGGCTGCCAGAAAATATTGGTGGGTGTTTGAAAAACATGACCTAATCTTTCTGTAATTGGGGAGGTTTTCTAATTGTGTAATAATTGGTTTCACAGTTGAATTTCACAACACTAACTGCCTTTTACAAGTTAAAATATTAGCCAGGCAAATGTTTTAATTCTTCCCAAATGCATGTTCTTAGTAGATTTCTCACATATGAGTTAAAACAAAACATTACATATTGTACCTTTGGGGAGGTATTTAAAGACTTTTTCAGAAAATATTTTAGATCACCATTTGTAGAAGAGAGGGAGTCTAATTTAGCATAGAAAGTACTATATTCAAGCCACAGGAGACCTAGGTTTAAATCTTGTCTGACACTTGCAATGTGTATACATGTAAATTACACAAACATTTCTATATTTAGTTTCATCACTTTACAATGGAGATAGTAATAGTCATACTATCTCTTTCTTGGAGTTGAGAGAAAAGGACTTTGTAGGTATTTAAGTGCTACAAATATGTTATTATTATTTCATTCTCATATTAGTTTGAGGACACTATCTTACTATTCTTTTTATGTTCAATAATCTGCAGAATATTATTCAGGTAGATAAAATGGCTGCTTTTTGTAATTTAATAATATTTTTTATTGTTTATAAACTTACATTCTACAGGCTCACTGAAAAAATTTTCAGGTCACCTCTAGTGTCAGGCAGAGTGATAGGAAATGATGTCTATTCCAATCTGTTTCATATGGTTTTGGTTTTCCCCATCAGGTTCTTACATTTTGAAACCTTTTCATTGAATATGACTTTAATACTATAATTATACATGTATTACAATTACAAATTGAAGGAAGTCCTGGTTTTTGGTTAAAGTTAAAATATTATTTTCTGTGTAAATGAGAGAAACCTTATGGATTGTTGTCTGCTTCAGAAAAAAAAGAATATAGATTTAATAGAAATGGACTGATTATTAGTATATAATGGAAAAATATAGGAAAATCTGTAAATTTATAGAGTTTTGTTCCATAGGACAATTCAAAAGAAACAATGGAATTATACAATCAACAGATGCTTAAGTCTCTGGGCACGAACTGGCTAATTTGCTATTTTATATTTTAATTTCTGATATATGTATCAAAATGGGGGGGTTGCTACATTTTTTGAAGAAGTTGGCTTGTCAGAACATATTCGACTGGAGTTTAATTCACAAAACTTCTAAGTTCTTGCATGAATTGCTTAAATTGGTTTTCTCTAGCACCCACTATATCCTGCTATGCTTTCTGACTATATATTTAATTTGCTTAGAAATCAAAAGGAAAATCCACATCCTTTCAGCTGCAGAAGATATTGTGCATATTTAATGTATGAAAAAATTAAGCCCTTGCTGTTTAAATGCATTCTAAGGCTGATAGGAATATGACTTAAAAATTAAATATTGTTTCTACTTTTTCTCCTTTTAAAAAAAAAACTATTAACAGTAGTTATTTAAAAAGTTGAATAAATTAGGTGAACTTAAAGTTTGCCTTGTTGAATTTTAACAAAGTCGATGTATTATTTTTAAAAGCAACTAGATTTTTCATGAAACACTAAGAAAAGTGTGTCCTGCTGCTCCTCTACTCTTCAACCAGACCACCAGAGACCCTGATCAGGAGAAGCCAAGCCACTCAACTCTGAATTCCAGGAGAGCATCCACCCTCATCTTCACCTAGGCTTTTTTCTACCATACTGCCACATACATTCTTCACTCTACTCTGCCTTTCCACCTTGATGAACAGTATCATTAAATCAATACTGATATTGCTTCTAGAATTTATATGCTACCTGACTGCCTTTTCATTCTACTTGCTACCCTTTGACTTCCTAGACCAAATAATATCCTTTTCTGACCACCAACCTTCTGTATGTGTCTCCCTTATTAGGAAATAATTTCTGGGGGCCATATTGTGCTTTATTTGTAGCCCTAGAACTTAGCACAGTGTTTGTCACATAGTAAGCATTTTGAATGCTTTGAAAATTAGTTCATTTATGCTTATTGACCAATTTTGATAACTATAAGTTAGAGGATATCAAAAGAAAGACCAGAGTTAAGGGATAGGAGGATGTATTGGAAATAGCTCTGGACTGTGAATCAGGAAGCTCCAGTGTTCTGTTCCTGGCTCTGTCCCTATTAACTGTGGAATATTATAAATAACTTAACATCTCAGGGACCAATTTTTTTTTCATGTAAAATGAGTGTGTTGAATTAGGTGATTGTTAAGGAATCTTCTAATTCTACCATAATATGATTATAAGAATAAGAGATTATTGGTAGGCAAAACATGATTTGTTCTGTATGTATGTATGATGTATTTAGGATCATAGGACAATGGAATGTCAGAGATTGGAGAGATCTTAGAAAAGCACCTCATTAATTTTTGGATAACTAGTGGAAAGGGATATATAGCCTACTGAATATGGATTGCAATAATAGGCACTTTTCATTCTTTTTTTTTTTTTTCTTTATTGTTATTCTAAGATCTTTTGTCCTCAGTACCTTACACACAGTTGCTTTTGTTCCTTCATTTTTGAAGAGGATCAGTAACATCATTGGGTGATGTTTAAGTGAGTCAGAGTTGCATAATGTCATCAGCTTCACTCTCCCTTCCAGAGTCATCAGAGTCCAGTGGCAAGACAAAAAATCAAGATGACTGGAGACTGGAACTCAGGACTTCCTGACTAAAGGTCCAATGTTCTATCTAACTGCCTAAATCTAGAACCTGAGTCTGTGTAAATGTCATGACTTTGTGACAATCAATGTAAGAACAATTCATGTATCTTCCCTCACTGAGGAATCATAGAAGCATATTACATAGTAGGTACCTAATAAACATTTGGTTCTATAATCCTTAGAGTGAAATAAATGTTAATGATTAATCATTATTGTTATTGTTCAGAATAGTTCTCCTTATTTATACTTTCTACCTAGCTGTTTTCTTCTACTCACTTCTCAACCTCTTGCATATTGGCTTCTGAATACATCGTTCCACTTAGACTGCTCTCTTCAAGGTCACCAACAATATTTTAATTGGTAAATGCCTCCATCCTCATCTTTTCTTATTTCTCTGAAGCACTTGACACTATCAAGTTTCCCCCTCTGCTGAATACTGTCTTCTCTGGGCTTTTGTGACTTTCTTTTACCAATGACTTTGTTCATTTCTTTTTTAGGTCCTTTGATGGACATTAACCATATCCTTCCCTCTCCATATGGGTTACCCTAAAGTTCTGTTTAAGTCCCTTTTCTCTTCTTTCTCTATTCTCTTTTAATAATCTCATCAGCTTCAATTGATTCAATTTTCATCCTTATGCAGATACATCATGAATGTATATTTAATTTTCCTCTTTCTCTTGAGCTCCAGTTCTGAAACTCCAATAGCCATTTCCAACTGGATGCCCCATAGGCTGTTCAAATTCAACATGGCTATAATAGATTTCATGATTTTCTCCCCGAATCACCCCTTTACTTTCCTTCACTGTATCTATTGAGTGAAATACCATTCTTCTACTTCTCATTCTCAACATTTTTCCCCTTCCTCACAGCTCATATCTTATTAGTTGCCAAGTTTTTTCTACCTTATCTCTGTGACGTTTTTCTCATTGGTTTCTTCTCCATTTGAAAGGTCACCATCCTAGTTCAGGATCACATAATCTTTCACATGGACTATTGAAATAGTCTCCAAATTAATCTCCCCTTTCTAATACATATTTTATCATTGATATTACTGAAGCAAAGTTCTGATGACACCACTTCCTTTTTCAAAAAGCTCCATTGTTTCCCTATTGCTTATAATACAAAACATGAACTACTCTTTAGCATTTAAAAATCTTCACAATCTTCAATCCATCTTTTCATACCGATTTCACATTACTCTTCCTAATATCCTCTTATTTTCCAGTTAAACTGGAAAGACAATATGCTATTTCTCATTCACACAATTCCATTTCCAATCCCCATACCTTTGTACATGTGCTCTCCTTTTAATAGAATATTATTTCTTTCTCATCTCTTTCAGAATCCACAGCTCCATTCATTGATGAATATAACTATCACCTCCTATAAGACACTTTTTCTATTTTAATACAATGCAATAAACATTTATTAAATACCTACTATGCCCCAGGTCCTATGCTAAATGCAGAGATAAGAAAAGAAAGACAGCCCCTGTCCTCAAGAAGCTTACAGTCTAACAGGGGAAGAAAAAACACAAAAGGAAAGCTGAAATGGGGTGGGGCACCAGAGGATACCAACCATGAGGGCATGATGTTCCATGAAGTTCAAAACAATTGCTTCTGAAGGAAAGTAGAGAGTTACCTGGAAAGTTCAAATCTAAGCCCTCTATAAAGAAAAGCTTTTGGAGGCGTTTAGTGTCCCATTCTCCAGGCCTCTAACCATAAGGGAGAGGAATCTCAGGAAATTGAGGTTTGAGTGTCCAAAATTGAGCTAATCAGCACAATGATGAGATTTCAGGTGATCATTTCATCTTTGGGGTTCAAACCAAGCAGAGCTGCTGTTGAAAAGTGGAGAGATATCTCCCTGTCATTGATGCTTCTGAAAATGACTTGAAATTTATTTTTAATGTATCTTGTACTTATATATCTGTATACATGATGTCTTTCCCTAAAGGTCCCAAATTTTTATGGACCTGGATGGTTATGCTAGGACTATGTCTTCTACAAACTAATATTTTCTATTCCTAATAGGAATTTAATAATTGTTGAATGAAGGAATGAATGAATACTCCATACATACAGACCCTTGGGTGTGGCAATATATTTGAATTTCGTAATAATGCAATATAAGTTCATAAATATCTAGGAAACAATAAAATGCACTATAAAATGTCACTTATGACAGAACTAAGTTATCAGTGTGGGATATATGTTTTCATTTACCACAGTGGATGTAAATAATTATAACACTATAAATGAATCAATTAACCAGTAATTTTAAAAATGAAGTTATTATAATTAACAAATGGTAAGTTGAAATTATTGATATTCTGGATAGATACTTCATTGTTTATAGGATCATAGATATAGATAGAATTAGAAAATGCCTGAAAAATTTTAAAGTCCAAACTCTTCATTCTGAAAAGACCCTGAAAGACTAAATAACTTGCCAAGATATGTGATGTCATTAAAGGAGTTGTGCCCTTCACTGATTCAAATTGCTATGCATCCATACCATTTTATCCCATGTGATTCTTGTCCATGACCTTCTAGAAATTCTCCACCCAACATTATGGAAACATTCTTCTTGGCCTCTGGACATTATATGGACAACCATGCAACCTGTGGACTATCAGTTATTACTCATTATTGCAATATGATTGATCCACATCCTTTTTTTGTCCACATTTATAATGACATCCTTAAATCTGCTTCTCCTATGTAAGCTATCATTGGTAATATGTAGCTGCCTATTCATATTTTCAATGTATCTCTTCAATTTTCATTCTTTGGTGAATGGTGTAATATGACACTGGGAAGCTTGCGTGGTGCACAGAGCACCAGGCCTGGGGTCAGGAAGACTCATTTTCCTGAGTTCAAATCCCACCTCAGACACTTACTTTACCTGTGTTGATACTGGGCAAATAACAACCCTATTTATCTCAGTTTCCTGATTTTATAAAATGAGCTAAAGAAGGAAATTTAGAAACAAAGAAAAGAAACAGATGAGGTGTAGGCTCTGGGAATCCCCTTGAGCTCTCCTTGAATCTTTGAGACATGAGCTCTTAGAATCTACCCTTGAACTCTGATTAAATCATCTCATTTAATGAGGCATTTGCATGAGGCCATCAGCCTTACATTGTGGCTGGGCCCAAACCTCTGTTACTAGCCTAGCCCTCAGTTGTCCATCTACTTCCCACCCTTGGGCCTATCAAAATATCAATCCACCCTTGAACTGGCCTAGCCTACCATTGTCTGTGGGCTCCAGGTAGCCTCCAGCAAGTTCCCACCCTTAATCACTATTGACCTCATCTGACTTCTCCTGAAGACCCCTCCCCAAACTCCTCCTAATGACCACCCCTAGATTCCTCCCACAACTTTCTGTATATAAGATCCCATTCTTCCCTCCATATGTGTGTAAGGGTACCATAGAATGACCTACCACATACTTATTCTGTGCCTAATACAAGCGAACTTTTAATAAATTTTACTTTTCTTTGGCTGAGAAGACTTAAGTTGAATTCATTCGGCAGGACCCGGCATGTTGGTATTTTGGGGTCTCGAGAGCAACCCTAACCCTCTTTATGGGTAACCTCTTCAACATAGCTAGTGTCTGAGGCCAAATTTGAACTCAGGTTTTCCTGAATCCAAGTATAGTGCTGTATGTACTGTGTCACCCATTTGACCCTATTAATGAATTCCCTATACACTAATGAAGTTTAAATGCCATGGTCTTCCTGTTAATTGTGGATTGGAGATATATTACTGGGTGATATAATTTGCTCCCTCCCCCCCCCAAAAAAAAATGAATGGACATTTGGCCGAGACTTCTTAAGGTTCTGGAAACTAGAAAGGGGATAGGCTGGCAGTTAAGGGATAAAAGGAACCTGGGAGACATGTAGAGAAAGGCAGAGGCTGTTGAAAGGGCTCCAGCATGACCATGCTCCCTTTGCAAAGGCCAGTGTTATCCTCTATGTTAGGCAATCCGGTTGGAATCTGTGTGGTAGTATCTCATTCCCTTCAGCTGCTGAACCTAGGTAGCTGAGGGACTGTCCTCTTTCTCCTGACCTCTCCTGAATCTTCATCTGGATGGAGTACAAATAAAATCCATATTCTAGTTCATATTCCCCAGTTTGTAACTTTTTTTTGTTCTCATCATAAAAGCAAGTGATGGCATATTGGATAAAGTGCTGGAGTCAGGAAGATGTCAGCTCAAATCTGACCTCAGCCACTTGCTAGCTGTGTCACCATTGGCAAGTTACTTAAACCTCTGTTTGCCTCAGTTTCCTCAACTGTAAAAGGGGATAATAATAGCACCTACCTTAGAGGGTCATTATGAGGATCACATGAAATAATATTTGTAAAAAATACTTAGCACAGTGTCTAGCAGATAGGAAACAATATATAGATGCTTATTACATTCTCCAGACCCTTCCCCACTTGAGGGATACTTGTGATCATTGTGTGTGTATGTGGAGTAGCCCTGAGGCCTTTTTTATATTGCACAGAGTCTATAATGTACAACGGAGGCCAATGAAGACTGAACAACATTCAAGTTTTATGAATAATTACATAATTTTCAGAACAAGCAGACTTTCCAAAAAGCAAGTTTGGATTCTATATTCATAGGTGGAATCCAAACCCAGGTATTCCTGGCTCTAAGACCAGCACTCTGTTCACTATACCAGGATGTCCCTAGTAAGCAGACCTCAGTGTCATCTACATGTATGTACAAAACACTGAGCTACCATGAAGAACAAAAAAGCAGCCTAAATGTCCATTATCAGACCAAAGCTAATCCTCTTTGCCTTTCACTGAAGCTGCAGGTGGAATAAAGCTATAAGTTGTTGTAATGGATAGAGAGAACAGTCTCAGAGGAGCATAGTGGTTGGAGCTAGGTGTGTTCTTTGAAGATCTCATCCCAGAGGAGAGCACAGATCCCTTGTTCTCTATAGCAGGGCAATGTTATATACATAAATGTAGGTGACAGTGAGGTATGCTTACCAGGCATTCTTGTAGAGTGGACAGAATATTGGACTGGGAGGCAGCAAAGTCTGGGTTTGATTTTTACCTCTGAAACTTCATAACTTTGTGACCATAAGCAAGTTTGTAGGGCTCATCAAGCCTAAGGTAGGCATTACAGAGGCTGTTAGCCACTTGAGAAAGTGAGGATCAAATGGGACAGTATATGTAGAGTGCTTTGTAAACCTTAAAGTACTATATAACATACAGTTACTCTTTATTGGCAGCTCTGATATGGTTGAACTGTGAACTTTAGGGATGTAGTCAATAAAGCTAATGTCTTGCTTCATGGAGAAAAAAAAGGTGGCAGAATACAAGGGCAAGGAGTAAATTCTAGGGGGTAGTAGTTGCTGCATTGGAGTCAGGAGAGAAAAGCAAAATAAAGTAAAGGCCAGGTTGTTTAATGATGAAAGATAATGAGTATCAACTGTGGAACCAGTTAATCATAGAACCAGGAGAGTTGGCTGAAAATAATACATATGTGATTTAAATGGCATCAAAGGAGTCAGTAGCTAATCCTCAGTAACTATAGTTCTTACATTGAAGTTATTTCATTAAGAATTCTTCCACAGAGATGTGCATTTAACTGGAAGAACACAATAACTAGTTAACATCTTGATACATTTTAGTTTCTATGATTAAATCCACCTTAACTACTGAAATAATGAAAAAAAGTAAGTCTTAAGGGAATGGGAAACAGAATGAATAAATTTTGATGGCCCATGAAAATAAATGTTTATAATATGAGGTTACTGCCCATTCTGTCTCACTATAGTAGAGACAGGGAAGGAATAACCCATGTAGAAACTTTTTACTTATAGAACTCCCCCAAATAAAATCACAGGATCTCAGAATCTAAAGAAGTGACATCACTAAGTTAATCTTTACCTGGCCCTGCCACTTTTCTGAAACTTCCATGATAGGTAATCTTTAGTCTTGAATGATAAGATCATTTTAAAAATTTACACAGCGGCCCATTTCATTCCTGGGTAGCCCTGATTATTAAGAAATTACTCTGGATTGAGGCAAAATGTGCTTTTGCAACTTTTTCACCCCTTGGTTTTACTTTTGGCTTTGAGGGACTCGAAGAAAAAAATATCTAATCCCTTGTTCACATGGCAATTAATGCACAGGCTTTATTTCAAATACCTATAATCTGTGTGATCTGGGATAAGTCATTCAATATTTTTATGCCATTTTCCACTTTAGCAAAATAAGTAAATAAATAGAATGTTCCTCATAAGATAATTTTAAGAATCACATATAATGTATTAAAGAATTTAGCAATTTATTAAATGTTAGCTATTGTTATTATCGGTCTAATCATTGTCCTTATTATCTTCTTTTACTTTCTATACAATACCCTCCCAGTTTTGAAATGATCTTTCTATGTCATGATTTCAAGTTTCCCCAACAACAGTTTATTGCTTTATATATTATCAATGTCTTTCTTAAAATTTGGCACCCATGATGTAACATAATTATTTCCCAAATTGTGATTATGTCTTAGTTAAGGATGATGTTCTAGATACATACATTCAATTTTTTTTGGCAGACATATCACACCACTGATTTGTACTGACCTTGTTTTCTCCTAAAGTCCCCCAATATTTTTCCCCACATTAATTGCTATCTAGAGCACCTCACTTATTCTGTACCTATTCAATCAACCCTTTGGAAGTAAGTGCAGGATTTTCTATTTATCTATGGTAAATTTCTTGTTATTAGATTTAGCCTGAGGTTTCTGTTTTGTAATGCTTCCAGCAAGATAACTGAATGATAATGTTTAATATTCATTCTCATTAATTACCTCAAAACAGCAAGAAATTACTAAATAAAGTAAAAGAACAATTATAAATATAGGAAAGGAAAATAAGCCTCATAAGAAAAGTGAGACTTGACCTAAAAGGGAAACAGAAACGCTAAAGGAATAAAGAAATAAATATACACAAACATGCATAAGAAACTTTTACAAAATTGTATGTAGTAAATATCTCTAAAAGAAGATAATAATTCTTCAATAACTACAACTAGTCCACCCTCCCACTCCAACAAACGAACAGAGTGGCCACAAGAGACCTAATTAAAAATAGAACTTGATGAAAATATGACCTTTTAAGAGACAAGCTCAAAAGGAAAATCATTTAGTTAAAACTGGGAAATTTTGTTAAAGTAGGGGATACCCCAGAAAAAAAGAGAATGGACAATACAAAAATAGGAACATACTTTAACCAGAAATAGCAGAGAAAAATCTAAGCTTGGAAAGCAGAATGGAAGGGACATATGAAATCATTACAAATTACAGCAAGTGACCTTGAAGATAGGGTTCACTTAGAAAACTTATGAATCATTGATCTTATAGAAAAAAATTATTAAATCCTGGATACTACATTTCATGAAATCAGGCAAGATAATTGCCCAGGAGTGTTGGCACTAAAGAATAGAGTACAGATTGATAGATACTACAAGGCACCTGTAGAGAAGAGACATGGGTTTGGTTCACATCAAAATGTAGTCATCAAGCCCCATGGTTTCAGTCTTAAAAATAAAATCTTACAAGTGGTCATGAAGAGACAACTCAAATATCAAGGAACTTTTGTAGGATTCACCCAAGATTACTTATCAAAAAAGAAAAGAAATGTAAAGGAAGGAATAGAATATACTTGAAAGACTCACACCAAAAAATTTATTTCTTTAGAACTAAGCATAATCCTACAGCAACAAAAAAAGTTCTTACATAATTAATGACTTCTAAGCATTCCTTTTGAGAAAAAAAGAGTTGATTAGTCTTTGACAAGTAAATTCAGTGAACAAGAGAAATGAGAAAAACAAACAAGTCAAAATAGCTTAACTTTCAAAGTGCAAGAGCATAGTCCCTGGGGATTCTTTCCTTCCTTATGCATCATGAGGGAAAAAGAAAGACAATTATAAATAAAATAATAAGGCAATCAGAAAAGAAAATTACTTGACCCTAATAGATTTTGTGAAATCAAGCAAGAAAATTACCCAGAAATTTTGATACTAGAGGGTAAAGCACAGATTGATATTCCCTACAAGGAACCGATAGAAAGAACTCCTAGGTTTAACTCATCAAAACATAGTCGAGTCCCAGTTTCAGGGTTAAAAATTTAAATCTAAGTACATAAAAGAAAAGACTACAGAATAGATGAACAAAAAAAGGAAGAAGGTAAACTTTAAAACTGAAATATCACAGATGAAAGTCATTAAAAAAATGACTTTCAAATATGACAGACATGAAAGACAGGCATGAAGAAAATATGAAAAAAAATGACAATAGTAAAAGTGTAATAAATTAATCAGGGGGTTAGGCTGTGTTTGGAAGGGATATGAGGTAAAATCGTACCCTTAATTAGAGAATGGAGTTGGAGAGGGAATTTCTCCATAAAAAAGAAATCATATCCATCAGGTCTGATTACAGAAAAAAAGTGGGAAGATCCTATGATTTGGGTCTGGGTGAGAAGGGAAGGAGATGACAGAAGACCTAATCCACTCATTTGTTTTTCTTTCCTTCCATACTAAAGAAACAATATACTGCAATTTGTTGTGCTAAAGGGAAACACACAACCATTTTAATACTGAGTATTAATGGATGAACAGATCCATAAAACAGAAGAAGGTTGCAGTATACATTGGAAAATTAAAGTGAACATTTTGCTGTTTACAAGAAACATTCAGAATATAAAGATCCCCACAGAATTATTATTTGGAGTTGGAGTAGATTGTTATGCTTCTTATGAATCCAAACCACGAATGGACATCATAATATCAGAGAAGGAAAGAGTAAGTTTAGATCTTTTGGAGAGAGACAAAGAAGGAAATTACATTATTCTCAAAAGTTCACTGAAAAATATAATAATTAAATATGTCCACATATCTATCATATATCTATATCTTCTATATATCTGTAGACAGAGTGATATAACACCTAAGTACTTAAGGCAAAATTAATTAAATTACTAAAATGCTTAGTTAGCAAAACAAAGCCTTGGGGACTTCAACTTGCCCCAATTCTCACAACAGAATAAAAAATAAAAAGCTATTATGAATATGGAGAGATTTTTAAGAAAAACTTTGTGAGAACTTTGGTGATTATTAAATTAGAATTGTAAGAAATATCTTTCTGCTTCAACATAACATAACCCCTTTAATATTGTTCATGTCCTATGGCATATAGAGCAAAAAGTGCTAAAAGTCAGAATTATTGAATATAATTTTTATAAACCATGAAGTGGTAAAATTGTATCAATATGGGAACTATGAATAAAAGGAGATTAAACAATGTTGTCCTAAATATTCAGGGTGTGTAGCAGCAAGCACCCCAAGCACGTCCTCAGGTTTGCTGCCCACACAGGTTCTTGGATCTGCTTTGATAAAGAAAAGCAACTCAAAATGGGTTAACAAGCTCACTTTAATCAGTCAGACATATATCGTTTACCTTGTTCAGGGGAAAAAGGTCAGCCCCCCGAACTTCAAAATATACAGGCAGAATTATCAAGACAGAAACAGATCAAGTAGACAGATTTCCAAACTGTCCAACCATTACATCCATACCCAGTCAACATCTGGGTTTCCACATCTGGGTTTTTCAAAGCCAGGGGGGCCCTGAACAATGGCTTCCCAGAATACAGATCAAATCACAGAACACTTCTCAAAGTGAGTCCCCAAAACAAAGCCTCACATCAGGGCTTATATAGCCTTCTCCTGGCTCAGAGAATGTAACAACCTTATTGACCCACTGGCCAATCAAAAAGTATCTACTGAAAAACAAGCCTTCCACCCCAGACTTCAGGTGCACTTTAGCCTAGGGGCAGGGAAGATCTTCCAAATTTGCATTCCCATTACAGGGTGTCAAAAACAAGTTAGAAAAATATTAAAAATTACAGTAAAATACCAATTTGATAATATACCAAAATTTATTGAAACTAAAGAAATAAAGAAAAATGTATATCTGTTGATATATTAATGAAGTTAAAAGAAGATCAATGTACCGTGAATTGAAATATAATGTGAAATTAATAATCTCCAAATAAATGCAATTATTGAAATTTTGAAAATAAAAGAAGAGAAAAAAATTGATAACCAAATGCATTGTGCTGATAGACAAGACAGATTAATTGGCTTTTAAAAAAGACAATGAAAAAAGTTATCAATTAATTAATTAAAAGAGAAGATAGAATAAAGTAATTTACCAAGATAAAACTTGGAGCAAGAGATGAAAAAGGAAAATTGTCTAAAGCTTCCACACTCAGTTATATAGAACTGACACTAAAATTGTTAATGGAAGAGATACTTTCAAAAGTATAAGATATGGAAATAAATAAAATAGGGAAAAGAAATTGTAAACATCCCTGATCTCAGAAATGGAAATTGATAATCCACAAATATGAATGCAAAGGAAAAACACTACCAGAACACACACACACACAACAGACATTTCAAAGAGCAAATACTCTACTATATAGCCAATTAGCAAAAATATGGGGAAAGACACCTTACAAAATACATTTATAAGGAAAATGATTCTGAAAACCAAGATCAAATTAAGCAGAGAAATAAAATAAAGACCAATGAATTTTGTTACAAAATATATTGAATAAAACATTAGCAAAAATGATAGCAGTATCTTTTTTCTCCAATCATGATTATATAGTAATAATATCCAAAAATGCAAAGATGTTTAAATATTCAGAAAAAATAATATCAATATCAATTTTACTAGTAATATAAATAAGATAATTTGATCAGTCAAGGAAGAAAAGCCCTTGAAAACAGTACTCATAAACTGAAATGTTAAGAAAAATTGTAATAAATGGACCTTTCCTCAATACAATTGAAAGCATCTATCTAAAAAGAAGAGTTAACATGATTTCTAAAGCATGAATATTGGTAATTTTCTAAGCAAAATCCATGATAAAGAAATACCTCCATTACTTGAATTGTGCTAATATTTATGAGGAAAGTAAAATTTAAATAAATGGTAGGCAAAGAGAGGGTAAAGTAATTTCTATTTATAGATTACATGATAACTTATGAAATTTAGAGGTTTGTGGTTTTTTTCTTTCTTTTTGTAGGGGGGAAGGCAGGACCAATTGGGGTTAAGTGACTTGCCCAAGGTCACACAGCTAATAAGTGTTAAGTGTCTGAAGCTAGATTTGAACTTGGGTCCTCCTGACTCCAGGGCCAGTGTTCTATTCACTGTGCCACCTAGCCGCCCTGGAAATTTAGAGTATTAACAATAATCAATTCAGACTATCTTCAGAAATATGAAGGATATAAATTAGATGTAAAAAATAATTAGTTTTTCAGCATATTACTAAAAAACTAAAAGGCAATCTAGGTTGGAGGGATAAAAGGAGACATATTTATAATTGTAAGAAAATACATAAATAATTGGAATTAATTTAAAAGATACACAAAGTACTATATAATATAAACACAAGCCATTTTTTACAAAATTATAAGAATATAATTAGAGCAACAGTAGATGTTTATATTTTGATCATGCTAAAATGATTTGGGAGAAAGAATATTTTTCTATAGCCTTTTGCTACTCTTTTACTCAATATATTTTATATCAAAATTCATTGGTCCATTATTTTCTTTCTCTTATTTATTTGACCTTGGTTTGGGACTCTGAGCCATTTTCATTATAATGGCATTTTATAAAGTGTCTTCCTCATATTTTTGTTATAGTTTATGTAGTACAGTATTTGTTCTTTAAATGTCTGGTATACATATTTGTATATATACCTGTCCTGGCAATGTTTTTCCTTTGCATGTAAATTTTTGGATTATCAATTTCTCTTTCTGAGATCAAGGATATTTAGAATCTCTCTTCCCTGTTCTGTTTTAGTATCTTTTATTTTTGAGATGGTCTCTTCTATTTACATTTTCAATACTACATATATAGTACTACACTAATCAAATTAATGAAGGGGTATTTTCTTTAATTAGACAAAATATTAAAATTCATATATAAAAATGATTAAAATTATAAAGGGGATATACCATGGGAAGAATAGGAGAAAAGCTTGGTGCTTCCAGATTTTAAATTATGTTATAAAGCAGCAATTGTTACATCTGGTATTGGATTCAAAAATTGACTAGTGAAATAAATTTGAGAAGCAAGGCCTAGCACAAGTGTGTGTGTGTGTGTGTGTGTGTGTGTGTGCACGTGCGTGCACGCGCACATGTGCATATTTCTATATCTATCTTTTGCATATAAATCTATGATTTCATAAGCCCTCAAACATAGACTACTCCAGAAGGAATTCTTTATTTGAGAAGAAATGTTACACAAATAGTCTAGTTCTAAAATATTTTAGATTAGCATTTTACAGCATAAAGCATAATAAAATTTTTTTGCTTTTTGGAGGGCAATTGGGGTTAAGTGACTTGCCCAAGGTCACATGGCAAGATTTTGTGTTAAGCATCTGAGGCCGAATTTGAACTCCGGTCTTCCTGACTCCAGAGCTGGTGCTCTATTCACTGTGCCTACTCCTCCCTACTATGATAATTTTACATGGCTAATTATCTAAAGATAAGAAGTCATATGATAAAAAGATAATAATTTATGTATTAAATAGTAAAGAATATGGGAGGGGAATTGTACATATGATAAATAAGACTATAAAAGATGAAACAAATTCTCTCAATGATGTAATATTGTTATAGCTTTTCAAATTTTTACAGTATAATTACAAAAAAAATAAGGATTGGGAGAAATTCTCCACATTAAATTTCTCTGAGAATACCAGATATTTAAAATTTAGAGATAAATGATGAAAGAAAACTACAAGATTATAAGTTATTCTCCAGTTAAAAAGTTGTCAAAGAACAATGCATAGCCTGTTTTAAAAGAAGTATCAAGGGGACAGGTAGGTAGCAAAGTGAATAGAGCACAGATCTTGGAGTCAGGAGTACCTGGGTTCAAATCCAGCCTCAGACACTTAACACTTACTAGCTGTGTGACTTTGGGCAAGTTACTTAACCCCAACTGCCCTGCTTTCCCCTCTCCAAAAAAAAAAAGACACAAAAAAAGAAGTATCAAGAAATATCTGCAAATGGTTCAATATCATCAATAATCAGGAAATAAATGCAAATTAAATCAAATCTTATATATTCACATTTTTTAAATTATAAAAGATGGAAAAAAATCATCATGTGGCTCAATAGACAGGCTAATTCACTGTTAGAGGACTTGTGAAGTGGTACAGCCATTCAGGGAAACAGTTGGGAATTGTCTAAGAAAAGCTGCTAAATATTCATATCTGACCTAGAGATTCTACTACTGTGATTATGCCCAAGAAGGTTACTCAAAGTCAGAAAAAGAAAATATCCATAGGTTCATTTGCTTGTGATAATGGAGAGCTGGAAGGAAAATATATGACCAAGTCAAATTTTGGAATGGCTGAACAAATAATAATATATGAATGTAGTAGAATAATATTGCAACATAAGGAATGACAAAAATGAAGAATTCAGAGAAACTAGAGAAGATTTGTATGAAATGGTAAGGGGAGAATCAAACCAGAACAATAATGTATACAAGTATTACAACAACATAAATAAAATCAATGTGGAAAGAGAACAAAAATAAGATTGAATACAATGGTAAATGTTGTTACCATACTAGTAAACTGAAAAAATTCAATTTTCATTACTGTTAGCAATCAATAAACTACACAAGTTGAACTTGACTGTGCTATGTGAAATGAGACACAATCATGCTATTAAGTGGTTTTGCTGAGTTGTTTTCAAAGGATATATTTTGTTGGGGATGTTAGTGTCTGCTATGTCAAAACAAAATGTATCAATAATTTTTTAAAGGGCTTAGCATAGTCCAAAAACAGGATAAACAAGAAAGAGAATAGAACATCGGACACTTAGAGAGGAGTACTGAACAAAAATGTGTGAGCAGACCATTATAAAAAAAGAATACTGAATGTACCCTTTGTTGAAATGTTAGGAGGTTCATAGTATAATTAACTGTCAGAGAGATTGAGGATAGAAAATATTCAGAAAAAGTGCTAAAGATATATGAATTAATCTCTAAACGCTTAAGCTTCACTTTTTAGTTGATTCTCATATTTCTACATTCGATAGGCATACCTCAAGAGATTAAATGGTTTTATATTATTTTTTAAAGCAATTTCCAGTTCAATAGCTTCATTCCACTTGGAAAGCCACAGTTTTGTCCTCTGTTACATGACTCCATGGAAGGGTAGTCCCCAGCATCCTGACCTTTGACCTAACACAGCAAGTTGCCAACAGACAGTCGCATGGGTTGCTAGGCAGTAGTTCTTTTGATATCACAGAAGTAAAATAATGATTCATTTCTCCCTTTAAGGTAGGGCTGCTGATTCCTGCCTAGGGGAAGCAACGAGGAAGAGTGAGAATTCACAGGTCTGTCTTCTTGCACCTGCTCCTGGTGGTTCTCCCCTTCTAGACAAAAATAAAAGAAAGTTTCAGGCTGCTGTCACTGTAGCAGCTTGAGCTCCAGGCATCTTTCAGCAATAATGTGAACTTTCATCAAAAACACACTTACATGGCAATTATTTCGGGTCACTGGTGTTATCATTGCACTCGTCAGTGTAAACAGACAAATGGAAGAGACAGCAGGCCTCCTGGAGCTATTGGTTATAAAGCATATAAGCAGCAGAAACCTAGTATTTCTTAAGGGCAGCCTGTTAATGCATGCACAGTACTGCTAAATAGCTTTCTAATTAAAGCAATTTATTCACTTTATTTATGTATTCATTCCAATAAACAATTCTGAGAGTCAACGCTACCAGTGACATTCAGTGAGATAACTGACTTTGCTAAATGCAGGTATTGCGATATTGTCAAATTGCAAGTAAAGATAAAAATGATTTGAAAGGAAAATTCCAGAATTTACCACAACCTGAACTGAGCAAATATTTCTTGTCTACTTTGAGATAATCGTAGAGTCATGGACTGAATCCAGAAAGAGACTTTTTGAGGGTTAAGGGCAAAGACGGTGAGTTTGTTTTGGGACCTGTTGCATTTGGGGACATTCAAATAGACAGTAGGTGTTCAGACATCTGAAATTAGAATCAATATACAGTTTTGAGCACCAAAATAAAAATTACTAAGTAGATATTTTCATAGTATATTTTACTTATCAAAAACAGTTTAGAGTTTACAAACCATAGAGAGGTAGATAAAAGGGACCCCACTTTAAGTAAAAGAATGATGTGACGTGTAATAAGGTAACAGTAGGGACTAGTAAGTGTGATGGACTAGATACCTGAAAATGGAGGAGGGTGCCCTCAGTTAGTAAGAAAGCAAACCAGGTTTGTGTTAGTGGAAATGAAAAGAAAAAGATTACAAAAAAGAGGTAATTCAGAAGTACAACAGGTACTAAATTGGAGCCAATAAAAGGAGAAATAGGAATAACCAAAGACAATGTTGAATTTTAGAATAAATTATTTTTAGGTGACAAGAAAAAGGGTGCTAACATTAACTATAAGAGGAAAGTCAGGAAATAAAGGAAAAGATGATTAATTCAATTTGGGGAAAGTTGAATGAGAAATGCAGGTAAGAACTCAGGTAATCAGGGCAGAAAATAGAGATTTGTGAATTATTGTCATAAAAGTGACACATGAGACCATGGAAATGGATGAGATTACTAAAATAGAGAGAGAAAAAGAAAGAGGGTCAAGGGCTAAACCACTGGGCAACAGAGTTGTCAAAGAAGCAGAACAGCATAGTCATAGAAGTAGGGGGAGAAATGAGACAGTGCAGTGTCACAGAAGCCCAAATTGAAGATAGTGTCAAAGAGGGGATGGTGAACATAGTATAATGATTCAGAGGCATAGAAAAAGCCAGATTGCAAAAACTTGACTAGTCTGTTATGAGGAAATTAAGGCCCTGAGTGCAGGCTATTCTTTTTAGAACTTTTATAGTCAAAGTTAGATAAAGTTTATAACAAGGTGGTAAGAAGTATATTTTCCACATAGGAAAAAAATTAAAGTTGTCAATGGAAGATAAAGAACTAAAGGAAATGGAGGTGCTGGAGGAGAAATGAAGGAAACTTTTTAGAGGGAATAACTTTAGAAAGGAGGAAAATAAGCTATTGATACCTGTCACATATTAAGTCAAGTTGTGAAGGTAGAGGGTTGGGTAAACTAAGGTCAGATGGTAAACATTTTCTCTGAAAAATAGAAATCATAGTTATCTACCTTAGGTGAGTGTGCAAGAATTGGTGCTAGAGACTTGAACAGAATAGAAAAGGTGTCGGACAACTGTTAGGGAAATTAACACATGGAACTTGGATGAGTTGGATAAAAGAGTTGCCAAGAAGCAGCAAATATCCAGTTGAAGCTTGATATTAACTTGTAGTGGACCCAATCAATGTGGTTTAATGATTTTTTTCTAGCTTTATTGGAAGCCTAGGAACAGAAACTGAAAAAGCAGTGAATGTTGATTATTTAGAATTGGGTATTGTCATAATAGATGCTGCAGAAGTCATGGGATCTAAAGATGGAAGAAGGCAGTATACTATAGTGGAAAAAGTGTTACATTTCAGTCAGAATGCCTGGGTTCAAATCTCAGCACTTTCACCTCTTATTTGATTGTCAGAAAATTAGTTAAGTACTCTGAATCTCAGTTTCCTTATAGATATGTAAAATGAGGGGGTTGGGCTCAATGTCAATGAAAACTCTATCCCACTCTAAAATGGTGAGAATTCCTATTAATCTCACATACTGATAAAAATATGATAGAAATGGTTGAATATAGGATAATGAGGTGAATGAGATCAGAAGAAAATTGATGAACAGTTATAAAACTTATTGGTTGCAATGAAGGAAAGACGCCACATTCAGTATGAGTGGGAGTGAGATAAAGATGGATAGGAAGGTTTTTTTTTCCAATCGTGTTTCTTTTTTTGGTGGTGGTGGGGGGCACAGAGAGAGAAAATCCAGCATTCAAGATCTTGGTATCATAACATCCTAATTGTAGCAATGAGAAAGTCCAAGGTGTGAGCCTGTTGTGGGATAGGCAGAGTAGAATAAGATATTGTCAATAGGGAAGTTGAAGAATTGTGATATTTTAGGGTATTGAAAAGGATATAAGTGGGGATATTGAGTCATCAAGAATGATGGCAGGAGACAGGGTGGAAAGGGGGACTGTAAATATGGAAGTAACATGGAGGTTAGTAAATAAGAGAAGCAAGGTCTGTTGAAACAATATTACTTCTGATAAAATTATATTATCACAAAATATCAACACTTTCTTGACATTTAAATTAGTTCAGAAAGCATATCCTTGTGGTTAATTTCATAGAAGATGAAGATAAAGTACCCCGTGTGTTGTCTAGCACTTCAAATTCAGACAAGTTCTATCTCTATTTCAAGACAAACATTTCTATCTAAAGGACTTTTATCATTTACAGTAATTCTTAATTGCTTACTTTAAAAAAAACAGTCCTTGTAGGCTCTATTTATGTTTGTTGGTAAGTGCCTTCATTATGAGCAACAGCTTTTTTTTTTTTTTTGCACAGTGGGTTAGCAAGAGCATTTAAAGGGACCATTTCCATAATTTAGTATTTCTATAATGAAGGATATTTACATAGTGGGTTTCCTCCAAAGGGTACACCTGTATTATTAATCTCCCTAAAATTATTGTTTTATTTCAACTTGTTATCAAGTTTTACATCATTGTGATGATTTTAGTAGAGAAAATTTCCATACAAAAGGAATTGATTGTATTTTTCTGTATGTGGTAACCATTTATTGTAATTATTATTTCCTAGGAGTTTCTCTTTACCAAAGGATTAAATGATTCAATGATAGTCAATTATACGTAAGAAGCTGCCTTTGGGTAGCATATAATTAACACATTTGAGCAGGGTGTCAATTTGAGCTGACTGACCCATTGGGAATGTCTCACTGAAAAGGCAAAATACTCAGTAGCAATATTTGACCCTTGGCTTAATAAAAATAGAAAATGTGTTCATTTTTAGACATCAGTCTCTACAGGCAAATGGATAATAAAAGAAAAATTGGCATAATATTGAAAACTTTTAGAAATGCCTTATGGCAAGTACTTCCCTTATAGGAAACATTGAGTGGGAGCCTTATTGGATTGTTTAGAGGCAGAATGGGTTCAGATTCTACTGGTTTTAGCCCCACACCCACCCACCCATGGACCAAGGTAAAAACATAGAAGACAAATGGCAAATGTAATTTCATGAATTAATGAAATTCCTCCAGCAACATTTATCATTTACAGAAGGTCATAGAGCAGGCCTATGTCCCTGAAGGCATAGTGAATGACCCCTCAGCATGACCTATTTCAGAGCAGCTATATTCAACAGTGAGCAAAAAAAAAAATGGTGCTAGCTGCCTATGAAATGGCGGGTGTTGGGGGGACATTGAATGGCAATGAGAAAATTACTTTTTGTTGTTTTATTTTTCCTTGGCATTCTTAAAAGTCATGTGGTATTTGGGGCCCCAGTGAACACAAAAGTATATATAGCTCAAGTGTATAAAGTCAACTCTAAACAGCCACTGTGAACTGTCCTCATTCTGCATGGTACCATATTGACTATGCATCCAGCTATTTTGTAAATACAAGAACATGTATTGATTTGCCTGTTTGTACTAATTACATTAAAGTGCAGGATAGAGAATAGGTAGCTCCAGGTAGAGTATCCATTTCCTGGTTTCTAAAGAACTGTATTACTATGGTATTGATTTCTAGGTTTTTAAGTAATGCTGTAACTTAACTCAACTTTTAAATCAGGCTAAAATAATTTCAAAAGTAATTAGATTATTGGTAAGGTCCTAATTCAGAAAGGGCATTATATGAATGTTGGGTATCCAACTTATAAAAATCTATGCTTATCATTTACCCTTGCAATTGGTGAGCTATAGAATGTATACTACTTGAGGGCATGCTACTTCTTAGTATTCTCCACATCCAGCTCAGTGCTTTTTACATCCTAGGAATTCAACAACTATTGAATTTTTTTTAATCTATTGCTGTCCGGATTTTTCCAGACTCCATTATACTGATATTTTTGATTGCTCTATTATTCTTTTCTCTTCACAATTAAGATGACATCAAATCCTATTTCTTCTCTTCTGAAATTTCCCTCTGACTTCCTTCTTTCTTTCTATTTTCCATCATTATCACTTTAATTCATACTCATAGAGCCTACTGAACACTTGGGTAGGCACAAAATTACATATGGAAATTGGCCAATGGAGATACTATGAACAGTATCTTTCAGTGATGGAAAACAGAAGAGTATAGTAGAGATACTCAGAAATTCACAGAAGAGACAATTGAAGAAAGGAGCCAGTAAAGAAAGTTATGGTCTAAGGTAATTATACAAAAATGCCCAAACTCTAGACCTTAAGCTTAGGAGTAAGTATGAGACTGTGAAAAAAGCATGGCTCTTAAGTCACTGGACCTGGTTTTAAGTCCTGCCTTTGATATTTACTACCTGCATGATCTTGATCAAGTTACTTAACTTTCTCAGACCTATAAAGGGAGAAAGTTGAACTATATGGCTTCTGGGATTCCCGCCAGCTCTAAATCTATGATTCTATGAACACAAGGTGAGTTTGACCTCATGAATATCAGTAAGGTTTACTGGCATGATCTTCATAGTTGGATATGTTTTAGGAAAGATACATCTTTTGAAAGGAGTAGGTTATTTAAAAGTGAAAAGGGAAAGAAACAGCATTTAGTAGTAGTAGTAGTAGTAGTGGTAGTGGTGGTGGTGGTAGAGTAGTAGTGGTGGTAGTAGTAGTGGCAGTAGCAGCAGCAGTAGTAGTAATAACAGCTAATATTTATGTGATGCTTATGTGCCAGGTACTATGCTAAGTACTTTAAAATGATCTCGTTTGATCCTCACAACAACCTGGGGTGGTTAATGTTATTATTATGCTCATTTTACAGATGAAGAAACTGAAGGAAAGAAAGTTTAAGTGACTTGACTAGGGTAATACAGCTAGCCAATGTCTCAAGTCACATCTGAACTCAGTTCTTGACTCGAGACATGGTACTCTATCCAGTGTACCAACCATCTGCCCAGTTTTCCTCAGGTAAGAAAATCCAGGAGAAAGCAGTGCAGAAAGGCTTTTGGTGAAAATCAACAGAAGAAAAATAGAAATGAAATTGCTGTCACTACCTAGACAGAGAGAGGAAATAGATGAAGAGTTAGGGAAACAAATCACAACATCACTAAAGTTGCACGATGTATCAATGATGAACCCTCAGATTATCTAGACATTTCTTGGAACTCTGTCTTCTGAGATAAAAGCAAGCAACAATTTCTTGTCTTGCTTTTCTGACCCTTAAAAAGGTATTAGAACAAATGAATGGGACTTTTGTCCTGGATCTGAGTCTTCTCAATTATAAGGAACTAATGATTTTAGTGGAAATGATGGAAAATATTAGTGTGCAGAGTGGTATGTGACTGATTCAACCTAGAATATGTTATAAATAAAAGTCATGCATAGTTTCCTCATATACCCAATATTTTAGGAAAGCAGATTTCAGAGGTCTAGGGAAAGAATGGGTAGCATTCCATGGACTAAAATTTGAGAGGGGAACTCAGACCAGGAGGGATGGAAAGGTTTCAAGAATATGATTCTTGAAACAACAAAATGAAACAATTCCAATGAAAATGAAAAGGTGATAGAAAGAGAAAGACCCCATGCACAAGAAACTCATCAACCAGATGTTGTCATTTCAGACCAAGGTTCAAAAAGCCAGTTTCAGAACATTTTTTTCCTATCAAAAACTATTCTTCTCTGCCCCTATCTTAATCTACTTTAATCTATATATGTAACCTCTTTCAAAACCTGGACCAAAATTCACATCTCTAGGAAGTCCGATTCATCTCATCCTACTGACAACTCTGACCATCTCTGTTAATGTGTGATTTCAAAAGTGCTAAGTCTTTTCATATTTATTTTATCTTCCTCTCTAGGGTACAAATTCCTTGAGAACAAGAATTAAATCCTTTAAATGAAGGATTTCTTAAACTGGGGCCTATAAATTAATAATGCCATGGTGTCTGTACAATATCACCAAGGCAGACTAGTCTTTTTCTGACTGACAAATCATTTTTATTGTGTGATGTCATTTTCCAGACCAACTCTATGGATACCTTTCAGAAGGATCATGAACATGGATGGGGAAATAGACATCTTTATTTTCACTAACAAAACTGAACTTTAGAATTTCCTAGAATTCTCTTCAATTCTTTAAATGTCCTCTTCTGAGAAGAGGCCCATTGACTTTACTAAACTCACAAAAGGGTGAAGAGTTCTTGCTTAAAAGCTTTAGCATCACCTAAGCAGCACTTTGAATGCCCCTGTGCCCAAGAGGAACCATACATTTTTGTTGACTTCCTTCTAAGGCATGTTGCAGCTCTGACCTCCACCTCGTAGGATCAAGACACTAGATTTGCAACTATAATGGATCTTTGAGGTAATCATCCAGTCTAACTCCCTTTACTTTATATGAATAAAATAAAGACCAAAAGAAAATTAAATGACTTGATTAAGGTCACAGAGTCAGGAAATGGTGAGTCTGGTATATATGCCCTGGTTTTCTGAATCTGAAACCGATACCTCTTAACTAATATTTACATAATACCATATTGACTTCTATTTATTTTGCTTCTTTATTTACTAATAAAAGGAGATAAGGAGAGCTTGCAATTAGTATGCTACTATGAGCTTTTCACATAAACTTTAATTTATATTTTTTGGGAGAGTTGATTATAAAAATAATGAATATTGCAAAAGAAGTTTTCTTGGTCTTCTAAATTACTGCAGGACACAAATAATTTCAATAGTATGTGAGGGTAGTTAATTGAACATGTTCACAGATACCTCACTTGATTAAATTCAGAGACTAGGATGCCTCATGGTGATTGACTGACTTAAGTGTTGAAGGATATATTTTTTTCAAGTGTCATTTTACTCTGTGTTATATAAAAATGAAACATGAAATAGATCCATCCATTACCAACTGCTAGATCTCCTTTAGGGGCTGAAGTTCAGCATGGAGGATAGGACATTTCTTCCTCCCTCCATTTACTGAGGATATGTTAACTATGGTTCGTAGGCAAAACACACAGCAATCCTAAGAAGGAAGCTACAGGACATTTTGTTCTGTCTTCTGCCTTTGGTTTCCTTTTCTAAACACAGGCCACAGATTAGAGTTCCTGAAAATGGTCTTCTCATATAGAAGATATAGCAATAGCCATGTCACTGAGGAGTGCATTCAGAAGCATATGGCAGAGCCAGACAGGCACATTTCCTGATAAGAGAGATCTAAGAGTAGACATTCCAAGCCTTAGGGAGTGGCTCTTTGAGTAATCCAAAATTAGAGAGTCCCATGTTTTAGTGTTTCTGAGTTTTGGTCTTGCAATTTACAACCTTTGCTTCTGATTCTTTCTCCTGTAGTCAAAGAAAACAAGTCTGACTCCTCTGCCATATATGATACTTTCAAATATTTAAATATAATTGTGTATCATGTATGACTCTTTGTGACCCCATTTGGGGTTTTCTTGGCAAAGATATTGGAATGGTTTTCCATTTTCTTCTCCAGTTCACTTTATATATGATAGCTAAATGACTTGTCCAGGGTCACACAGTTAATTAGTATCTGAGGCCACCTAGCTGCATGTCTACATGAATACATACATATAATTAGCATGAAGATATGTCAAGAAATTTCAAAGTTATCTGTAGTACATGAAATTACACACATATTTAAATACACTTACAGAGAGAAATCCAGGGAAAAAGGAAAACAAACAATACTAAAACCTTGTGAAATCAAAAGTAATTTTGCAAGTGCTATAATGACAACAGAACTATATCAGGAATTAGAAAGACTAGTTGTTGGTCATAGCCTTGCCACCAAATACCTATATGAATTCTGACAAGTCACTACATGTATGTATGTAGTATATATATATATACATGTGTGTGTGATATATGTGGATTGAGAGATCTAGAGACAAAGACAGACAGACAGCAGAGAGAAAAACAGAGAGACAATGCATTAAGTACTTATCATGCAACACACACTGTGCTAAATCCTGGAAAAGCAAATGTAAGGAAACAAAAAATATCTTCAAGTAGTTTATGTTCTAACAAGGGAAGACAACACACAAAGGTTGTCTGGAAAGTGAAGAGGGGAAGGGAGAAAGAAGGGAATCCTGCTAGCAAGGAGGTAGAAAAGGTCAGAAAATGAGTCAAACAGGATTTGAGATGAGCATGGCCAGGGATCCTCCTGAAAATGTGGTTCAAATTAAGGATGGGATCATCAGGTGAGTGGGAAATCAGTAGGGAGGATACTCCAAGTTGGGAAGACTTTTGGTAACTTCTCCATGTCAAGGTTTTATCCTTCATTAAATAAGGACAAAAATAATTGTACTATCTACTTCACAGAATTATAGTGAGGATGAGAAAAAAAATCTGAAGATACTCTGAAAAGGATAGATAATATCAGTGCAAGGTGGCTAAGTAGATAGTGTTGGGTTCAAATCCTACCTTTAACCCTTACCTAGCTGTGAGATTATAGGTAAAGGCTCTTAAACTCTCTGATCTTTTGGGTCAGTTATTTACCTTTGTGGAAGGAGTTCCCATTCCAATGAAATCATAGATCCTTGCCATGCAGGTTATGGTTATTTTAGCTAAAATGACAGAAAGGTCCTAGATAATGTTGGTACAATTTTTCTATTCAACAGTGGTATTCTAGCTCCTAATTTAAAGAGGAGACTCAGATCAGCAAAATCTACAAAAAAAAAAAAAAACAAACAAACCAAAAAACACTTAATTTTATCCTATGATCAATAAATAAAATTTACAACATTACAAAAGGTCTATTCATCTTTGCAAATAAACAATATGTCATGACATGCAAACAATTTTTCAACCCATCATGCGAAATAAGTTATTTGCCAGCAGGGTAATTCCTTATTTATTTTTCTAATAATCCAGTCACTGAATAGCTATAATACCTATTGATCCTGGTTCCCCTGGTCGATAGCACATTGTCAAAACAGTCTTTCAGTTATTCCACACAAAACATCTGATAAAGTGGTAACTGTTGGGTGGAAATAGTAGTAAGCCCTTCCTAATCAGTGATCATTAAGTGACATTAAAAACAAAGCCTGCCTTTCCCAGGTTACTAATGAGTGTATTGTTTTCTGGACTACTTGCTCACATGATAAAGAATTTCTCATTAAAGAGGTTGAGAGATTTAGTCAGGAACGATTTCATATTAATCCCCCTTGACGACCTGTTCTAGGGGCATTATATAGGGAATTTTCAAATCAAATGCATCTAAGGAAGGAAAGTGTATTGTGACAGCTGTCAGGTCTCAATCAGCTGTCATGGAGAATCAGAATGCCTTTAAATACAGGAGGGGATTAGCTCATGAGGTCCTGGCAAGATTGTAAAAGGTACTTGCTATCCTTTGCCACTGCAGCAAAGAAGGAGAAAAGGGGTTAATGGCTGATTGCTGATTTTTTAGGGTCAAAATGTTAACTGCAGAGAGTTCAGAGACTATGGGTGGGAGATGGAATGTCAAAACTGCAGGTAGAGATAAAACTAGATAGAGGCTGGTGAGGAGTTGTTCAAAGAATTGAGAATTCAGGTGTGATGAAGCAGAGACCTGGAGAGAAACAGGGAAAGGAAACAGGTTGCTGTGGAATAGCTGTATCTCTCCATGGCAGCATGTGGACCATAACTATTGTTTTGCCTTAAAAGGAACAGCTTTAAGAATTCAATCGAATATGTGTTTATTAAGTGCTTACTGTTTACAGGGTAATCTAGCAAGTGGTGGGGATGCCATAAGGTATAGGTGAGTTACCTGTGTCTTCCTGGAACACATGACCTATGTGGTCTTAATTATAATAAAATAACTCCAGACAGCTTAAATGATGTATGATTTTCAAATAACTTGCACAAAAACATTTTATAAAAATGTATACAAAATTAGATAGAAGCACAAAGGTTGGGAGAAGACTATCCTTGACTGGGGGAATCAAAGTGGCTTTTTTGGAGGAAGGATATTTGAATTAGGCTTTGAAATAGAGGCAAGGATTTAACAGGCAAAAAGTAGAAGAAAGGCCATTCCAGGCAAAAGGATCAGTGAGAAGAAAATCTAGAAGGTGAGAAATTGCTAAATGCATTTTTTTTGGTGGGGGGAGGCAGAGAGTATTTAGCCTGGCACATAGAATTATAGGTATCTAATGGCACATGGAAAGAACCCTGTAGTTAGAATCTGAAAACCTGGGTTCAAATCCTGCTTTGAATATTTGTTGCCAGTGTGACATCGGACAAACCATTTAATCTCTCTTTGCTTTTGTTTCCCTGTTAAACTAGGAGGGAAGATTACACAGCCTCTCTAGTCCTTTCATTTCTTAAAATTGCAATCTTGTGAATATATGTCAGTGAATAATATTATAAGTTGGACCAGAGTATGGGGGACTGTAATAACCATGCTAGTAGACCAGAGGGAGCTACTTAAATCTTGGAGCAGAGGACTGGTATGACTATATTCATTCAGATGAAAGATTAGTTTGGCATTAGTATAAAAGAAAGAATGGATGGATAGATGAATAAATGAATGAATGAATAAATGGAAAATAATTTATTAAGTATGTACAATATACTAGGACCTATGCTAAGCATTGAGAATATAGCTATAAGCAAGAAAAATGGTCCCTGTTCTCAAGTTGCTTACTTTCTAACTGGGGAAGACAACACACAGAAGGAAGCTAGAACTGGAAAAAGCAGGGGCCAAGGGCAATTTCAATCTAGCCCAGAAGTGGCATCTGGGCTTAATTCTGAGCAAAATGAGGTAGAAATTCATCTATCAAAGCCCAGAACCCTAGGGGCAAAAGTATAAGTTCTCATAGGAGAAGGAGGACCAGAGTGGCAATGATGTGGTTTAGATATGACTAGAATAGATTAGAAAAGGGAAAGAGTTGAAGCAACAAGACCTGCTAAGAGGCAATAATGATAACCTAGACTGGTAATCATGAATGTCTTATTAGGGGAGTGGCAATGGGAACAGAGTGGAAGGATTGTGGGAGATACTACAGATATAGGATAGATGAGGGCTCCATAGGAATATGCTTTGTTATTAATATTGGTGACTGAATGGATATGAGAGGGAAGTGAGAAGAAAGAATCAAAGGTAATACTAATGTATTGAACAGAAGAGATAATCAGTAATACTTTCAGAAAGAATAAAGTCTGAAGGAGGAATAAATTTTTGGGGAAAAACAATTAACTCAGTTTTAGGTATATGTTGTTCTGGGATTTAGGAACACTAGAAATACTAATTACCTTGACTTTATACCCACTCAAGAACCATGGATCCTACTAACATGCTAAAATTCTGGACTGGCATGACCGAGACTGAAAATTTGTAGGACAGATAAAGCATCTTGATGTGGTCTGTCATGTGGTATGGAAGAAGAATCAAGGCTAAGCTACTTTTTGAAAAGGAATATTAAGGTACTTTGTAAACCCTCAACCTGTCTGATAGTAGTCTATGAAAAACAAGGAAATCATGTAAATTCACTATAAATCAGCAAGAATACATTAGGAATATAGTTTAATTAATACAGATGAATATACCAGCCTAAATTCTATAGCATCCCTTCCCAGCAGCATGCATCCTACAAATGAAAAGGAAGATACTTTTGGCATGTGGTTTGAGCATAGATTTCTCTAAAGGCCTACAAATCCACACACAATGGAAAAGTCATGGATAATTGTGTGTTTTATGCCTTGCTTTGCTTCCATTTGTAATAGACAGCAAATAGAGTGAAACCGCAGGTTTTTCTGTCACCAAAGCAGGTGACACTACAAGCTGACAAGAAAATCACAGCACCCAGCTGGAAGATAAACGCAGTGGCTAGAGTCTGTTTACTGAAGCATTTTATGTGTATTCCCATGCAGTGGCTCGACCATAAGCCTCACTATTAAAATTTCCAACCCTGATATAATACCCACTACTCCATTCTGTTGTACATAATTTCCACCAAGCTCTTATATGAGAGGGAGAACCTTTATAATTAAAATGAATTGCAAGCCTTGGATAATGAAAAGACTATATATGGTGAAGGAGCAACAATACTATTTTCTACTTTATCGTAACGCAATTTTACATTCATACAGCCTTATTCCTACCCAAGGAGAGCCAAGAACTTTGTAAACACTTCCACTTTCATACTGTAATAGCTTCATGCACCAATCTTTGGGCTAGTCAATTATCATTTAATGGTTTATAGCAGAAACACACCACAATTAAGGATGACAAATGAAAAACCTCTTCTCTGCAACTGATACAAAGAAAACTACTAAAAAGTGGGATCTGAAAAGGCAGTTCTATTCTTTCTGTTCTTGGTTCTATAATACCACCCCCTCACAGTACACATAATCCCTCCCTAAAGAACCTCCACAAAGACAGAGCCTTGGGAGGCAAGATTTTTCATTTTCGTTTGGGGGGTTGAATAGTATAAATTTCCTATCTAGTATTAGCTTGGGTCAAGAAGGTGAAAATAATTTCAGGATCAAAAGTTATCTAGTTGACTGGTAGCAGTGATATATTTTGGATTTTTAAAGAAAATAATTAGGAACCTAGAAACACCATGACCTTTTACAATGACATTTTTCCTGGGGTGGTTTAAGTTTTGTGCCCATAATTAGCTAATTGTAGTCGAATATGTTAAGTGAACAATTATTTCTGAGCAAGTATAATGCACTGGTTGTCCTTTATTTTGAGGTTATATGTAGGAAAGTATCCCATTACTTAATTGTGAGCTCAAGTAATGACTTGTTTGACTTTGAAAATTAAAGCTAGTATAAGGAATAAAACTCAAACCATGAGACAGTGAGATTACCTTAACAGTAACCTAATATGGCATATTTTCCCCTGCATTTTATTAATATGGTAGAAGCAAGAAAAGTTTATCACAGCAACCTGGTTAATGTTATTTGGGACTAAGACAGTTTTTTACTTAATGAAAGGTACACTAAACAGGTATACAAAGCTGGCAAACATCCTGTTATGACTCTAGGTCCTTCAATATAATTTAACACTAAGGTATTGTTCAAGGTAAAATTATTTGGTTTGTTTCAGGTAGTTACTGCATATCTAATTCATTCAATCAATCAACAAGCAATTATTAAGTATTTATCATATACTGGGTACAGTGCTGTATGAATATTTGGATGAAGAGATATGACAGATGATTCAGCAAAAGAGGCAGAGAAGAAATGGCCAGACAAACAGGCAGAGAACCAAGAGAATACTGTCATGAAAACTAAGAAAGATGAGAGTGTCTATGAGGAGAAGGTGGTCAGTACTGTCAAATATTTTGGAGAGGTCATGAAGCATGACTGAGCATAGAACGCTAAATATGAGATTTAAGAAATTGCTGGTAACGTTGGAGATAATTACTTTTTAAAAAATTTTTTAAAAATAATTTTTTTTTCAAATGCTTTATTAACTCCTGATTTACATCATTCATTTCTGCCAGATTTTGAGTTACAAATTTTCTCCCCGTTTTTCCCCTACCCACTGCCCCAAAATAGCAGTCCCACAGGATATCCCCTCCTCCAATCTGCTCTCTCCCATATTTTCTTTCATACCCCTTTTGACTTTTCCAGTGGATCTCTATGCCCTAGTGCCTGTATATCTTATTTCCCAATTACATGTAAAATAGTATTAGTAATAGTGTACATATATATATATACATATACATATATATATTTAAATATTTGATTTTAAAACTTTGAATTCCAGATTCATTCCCTTCTGCCCTTGTCACCCACCCTTACTGGGAAGATAAGCAGTTCAGTATAGATTGTACATGTGTGGCTAATGCAAAACAATAACATAGTAGATATATTGTAAAAGACTGACTATATTTCCCTCCCTCCTATCCCAATTCCCACTTGTTCTATTCTCTACTTTGATCCTGTCCCTTTGCAAAAGTGGGTGCTTCCAACTTCCCTCCCCCCCAGCCTGCCCTCCCTTCCATAATCCCCCTTCTCATCCCCTTCCTCCCATACTCCCCTGGAGGGTGAGATATCCTATTTAGTGTGTATTTCATTCCCTCCTCAAGCCAAATTCAATGGGAATAAGGTTGACCCTTTTGCCTTCCTATTCTTCCCCTCCATTGTAACCATTTTCCCTTGCCTCTTCTATATGAGATAGTTTACCCCATTCTGTCTCTCCCCATATCCTCTCATTATATTCCTCTCTCACCTCTTAATTTCACCTTTTAAGTATCATCCCTTCCTGTTAAATTGGTCCCGTGCCCTCTATCTATGTATACCTGTACATATATACACACACACACTCACATATGTATTCATATACCCATATACCCTCAAATATAGACATATATTTCTATTCCCTTCAACTACTGAGAAAAGTTTCATAAGTTACAATTATTGTTTTTCCATGTTGGAATGCTAATAGTTCAAATTTGATAAGTTCCTTATGATTTCTTTTCCCTGTTTACCTTCTCATTTGTAACTGAATGTCAAGTTTTCTATTGAACTCTGGTTTTTTCAGCAAGAATGCTTGAAAGTCCTCTATTCCACTGAATGACCACATTTTCCCCTGAAACATGACACTCAGTTTTGCTGGGTAGGTGACTCTTGGTTTTAAGCCCAGCTCCTTTGACCTCTGGAGTATCATATTCCAAGCCCTTCGATCCCTCAGTGTAGAAGCTGCCAGATCCTGGGTTATCCTGATTGTGTTTCCACAATATTCAAATTGTTTCTTCCTGGCTGCTTGTAATATTCTCTCCTTAATCTGGGAATTCTGGAACTTGGCTATAACATTCCTAGGAGTTTTCTTTTTGGGATCTTTTTCAGGAGGTGATAGGTGGATTCTTTCCACCTCTATTTTGCCCTCTGGTTCTAAAACATTAGGGAAGTTTTCTTTGAGAACTTCCTGGAGGATGATTTCTAGGTTCTTACTTTGATCATGGCTTTCAGGTAGTCCAATAATTTTTAAATTATCTCTCCTGAATCTATTTTTCAGGTCAGTGGTTTTTCCCATGAGATATTTCACATTGCCTTCTATTCTTTCATTTGTTTGGATCTGTTTAACAGTATCTTGATTTCTCATAAAGTCGTTAGCTTCCATTTGCTCCAATCTAATTCTGAAGCAATGATTCTCCTCAGTGAGCTTTAGAGATTCTTTTTCCATCTGGCAAATTAGGCTTTTTTAGGCATTCTTCTCCTCATTGCCTTTATGAACCTCTTTTGCCATTTGAGTTAGTCTGTTTTTTAAGCTGTGATTTTCTTCAGTCAGGATGTTGACTCTCATTTAGTAATTTTCTTGCATTGTTCTCATTTCTCTTTCCAATTTTTCCTCCACTTCTCTTATCTGCTTCTTAAAGTCCTCTATGGCCTGTAACCAGCTACTATTTTCCTTTGAAGCTTTTGGTGCAGGAGTTCTTACTTCACTGTCTTCATCCTGTTCCATGCATTGCTCCTTTTTGTCCCCAAAATAGGAGTCTAATGTTGGAATCTTCTGTCTGCTTTGTTTCCTTTTCCTGGTCATGTTGCCCCCCAGTCACTTGACCCTGGGCTTTTTGCCACAGTAGGACTCTGCCACCAGATGGGAGCTTTCGTCCCAAACACTGGGATTTTCTCAGCTCCTGGAGTTTTAGTTGGGTGCCCTCTCTGAGGTTTCCATGCACTCTGGCAAGCTGGACACACGCCCCAGGACCTCCATCCTTGACTGCAATCCAGATCTAAGAAGGTTAAAGCAAGAGCAATTACCCCTCAGACTTGTGCTTGGTCCCCCTATACTCTGCAGGCCAGGAGCTGAAGCTGCCACATGGAGCTGAATTGCCCTGGGGGCAAAAGCCATGCACTCCCACTTACTGGGTCCCAAAGTCCAGACTGTACTATTCTCTCACATTTTCCTTCGCATCTATGTGTTGATAAATCTGGAAATGGCCACAGCTACTGCTGATCTGGAGTCCCTCGGGCTGGCGGCTGGTCAGGCCCTCCCTGGAGCTAAAGCCTCAGTGTGGAGCTGGGCTCGGCACCCAGAGCTTGGCACCCAGAGCTCTGTGCTGGCCAATTCCTCCTGGCCTGCCAGTCTGTCCTTAGTGGGAGGTTAGCTTTTCTGTGTCATTTTGTGGGTTCTGCAGCTCCAAAGTTTGTTTAAAGTCCCATTTTTACATGGATTGGGGAAGGTGGAAGCCAGAGCAGGGGGTGGGGGAGCCTGCTTCTATTCTGCCATCTTGACTCTGTGGAGATAATTATTTTTGCTTGAATTTTGAGGTAGCAAGGCAGATTGCAAGGGGCTGAGAAGAGAAGTGAAAGTAACAAATGTAGACCTTTTCCCTCCCCCTAGGACTTTAGCTGCAAATGAGAAGAGATATAGGATGATAGTTTGAAGTCAGTTGCCCTCCATTTGGAATTACAGAAATGAGGATATTTTTAAGCACATGGGAGATCCAGCCCTATTTGTTGACAGCAGAAAGATAGGAAAAGATTGAATATGAAATGGAATTGGGCAAGATTCTACAGGCAATCTACTGGAGGAGACAGTTTATGTTTCAATTCTTCACCAGAAACTAAAGTAAAAGATGAGAAATCAGTGTGTGTGTGTGTGGGGGGGGGATATAACAATTCAGGATATTACTGGTAGAATTGGATTTGGTAATTAGGATATTTTAAAGACTTACCTTCATCTCTTCTTAATAATATTAAGTCAACCAAAAAAAATAACAGTTTGATTAGGTAAAGGGAATTAGCTCATTCCTAAGGCTGCATCATTTCTGGATTTTTCTGATTTAAAAACTGATCCTTGATCCTATTGGATATAATCAGACTCATTGACTGTTCAATCTTCATTATATGTCTTCTTTCTTACTGCCAGTTATACAATCACATATTAAATAATGGGAAGGATTTTGGAGATCATCTAGTCAAACCCCTTCATTTTATAGGTGAGTAAACTGAGTCTCAGAGAATTTAAATGACTTGCTTATGGTCACTCAGCAGGATTGGAAATCCTAGGTTCTTTCTGCTATACTCATTTAAAAATAAATGGGCAATTTGTGCAAAGCCTTAGGCTAATGGTTTTGAATTTTTTAAGGCAATAGTTGCCAGTAGCAAGTATGAGATATGCTAATTCCAGATGGAGTATTGGGGTTTAATACTTTCCCTTTGTGTAGGAGCTCCTTGGGTACATGCAAAATTAAGTGAGGAGTGAGGAGGAAGATTCCACCTGCTGTAAATGGTTTGGGAAACTTCCAAGATATAAAAAGTTGGGTTGTTCTAATAGTGTGCCATTCTATTTTTAAAACATTTTATTTGTTTTAGTAAGCCAAAATTTGCCTAATTGTACTTTTTCCTATGACCCCTGATATGATAGGAATCAGAAGGGAAACATGTATCATCTCCCTATAGTTGGATATATGCAGTTTATCCTTGTCCAGTCCTTTATCATCATTCATTCATATCTTGTTTTTCAGTTGTTCAGTCACGTCTAACTCTTTATGAACCCAAATGAGGCTTTCTTGGCAAAGATACTGGAGTGATTTGCCATTTCCTTCTCTAGTGTTTCCCCAATTTACCGATGAAGAACTGAGGCAAATAGGGCTTAAGTGACTTGCCCAGAGTCACTTGCCAGTGTCTGAGACTGCATTTGAACTGAGATCTTCCTGACTCCAGGCTGGGTATCCACTGTACTACCTAACTGCCCTCATTCATATTTAACTTTTTATATTTCTCTTCATTCTTATGTTTGACCTTCAAAGCTTTTCTGCAGTTCGTTCTTTTCATTAGGGATGCGTGAAGAGGCTCTATTTCATTAAAGATCCATCTTCACCCTACTGCTTTCTGCCCCGTAGCATTACCTTCAGTTTTGCCTGTAAGCTTGTATACTCAGTTGTGGGATCCTGATTGGAAAAAGCCATAAAATACAGTAATAAGTGAAGAGCCATAAAAACTGAAACTATGTAAAGGTGGAAGCCTGAACATGGTGACCTGTTTACAGTCATAACAGATACAGAATTATATTTTAAACATTGAGTCAAAATTTAAGATATTATGGCCTATGAAAGCCAAACAAGAATATTATGGCCCCCTATGTGACCGGTACATGATCCATACACAGACTTATGTTTGGGCATAACATTGGCTTAACTCCCAAGCAGAAAACAACAATAAAAAAATATACACCAATCAGTAGTGATACACTCTCTAGCTCCTCCTGCCTTTGTGTATTGTCTATAATTAACACAGGAATTTTTGGAGTTCTGACCTGTCTGGCAGCTGCCCCAGATTGCCTGTGTTTTGAAAGTATTCATAACGATTGATTAAATTACTACCTGAAATCAATCTGAGATATTTGGCCTCTTCCTTTGGTATCAAAAGAAGACCCCACAGTTGTGGGGGATGGCAAAGTGTTCCCCAGCCAGGAGGATTCTGGACCTTACATCAGTCACTGGGAATAGTGGGTTCCAAGTTCTACATTTATTAAAGTAGTGGCTACTCCATCATGAGTGGTACTGACTGGGGCTTCTTGGCACTTTAATTCTTTCTGGTCATCTGTAGTATTTTTCCTTTGACTTAGAAACCTTCCTTTAACCTAGATTTTGGCTATTATGTTCCTGCAAGTTTTAATTTTGGTGTCTCTTTTAGGAGGTGATAGTGGATTCCTTTTATTTCCATTTTGATCTGTGTTTCTAAGAGATCTAGGTAGTTTTATTTTAAGATTTTTTGAAAGAGGATCTCTAGGCTCTTTGTTTGGTCATGGCATTGAGACAGTCTAACAATTCTTATTTTTTCCTTTTTTCCACCTGTTTTTAAGATCAGTTATTTTTCCTATGAGATCCCTTATATTTTCTTCTATCTTTTTTTAGTCTCTAGGCTTTATTTAATATTTCTTATTGCCTAATGGAATTATTGGCTTATTTTGGTCAATTCAAATTTTCAAGGAGTGTTTTGGGGCAAAGTTTTGAACTTTATTTCTGTTAATTCCTTTTCCATTTTTTTCTTTCATAGCTCTCATTTCTTTTTCTGAATTTTCCCTCAAGCACTATCATTGCATTTATTTAAATAAAAGCTTCTTTAACCATTTTTTTTTAAAACAGGAAAAATAAAAACTCTTTCCTCATCTCTTTCAGGAATTCTAATTGATTTTTTTTTTGCCTAAGCTGTGATTTTATGGTCTGGGTTTGGGTCTGAGAAAGAGTAGATTGCTTAACTCTTTATTAGCCAGTCATTATGTTCTGTTTGTACAAAGTGGCATAACTGTAGATTACCCCTTTGATCTAGGATAGCTACCCTGATTTCCCCCCTATGGTCTGGGCTAAATGTGGGAATTGATCTACTCTGCTCTCTATCTGGGGTCTGAGTCACAGTGCTGGTGCTTTTACTGGTAATCTGCCTGGGGCTTCTTTAGCCAAGAATACTATTCCTGTGTACCAGTTCCCTTTTCAGTATGACCAAAAACTGGGCATGATTAGGCAGTAGGTGGGCAACAGTGCCAAAGTTCATACTTGCCCCAGTATGGGCCCAAGGGTACCCTTGAATAAATCTGGGATGTCCTCTTCCTCTGGTGCTTCTCCATGGGCATTGAAATACTTACATGTGTGCTCCTGACCCAACCACATCCCCCAATTCACAGACCATTCTATCTGTCACCCTATAGTGAACTGAGCTAGATAAATGACTCAATGTGGCTTTTTCTGGATTTCCTTTTCTGGATTTGATCTCATGCCTTTTCCAGATCTGTTTGGAGAAGTTTGTGGAGGGAAGTTCTCTACGCTATTTTCTATCACTCTGCCATCTTTGTTCTACCCCACCTTTAATAGCTTAGGAGTAGTTCTACTTTACTTTATTCTTCTAGACATATTTTGTCCTCCATTGTCAAACTGGGTTAGAAGCAAACTTCCCCTTTACCTTAGATCTCTCATTTCTTTCCTCTCTCTCCTCCCTCCTTCAATCTCTCTCTCTGTCTGTCTGTCTGTCTGTCTTTCTCTCTCTCTGTCTCTCTGTCTCTGTCTGTCTCTCTCTCTCTGTCTCTCTCTGTCTCTCTCTGTCTCTGTCTCTGTCTCTCTCTCTCTGTCTCTCTCTCTCTCTGTCTCTCT
>NW_027187391.1:23977345-24000152 GCF_028583685.1 Petaurus breviceps papuanus
TCTCTCTCTCTCTCTGTCTCTCTCTCTCTCTCTGTCTCTCTCTCTCTGTCTCTCTCTCTCTCTCTCCCTCCCTCCCTCTCCATCTTTCTCTCTCCTTTTCCCTCTTTTCCTTCTCCTTCCATCCCTGCCTTTCTTCCTTTTTCTGTCTTAGTTTCTTTGGTAGGAAACTTCCTTAAATTAATATCTGGATTAAGATATGCCATTTCCCCCCATAAAATCAGAGTTTTGATGTTTCAAGTAACTTCCTTAATTGAAGTGCCAGTTACTTTATTTGATTAATTTTGGAGATCTATTTCTTCAGAGACCTCTAAAGTCCTTTCTATATCTAAATTTGTGATTCCATGATCCTCACATTATGTAGATACTCTTCTCAATTATATAAAAACTTAAAAAAAGCCATTACAAGCACAAGTTTCAATGATGGAATTTATTCTCTTTCCCTCAGTTATTACTTTTCTTAATTTCATTCTGAAACCAACCAAATTAAATTACTTGTACTTGGATTTGGGATGGTCTGATCCAGATCATAAAATCATAGCTTCAGAGTTGAAAAGTAAATGAAAAGTTCAAACCCCTTATTTTGCAGATGAGAAAACTGAGGCCCAGAAAGGTAAAGTGATTTTCCCAATATCACATAGAGGAGGGAATTTAAAAAAATGTTCAAATTCACTAACTTTAATCTGAATCTCCTGCAGAAAGGAAAGATAGATAGACTTAGATAGATTGATAGACCTCAGATCTAAGATTTTGACCCCTATTTATATCTATGTATTTATTTTGAACATATCCTATATGTACTTACATACACATACAACGTCTCCATTAATATAACATAAGCTCCTTGAGGTCAAAGTTCTTTCTACCTTCCTTCCTTCCTTCCCTCCCCTCTCTTCCTTCCTTCCTTCCTTCTTTCTTTTGCCTAGCATAGTGATTGGCACACAATAGTCTCTCTCATCTTATTGACAAAAGAGATAATATTACATAGTTGATAGAATATTATACTGGGAATAAAGAAGAATATTATACTGGGAATAAAGAAAATCTGGGTTCAAATCTCATCTCTGACACTTCACTAGTTGCATAGCCCAGGGCAACTCATTTAACTAATGTATGCCTCAAATATCTGCTTATGGCTTCTATACTAAATTATGGATAGATTTTCATAGGTATGAGTGGAAAGAGCTTCCATACATGGAACTTCTCTACTCAGAAAAAAATCATAATTCTTTTGTGTATTAATAGTATAAAGGAATCTCAGAACTGAGGCATCTAGGGATATCCATTCCAAATGGTAAACAACCAAGTATCCTCTCAGCAACATCAATGACAAGTGTTCATGCAATCATTACCTGAAGAACTGTGGTAAGGGAGAATTCACCTCCTCCAGAGGCAGCCCTGACTACTTTTTGATAGCTGCCATTTTTTGAAGCCTTCTTTTAGACTCTTATGGCCAGACCAAAAATAAATAAACAATAAATAGATAAAGAAATGCATATGTATGCTGCTTTCTTTGTGTGGTGTTGAGATGAGGCCTCTAGAACATAGTGGAAACAAATCAGACTTGCCTAAAAAAGAACATAATTACTTTTTAAAATTCCCAAATTTACCTTTTGAGACAAAAGGTTCCATAGAACAACTCAACAAACGGTATCTTGAAATGTCTAAGAACTGGAAAAATGTAATAGCAGCTTGTCGTCATGTGATAATGTTAACTAATCCAAAGGATACTATTTCCAAATGCTGAGATTTTTTTTCTTTCTGTATAAATCAATGCAATCAGGCCACTCAGTGGCAGAAAGAAGCATCAATGCAGATGTGAAGTGCTTGTGGGAAGGTTCTTAAATATGATTTTATTTCTTGCTTTATAGCATTTTTTCTTTAAATAAGCACTATACTGATTAATCCTCTAACCACCTGGGCTTCTATTAGGTATTCTATATGGCTCTGATAGTAAAATTACAAATGTGATCAACTTAATAAAACCTCTGTAAAAATAGTGAATTCTTCTGCCTTCTGACAGAGTAAGGTATCATTAATGTAATAATACCATAAAATAACCTGTTCCTAAAACAAATCTCAGTTTTTATGACACAATATAAATTTAATAATGGAGTAAAATCTAAAATGTGGCTTTTCGTATGGTAACCATTTAGAACTGAAAACAAATCTCATTATAGAGTATGATTAAATTTGAATCTACATTAATCTTTGAAAATATACTTTATCATGGGAAGGAGCATCACCAATGTTACAAAACAGTTTAAATTAATTTGGAAACAAGAATTATTTATGAGTCTTGGGAAGTATAATTTTAAAAGGAAGATTGAACAAGGGGGAACATAAACACCTGGAATTTTCTCCCCTTTTTAAAAATGTTAAGACAACTGAAACAGATAAGATGGCATTAGTAGTCATTAATTGTTATATAAATCTAAATTTGATTTTCAAATTAGTCTATGACTTCTTCCCCTCAAAAACAATAGTTGTTGGGGTGGCTAGGTGGCACAGTGAGTAGAGCGCTGGCCCCGGGGTCAGGAGAACCTGAGTTTAGATCCGGCCTCAGACACTTAACACAAAAAAACTAGCTGTGTGACCTTGGGCAAGTTATTTAACCCCAATTGCCCTCCAAAAAGCAAAACAAAAAACAAACAAAAAAAAACCATCCAATAGTTGTTGCATTTACCTATTAAAAGAGGGGGTTCCAATTAGATGCTCTCTGATGTCCTTACATCTCTAAACTGAGATTCTGGACCTTTGTTCTTCCAAACATCAGCCTTACCTAGCAGTTCTTACTCACTGTCCCTTTGAGAAACGTAGGGCAATTCTTGAGGGATATTGGTTGAAAGCTCTTGCCATTCTTCCTTGGCCTCCCTGAATACCAAGTCCTAAATACATGATGAAAGTTATTTTTCAAATTCCATTAGTAAATCTACATTATTATGCATTAAGTTCAGCTCCCTTCATCTTGGTTTCAAGGTCCTTCATGAAGGCATTTTGTGTCACTGAATCTCCATGTTCCAATCTCTACTGACCTATATCCATATAATCTATGGCAATTTATCTATATTCCATTCATTTTTTTCCCATTGATATATCTATAGCTAATTTCATTCCACTTGCCAGACCTAGAATAGCTTCTTCCTTTGTTGATTTAGAAAGTAATCCATGAATCCTGCCATGAATAAACAATGCAACTGGATTTAAATCCTTGGTCCCACACTTCCCACAATGTAATGTTTGTGCAGTTAATATTTTTGTTCATCATAAAATATGTTCCATTCCCTTCATGTTCTTTGTATATCACTGTGACATCGAGTTTAAACAAATTACTCATGGAGTGTCTATTACATAGGCACTGCTCCTCAATGTAATGTACCTCTATTTCAGAAATAATGCATTGTGGGATTACTTCCAATTAAAGAAAGCATAACTAGCTATATCTCAAATATTTTACATGCATATAACCAACAATCTAGTGGTATTGTGAAATAGTGGATAGAATGCTGGACACGGGGTCTGAAGACCAGGGTTCAAAGTCCATCTAATATATTTACTAGCTATGTGAACCTAGGAAAATCACTTATATTGCCAGTTTCAGTTTCCTTTTATGTAAAATGGAAATAATAGCACATATCTAACAAGATCATGGTGAGAATCAGATGAGATAGCATATATAAAATGCTTTGCAAGCTTTTTTTTTTGGGGGGGAGGGCAGTTGGGGTTAAGCAACTTGTCCAAGGTCACATGGCTAGTAAGTATTAAGTGTCTGAGGCCGGATTTGAACTCAGATCCTTCTGACTCCAGGGCCGGTACTCTATTCACTGAACCACCTAGCCTTCCCCACACGCTTTAAAGTGCTATATAAATGTGAGCCTTATTCTAGTGATCTCTTATAATTTATGTGCATCTTACATCTAGAAATAATTTTAAAACGAAACTAATTTTGCAAAATCTATTTCACATTGAGCTCAAAACACATTTAGAAAAGAGGTTAAGAGCTGCTTATTGATTGCATGTTCAAAGCAACTTAAATATGCTTTGTCTGTTTCACCTTGCTAATTCCTGTGGTTTCTAAACAAATACTTATCAAATGAATGAAGAAATTAACTTTGAATACACTTATGTGTAGACGTGGATCTAAGTTCCAGATAATATCTTTGAAAATTTAGAGGATAGCCTACATCTATCCAGTGAGAGCTAATTTTGTTTGATAATCTTTAATGAATAAAAGAAAAGAACATTTAGGGACACCTCAGGAACACAGCAGATTTCTGTTGCATGTGTCTAATTGGTAGTGATACAGGTCTCATTAGGATACACAGTAGCTTAACTTTAAAAAAAAATCTATAAATTTCAAAGAAGTTAAATGTTCTTGGTGAGAAGAAAGTATAAATGTTAGTAGAGGGACAATGCAAGAGTATCCCCATGGATTATTTAAATACACAATGCTCCAAGGACAACTAACTGAAGTAAATAACCCAATGTAAAGAGAACTAGATCATTCAGTGGATAGAGCTCTGGGACTGGAATTAGAAAGACTTTACTTCAAATTTAGCCTCAGACACTCACTAGCAGTGTGACCCTGTGCAAGTCACTTAAGGTCTCTTTGCCTTAATCCACTGGAGAAGGCAATAGCAAAACACTCCGATATCTTTGCCAAGAAAACCCCATATGGAGTCATGAAGAGTTGGACATGACTAAACAACTGAACAACAGTAACAACAAAGATCAGACCATCATTCTACTGAGAACTCTTATCAAAATGAATCAGGAGAGTAGGGTAGCTGAAGATAGATTGGAACGAATGTTATCTAGGTTTGTATGTGCTTGAATTTTCATAATGTATTGTTCAAATGGGAATGGAGCATCACTGGTTAGTATTAGGAAAGGGTTCAGGAAAGGTTTCATTGAAGTGAAGAGGAAGAGGTTGAAAGAAGAAATAATCTTGATGGTTAGATAGGAGGAATTTTATTGAGGCATGAAAACTAGAAAATGTTTGTAAGAGAAGAGCATTCAGAAGATGGGAAAATGGAGCTGGAATACTGAAGAAAGATGGGAAGATGCTTCTATAAATATAAGGAAAAAGAGAAGAAAATCTTGAAAACAAAGAAAGGAATTTAAACTGGATGCTTTAAAAGTTTGTATATATTTATATATTTAAGTTGTTCTCTCTATAAAAACTAGGCATAATGTCTAATCTAATGCCATAAAACTATCTCTACTACTTAGATACCTATAGAATTTGACTTTGGAAATATCATACTTTGTAGCAAAATTCAAGAAATGTGTAATTCAAGGATAAACTTGAAATAACTTCAAAATACACAATTCCTTTTTTTGTCATTTGTCTGTTGAAAATGGTTGTACTACCTTCTCTTAGCAGTTAATTGGGAGCTGGTAATCAATCACCCTCTACTCAAGTGCAATGTTTCCACAAATTCTGCATGGAAGTTAAATGCCCCTACAGTTGTCCATTTAACCTTTCTAGGTGACAGGGATGCCTAGTTATCTTTCTTCTTCTTTTTTTTAAGTAATCGGGGTTAAGTAACTTGCTAAAGGTTACACGGCCAGTTATTTCTGGGTGTGGTGCTAAGTATCTGAGCCCAGATTTGATACAGGTCATCCTGACACTGGAGTCGGTGCCCTTACTCGTTGAGCCACCTGGCTGCCCCCGCCTAGTTATCTTTCAAAGTTGTTCTAAATCCAAGAGCTTGGGACAAATATATCCAAGGAGCACCGGAAAGCTTGCAGTTGACTGAAACTTGGTCTATATAACCTAAGAAGGAGGAAGTTTCAGTTCTGAATCTATATCTGGATGTTTTTTGATACTCAAAGAAGGACCAAGAAAAATTCTAGTTTGGTTTGAAATCCTCTTGACTTCATACTTCTTGGTTTGGAAATCTTGATGATTTTCTGAAGTTTACATTCAAATAAGGCAGTATGTGGAAGGGAACAGGTGAAATAAAGAGAGGAGGTACGTGCACAGGCTGATAGGAGTGTCATGGGACATCTATCAAACAGAATAGTTCCATGATGCTACCCAGTTCCTAGCCAACATAACCATTTCTAGGCTATGTAAATGTAACACCTTTGGTGCATGGCCAGATTGCCTAAGATAGAAGCAATCATGTGGGAGATAGCAGGAAATACCTTCTGGTAGAAGGCATTCTACATTAGCTTATCATATGCTTGGAAAACCCTTTTTTTAAGTTGGATGTATAGAAAAAAACAGTTTGGGACCTCAAATCTATCTGAATGAAGTACAGTTGCTCTCTGTTTTTGGAATATGGGTATGAATGATTCATGCATTTACAGTCAAGATACTGTGAAGTAAGTTGGGGAAGGACCTAAGGACAACCTTTCCCCCATCTCACAACCCGTGGCCCTGACAAAAGGACTTAGGGCTTTGATCTTGTTTCATTTGTCCTTTCCAATTCTAGGTGCAGAGAATGGAGTATCAGATATGGAAGTCTGAGCCAAGGGGACCTCAGAGTCTTAGATTCCCAGTTGGATATTGCAACCAGCCTAGTAAGGAAGTACTGAGGAACCAGGGGCCCAGGAGTGGGAAAGAAATGTTTGGACTTAGAATTTGGTGGAACTAATGTTTTATAGGAACTGAGTTAAGCCATGAATCTAACTCCCCTCCCCCAAAATCAAGGTGAGGTAGAGAGGTTATGTTCTAAAATATTAAGGGAAATATTAGTATGTTTACTCTTGTCATATTTTTGAAGTAAACATTCATTTATAAAAGATGATCTGTCTGTTAAATAGTTAAATAGAACTGAGGCAATTTATTCTATAAAAGTGGAGGGGAAGATAATCAATAGGAATTTGAGTTAGTGGCAGAGGTGGGACACTCTCTGCCCCCAAAGCCACTAAAGGTTAATCCATCAGAGAACCCTGGGGAAGAGGTTAAATGTACCACATCTGACCTTTAGGCAGTGGAAGCCAGAGTCATACAGTGGGAGGTTGGTCTACTCCCTTTCCCCGGACCATGCCCCTTTTGTCAGGCTGAGCCTGCACCCAGGTTACTTCCTGGTATATGTCCCTTAGAATACTGAGCCTGTGTTCTCACTGACCACTTCCAGTTAAAAGTGTGCTTTGGCCTCCTCTTGTCATACCAAATCTAATGCTTTTTCCCTCTGTTTTGGGATTAGTCCAGATTTCTAAATCTCGCTTGAAATGTCAGGAAGAGTTCAAATTTCATTTAGTGAGGAACAGGAATTCTCCATATCATGGTCATTATTACCGATCATAATAGAGAGATTGAGGTTGGGTCTCTCTTATTCTTGAGCTCAGTACTCTATTATCTGGAAGGGCTGATGGATTTACTTTGCCCACCAGTCATTCTCAGGAACTGTGATTGCTTTAATCCTCTGGGGGGCATTTCTGCATTGCCAGGAGAAGAGCTTCTACTGCAAAAGTGACTGTGTCACTGCATAGGGGCGTCTATCACTCAAGAGCAAATGAGGATTTAAAACCGTCTCTTTTCTGCTCCTCTTGAACTTCATACACGTTCTGGCTTTTGTTTGTTTGTTTTGTAACAGCTTGTAACCACCAGGACCCTGGAGCCTTCATGTCTCTCCCTCTCGTGAACTCTAAGACATCTTTGGAATGCCAAATGACTTGCATTGATGGGTGCAGGGACCTTCCAATTACTCCTGCTGTCTCCTTGTCCCCATATCTCCTAGGATGAGACACAGAACACATTTGCCTGCTGTGTACCAGGTGCTAGATGTTAAACAGTGCATACAGGATGGTACCTCAGATGGATTCCCACTTAAAAGACTGTACCATATGTTGGGAAGGTCTGCATGCGCTCTTTTGTGTCCTGCACCTGTTACACAGTGGGAAGAGGGTTGGGTTTGGAGTGTTTTTTCTGCTGTTTATAATCTTGGAGCTAGCTCCATTTTCTTCATGATCGCTTCCCTGTGACTCACTGCTGGCTCTCCTACAATTATGGCCACTTTTTTTTTTTTTAAAAACTCTAAACAGCTTAACAAGCTACCCTATCCAGTAGCAATTTAGATAGAACATGCCACTCCCCCACCATTATTTCACTCATTTTTGGATGAATGGAATCTACTTTATTAAATGACATCTACTCTTTCTTTATTCTTGAGAGTCATTCTCTACCAATGGAGAAAAACCCTAAACTGAAACTGGTCTGGTGTGTGTCTATGCTGTAAGAGAGACTGTCTTTGTGCTTGCTTGCAATACTACTCACTTTGACACTATGCTGTAATCATGCTCGGGGTGTTGCCAGTACACTGACTATAGCCTAGCACCCTCTCAAGAACAAAGCAATAGACCATCTATACTTAATGTGACAAGTTTTGGAGTAGGTACGTTAGCCAAGGGCAGAAAAGGCTGCTGGGTGCATCTGAACAATTCTCTACCTGAATTGCACTTAATTCCAGTTCCCACAGAAAGCCTAACCCACAGCAGAAGAATGCCTGTTTTGTTGTTGTTCTATCGACTTCCACAGCTTTTTGACATGTTTTTGCTACATCCTCCAGAGGTGAAGAGAATTAGATTCCATTTCATGTCCAGTTTGATACTTCACTGGGTCACAGATTTAGAGTTGGAAAAAGACTTCGAGATCATCTGTTCAACCCACTCCATTTCAGATGAATAAACAGGCTCTGTGAGGTCAAGTGATTTGTTCCAAATCACACTGGTGGTAAGTATCAGAGCCAGGTTTCAAGTGCATATTCTCCCCATCCAATGCTCTGTCCTCAGCACTACACTGCCTTTCATTTCTATGTCCACTAAACCACATGTTTTCCTATATCTATAAAATAATTTACTGACCGTGTACATTGACAAATATTAATCAGATCATGATGTCATAGAACTAGAGCTTGAAGAGATTCCCAGAGATCATCTGATCCAAATGACTCATTTTACAAATGAGAAAAGAGAAATCTTGGTAAATTAAGTGATTTACATATGATGGGAACTTAGGAAAAGCTTCTCTGAGGCTTAATTTCCTCCCCTGTAAAGTGAAGATCATAACCTACTTCTCAGTGGTTTGGGGAGAGTCAAATGAAAAAAAAATTTATGTAGTCCTTTGTGAACCTTACAGTGCTACATAAATGTGAGTTATTGCTGTTTTAATCTATGCAACCTTGGACAAATGTCTTCATTTTTCTAGGCTTTAGTTTTTTGTGTGCACTGGATTGGTGATTTCAATGGCATAAAGAAATATCATTGAGGAACTTCCTCAATCCCTTCCATGTAATTTATCATCTTAGTTTTGAAGTGGCACTGAAAGGTTAAGAGACTTATCCGGAGCCACCTGTTTGAAGCCAGGTCTTCCTTATTTTGAAACCAGATCTCTATTCACTGTCCCACACTGCCTTTTGCCACTGGGTTTTGGTTTACTCATTGGTAAAAGGCAGGAGTTGCACTTTAAAAACCTATTATCTTTTTAGTCTATTAAAAAGCAAATATCCCTGCAAGAGGTAAGGCCATAAGCATTATCAGCTATTTTTGCCTCCCTGAGTATGTGGTCTTCAAATCACTTTCTTAAGAAGCTTTGAAAATGTTTTGAGGTAAAAGACTGTGAGGCAGGGCAGAGTAAAGATGGGAGAGAATTAGGCATGGGAAAGAACCTCACTTGAGGGAACAAAAAGAGGTAGATAGTGGTGTCTGGAGGCAGTGAAGGGAAGAGGGAAGGGAATAAGCATCTCTATCATACATAATATGTGCCAGGCACTGTGCTAAGAACTTTATAAATATTATTTCATTTAATAAAGACAAGCTACACTTTGCAGTTTGGCCTTGCACTGATTTTGAATAGAGCGATTTTGTTTTTGTGACTGGGATTTTGTGGTTTAAATGGTATTTGAAGAAGGCCTAGAATGGCTTTAAGAGTTAGTCTAATTTGAAGAACCTGTTTTCTCCTTAGCCATCCATGCTAAATAAAATGTTTAGCAACACACAGAACTGTAATGGGCTAAGACTGTCATTTATATTTTTACCAGGCACTGTCTATGGAAATAACAACAACAAAAAAATTTCACCCCTTTTCTCTTAATTTGAGGAGCCCACAACTGGACTCTATTTTGCATCTCCTGATTTAGGAGCTGTCTTAGTCTATATTTTTCACACTAATTACTGCTAGGTGTGATCCATCCCAGACTATGCAACCATAGGCATATGATTCTCTGTATGCAGCACTTTAATTGGAGGTGGGGATAATAAGAAACCGTTATAAGTTTATATGAGGATACTATTTCATCAAGAAAGAAAATGCATTTTGAAAGTAAATAAGTTCATTTACAAGTAGTATTTGCAAAATTTTAATATCTCTTGAAGAGATAAGGTCTTAATTAAGTCTTATCAGCTATATATACCTCCCTGTGAAAGAGTTTATCAGATCACTTTCTCCATTAAATTATTTTCTTCAGTATTCTCAATGACAAGGGGGGAGCAATCACTAAAATAATTGTTAGGGTGATTCAAACAGTTATTATGTTTAATTAGTTTAAAATGCATGTTTCATGTTAACCAGAGAGAGAGAATTTTGAAGGATGGGGTAACTCATTAAAATATTCTATCCCTTCCCTAATTCACAACCTTTAAAATTCATAATCAGTTCACAAGTCACTGAAAAGAAAGAGGACCTAAATGTCCATGCATTATAAAATGTCAAGTTAAACGCCTAACTGTGAACCAGATTGCTTACTATACAGGCCTTTCAACTATAAATATCAAATGCATAAAGGACAGCATGAATCTTTTAACTTTATAAAGATGGCATGTGGACTGTAACATTTTCTGAAAATTAAGTCGCTTACTAACATTTCTAATGAAGTATGCATTTCAGTATTATGCTGAAACCCACATGATCAATTAAATGGAAGTCAAAATGTCATGCAGCAGACACCACCATGGTGCTAAAGGTCTCAGTTAAAAAGAAAGGACCAAAACACTATTTCTTCACCCAGCAAGAAATAAAACTCAAAGAGAAAACTAGAAAACGAAAACATTTATAATTTTCCCAAGTACAACATAAAAATCTTACTTTTAAGTAATAGTTATGCCAAGTATCAAGGCCACTGGCTTTCACCTTAAAGGACCTTACCAAGTTTTAAAGATTCGGGTAATTATTTTGGTTAGACAATTTGTCCTCTCATCCATGGAACAAAGAAACAGAAATAAGGTCACAGGTTCAATGAGCTGTTCAAGGTCACATAGAATATTCTTGGGAGAGCTTGCATTAGAATTAGAAGTCCTTGAAATAGTTTTAAAATGATTTTCTTTCTTTTTGAAAACCAAAATGAATAATGTTTTAAATTAAGCTAGTTTTGGGGTATGTGTGTGCATGTGTGCGTGTGCGCGTGCGTGTGTGTGTGTGTGTGTATGTGTAAGGAGAACACATAATGGTACTCATTCAATCAATAAGCATTTATTAGATAACACATAGTCTGGACACTTAGGTGGGGACTGGCCAATAGTATAGTATTGTAACAATGGATGAAACATTCCACTGCCTAGGGACAGAAGGGAATTGAGACAGAACACAAGGGAAGGAAGTACTGGGGCAGAAAGAGATTCCATAGAATTGTTGAACCAGCATCAGGAACAGGAACAGATGCAATCTGGCATCTCTGTTACCCAATACACAGCTCCAGGTCACAGTTCCAGAACAGAAAGGAGCAGTTGTAACTAGTAGGCCCCAGATAGGTACTGAAAAAGGAAAAATTTCCAAAAAATGTAGCTATGTGACTGTGACCCCAAGAGCGGAGTGGTAGCTCAGCTTTAACCTTTAGCTTAGTACTTAAGAATGCAATAGAATAACCAGGCCTAGAGATGAAGAACAAAGGGAACCAGCAATTCAGTCACTCTAAACCTGCAGAACTTTCCAGTGGGCTAACAGTGAAGAGTCCTATAGCAGTCTACTGAATTCACCACACAAAAGTCAGCACACCTAAACCTGGGTCAGGAACTTGCAGAGCTCAGTGAACAGACTTTTCTCCAGATCATACTACTTTGGAAGCAACCAACAACCTGCAGGCCACTAGAATGAACTAGGAAAGTAGCAGCTGGAAATTAAAAAAAAAGGGAAAAACAGTAGCTCAAGCTTGAAATCCCCCTCTGCATCTTCCTCTCCCAACTGAGTAGACTTTAAAACTAGCATAAAGTTCATAATCAAGAAATCAACTAGAAGAATGAACAAACAAACAAGCAAACACAAAGAACTCAGTCATAAAGAGTTACAAAGATGACAGGGAAGTTCAAGAAACAAACATGGAAGACAATGACTTGAAAACTTCTACAAGTAGTCTCAAAGAAAATTGCAGATAGTATACAAACCCAACAAGAATTCCCAAAATAATTGAAGAGATTCTAAAAAGAGCAAAATAAAAGATTTTAAAACTAAAGAAGAGGGTAAAGGAAAAGAAATGAGAGTTAGGTAAGGAAGTTATGATGAAAATTAACAACTTGGTAAAAGAAAAATTGTCAGAAAGGAGGAAGAGAAAGAGTTTCACAAATGCATGGGGAAGCTGGTTCCTCAAAAGAGCTCTGATTTCCAGCTTCCTTACCCAGAGATTTTGGGGAATATTCCCTTGCATGAGGTTGGGACCTCTCTTAGTTGAGCAAAATCTCAACTTGTTCCATCTAAAGATCTCATTTACTCTTACATATCTTCTGCTACATTCTACTTTGTAGAACTTGCAATTTCTGTTTGATATTTGAATAATCAGGTTATTGCTGTTCAATATTTATGATGGTCCTTTGTTTAATTAAAAATTTGTGGAAAGGAATCAAACCTGTGTGCTACCTCTTCCTTTTAGGGATACTGAGCAAGGAAGCTATCACCTTTGTTGCTTTTGAACTTAATAAAATTATTCCCCTATAATAGCAGTACTTAGAAGGGAGCAGACAAATGTAATTCTAGCATGGTCCATCTTCTGAGAGAACAGAGCATCCAAACTTGTGACTCCTTCTACTAATCTTACCTTAAGGGAGGAATCACGGTCTTTCTTTGGAGAGTGATAGGCAATATTTCAAAGGTGTCTATCAATGTCTCTCATGAACTACCTTTAGAAAAGTCACAAACATAAAAATGTTACACGGGAAGCACATTCTTCTTATATTTAAAAAATCTGGTCATTCAGTTCAAGACTCTAAAGGGGCACTCAGTGTCATGCATATGCATCTCCTCATTTTGATTACTCCTCGTTCTAGGTTTCTTCAGTTCTTATGCAAATTTACACCAGTTTAAATGACACACAGAGATCACTATTGTTTTTCAAAGTACTTTTCATAGATTTATTTTGTTTATTCCAAATAAATTGCAAATTCCATGAAGACAGGGCTTGGGAATTCTGTCCACCTGGTCTTCTTTCTTCCTCAGTCCCCATTTCTTATGATAGTATCTTGTACAGGGGTGGATCCAAGATGGCGGAGTTGAAGCGCAAACTTGGTGTGGGCTCCCCTCCAATCACTTCCAATACATGCAAAAAAAAATGATTCTAAACAAACTTTGGAGCTACAGAACCCACAAAGAGACAAAGAGAAAGGAAGCTCCTGCTGAAAGAAGCCCAGTAGGCTGACAGGAAGGATCTATCATACCAGGCTGGGAGCTGAGTGCAGCCCCACATGAGCTGTGACCAGTGGTGGCCCGGAGCAGACTTCAGGAGAGAGAATGACCAGCAGCTGTGGTGGTCTCCAGAATTATCAACCCATAAATGACAAAAAGAAAGTAAAAGTTCAGTGTGGAACATTGTGGGAACAGGGGGACTGAGGGCACAGTCCTACCCCTACTCCTAGGCCAAGAAGCTCAGAGGTGTGGTGGCTGTGCAGCCACCATTGCCTGGCTGTATCAGGAGCTCCTGGCTTGCAGATTGCAGGGGTACCAAGCAACCATTCAGATGGTAATCACTTTTGCTTTAACCTGCTTGGATCTGGATCATAGTCTTGGGTGGTGGTCCTGGGGTGTGTGAACAGTGAGCCAGAGCTTGTGGTATATGTAGAGAGGGCACCCAAATAATAGCTCCAGCAGCTGTGAAAACCCCAGCAATTTGGGACATAGCTCTCTCCATTCTAGAAGCAGAGTTCTACAGTGGCAAAGTGCTCAAAAGCCAAGTAATTGACTGGCAAGATGAGCAAGCCCAGGAAACATAATCAAACTATGGATTCCTTTTTTTGAGGATGAAAAGGATCAAGGCATGGAGTGGGAGGAAGACAGCGAAGTCAGAATTCCTGCATCAAAAGCACCCAAGAAAAATAGGAATTGGTTACAGGCCATGGAAGAGCTCAAGAAGGATTTTGAAAATCAAGTAAGAGAAGTGGAGAAAAAATTGGAAAGAGAAATGAGAATGAAGCAAGAAAATAATGAAAAGAGTCAATAGCCTGCTAAAGGAGACCCAAAAAATACACTGAAGAAAATAAAACCTTAAAAAATAGACTAATTCAAATGGCAAAAGAGGCTCAGAAAGCCAGTGAGGTGAATGCCTTTAAAAGCTGAATTTGCCAGATGGAGAAGGAATTTTAAAAACTCTCATTGGATTTGATTTAAGGAGGAAATAACATACACACTCAATTGGGTATCTTACCCTACAGGAAATTAGGGTGGTAGGGGATAGAAAGAGGGATGATAGAAGGGAGGGCAGATCGGTGGAGATGGTAGTTAGAAGCAAAAAGTTTTGAAAAAGGAATAGAGTCAAAGGAGAAAATGGAATAAGTGGGGGGTGGGATAAGATGGAGGGAAATATAGTTGGTCTTTCACAATATCATAACTATGGAAATGATTTGGGTAACCGCACACTTACAACCTATATTGAATTGCTTGTCTTCCCAGTGGGGGCAGGTGAGGAGGGAGGAATGTAAAAAACAAAACAAAACTGGAACTCAAAATTTTAAAAACAAATGTTTAAAAAATGTGTTTTTTACATGCAAATGGGAAATATCATATACAGACACTGAGGTATAGAGGTCTGTCTTGCCCTGCTAGAAAGTTAGGGGGAAATGGGGGATGATATAGGGGAGAATGGATTGGGGGAAGGGGTATTCAGTAGGATCACTATTTTGGGGTGGGGGGTAGGGAAAAGATGGGGAGAAAAAATTGTAACTCAAAATCTTATGGAAATGAATGATGAGAACTAAAAATAAACAAATAAGTTTAAAAAAATAAAAAATAAAAAAACCCAGTATTGTGTACAGTGTTGAGTACAGCAGGTGTTCAGTTACTGTTTACTGTATTTGGTGCATAGTCATAGAATCCTAGAGCTAGGAGTACCCAGCTCAGTTCCTCATTTTATGGAAACTAAGGAGCACAAAAATAGTGATTTGCCAAAATTTGGAGAATGTATTACCAGAAGAACTGCAATGGGAATCTAGGTCTCCTCGTGACCTTGTTTTCCACTGTCCGTATTCCTTGACAATTAAGTATATTTGTTCATTCATGAAGGGTGCACAAGCAACAGTTAATCAAAAGCAAGCCAACACTCCATGAAGTTATAAAAGTAAAAACTCAGGAGAAGAATTTACTGAAATTGAAGAGATGCATTTTATACGATTATTTTCTTAACAGTATTCCAGTTTCAAGTCTCCTCAAGTAAGCAAATGAATGACATTTGTTGTAGAGACCCTACTGAATTATGCTCATAATGACATCACATATGTAATATATAAGTGTAATTTAATTCTATCCACTCAGAGGTCATACAATTGGACAACAGAACAAGGGAAATTGTATTATAATATGGGGGGCACTTTGAGTACTTTTCCTAAGGCAAATTTTGAACAAAGTAAAAAATGGATAAGTGTCTCTGAAACCGGGTACATCATACTATATCATGTAATTACTTCAACTGAATTTATTATAGAAGAGGAACTCACGTTCCCTTTGCCTCTTGAATGAATGAATGATAACTTTACATCAGTTTGGGTATTTGAAGCAAATCACTGACAGAAATATGCTACAGAATCATAATTCCAATGAACTTCATTGTTTTGAACACTAATATATATCAAGTTAATTACATGCCATTTCTCAGACCCACCTTGAAAGTGTGATATTAGAGATTTGGGAAGCAAGTATTTCTACTTAAAAAAATGCCTTGTGGGATGCAAAAGCTCATTGCCTCTTAACCATGGGGAAGTTTCCATTTGCAACTGCCCTAGAAATATTTTAAAATGGTTCTTCTTTCAGCATGTTAACTTCTTCATTTTCAACAGGGGAACAGGTAGGGAAAGGCTCAAATGTGGCCATTCCAGCAAATTTAAGAGCCATTCCATTCACTGATCCTTTGGGAATAAGCCACACTTGCTAGCACTCCTATGGAGAGATTGCCCATCACTGGGCACTTGATCAGTCAGCATTCAGAGTGGCAGAACAACACAGAGCATTTGCTTGATTATTCCCAAATCTTGGGCCTGATGAAGGTGTCATTCACAAAACAAGTAATAAATACATTTTTGGATAAAAATAACTCTTGAATACATAACTCTTTAAAGAGAGGTCCCATAGGTTTCAAACAATTTAGTCCTTTGAAACCAGTCAGACTTTGGCTTTTCTGACTGATTTTAAAACTGTAACACATTTGATATCCTGGGGAAGAAGAATCATAAGGATTGTTGGTCATTCTATTGGTCAGCTAGCACTTTAATATGCTGACCAGAATAAAGGAAATACACAAAGAGTAGTGTGGTAGAAAGGAGCTATTTCAGCAGTATAGCCCTTTTCCTTCTGCCCCTAACCCACCCTCAAAGCATTGTACGTCACAGTTATGAATGGGAATCTGATAGGAGAGGTTGTGGAGTTTAAATATATTTAGATGTCCTTTCTGAGTCAGCTCTGTAATACATTTTCATATCAATACATTGATTTTTAGACAAGCTACACAAAGCTCTCCATATTGAAGAGGGCCAAATGCCACTTGAACCTCAAGGATACATTAGGAAAATGAAATAAGGCATTCTTTCAGATACTAAATTCACTGAATATAAAATAAAGATAAATGCATGCTTTGTTCTAACTCAAATGTGAAACAATTTTTTTCAGTTTCTTCTCTAATACAATGAAATATTCTAGATGCCCTTTGGCACAATATTTCCTTCTGTGTAGGAATACAGACACCTTGCTTTAGTTTTACTCTGGTGTAAGTCAGAGATTTTAGAAACTTGTCCTTGCATGATACTGTCTAATGCAAAATATCACATGACAGATACTATGTCACCAACTGATTTTTTCTTTAGTGACAGCTGGCTATGCAGGTCTGTGGTTGGCAAACATATAACGGTCTTAGTCAAGACCCAATGGTGCAGAAATAAAAATGTATTTATTACCGGCAAGTTTTTTCTTAATAGTATGATCCCAGCTTGATCAGTTTGGATTGCATAAATTCCAGAGAAGATTATTTCAAAATGAACTGAAAGATCATCATGGCCTGTAATAAACTGTGAAAAACATATTATAAACCAGACTATGAATATTGAATTAAGTAAATGCTTTAGCAGTCTATGTATGTTTTTTCAAGCTTTGCTTTTTTGCAAGTATTATTTGTATTTTTTCATTACTCATCTATTAATCTAAAGTGGATATGCCATTTAAAACACCTAAGTACTTCAAGAATGGTGTGAGGTAGTGGAAAAAAGCCATGGACTGAAAATCAGGACACATTAATTTCACTCCTAGTTTTTCTTCTAATTACTTATGTGATCTTGGATAAGTCCTTTCATGTCTCCAGGTTGCCTCATTTGTTAACTCAGTTTGGATTAGATAAGCTATAAAGTTTCTACCAGTTCTAAAACTATATAATGGTCTATATGACATTGATTAATAGGCATGTATATATTATATACACATATATAATCACATATACAGGGATAAAAATATACATTATGTTATATATATATCATATTAACATGTTATATTATAAATTATATAGATTTATTATTATAAAATGTTTTTCACTTCAAAAATATCAATAGCCCTTCCCTCTTACTCAAATCACATTAAGCTCTCCCTTTTCATACTCCCCCCACCATTCCTCCTGAAACTTCCTTACATTCCCATACCTTGTCCCTCATGTTTATCTCCACCCATTTTCCAGAGCACGGGCGACTAGCTCCTCTCCCGCTCTCAGATCTACCTCCTCCTTTCCAATGGCTATAGCACTAAAGCGTCTCCAACCCTCTGGCATCAGGGAAGAGAGGCCATATGGACTCCTTCTATGAACAAGGTGTCACCAACTATAATGCTTCATGAAAGATGGAGAACTGCTTGGCCTTAATAACCGACTTGTTACGGAGCGTTAAGTACTAGTAAACCTTACCAACAGACTTGCCACTCTGACCTCCAAGACCTTGGCATTGCCGTTGTCCTTGCACTGGAAGCAGCCTTGGATCTTGCTGTACCCTAAGGATGGCTGTATCTTTACAACTGCCTTTCAGCAGTTATATGTGTTGTTGACTTTAATTAGAATGAAACCTACTGGACACTAGGGACTGTACTGTTTATCTGTTTGTATCTCAAGCACTTAGTACAGTGCTAGGTACATATTAAAATACTAATAAATGCTTTTTAATGTATACATTATTTAAGCAAAATTACTGTGTAAAGAAACCTATTTCACTTTGTCAGTCTGTTCTATTCCAGGCAATGTTTAAAATATTTAGAGATGCTGGCTTATTTAAGAAGCTAACTTGAATAGAAAATGGCCAAACAAATTGTGGCATATGAATGCAATGGGATATTATTGCACCATCAGCAAAACAGATCCCTTCAGAAAAACCTGGAAAAACCCATAAGAAGTGAAAGAGCCAAATGATCAGAATGAGAACATATTATACAATAACAACTACATTATTATTATTATTATTATTTTGCATTTTGGAGGGCAACTGGGGCTAAGTGACTTGCCCAAAGTCACACAGCTAGTAAGTGTGTCAAGTGTCTGAGGCCAGATTTGAACTCAGGTCCTCCTGACTTCAGGGCCAGTGCTCTAGTCACTGTGCCACCTAGCCATCCCATAACTACTACATTATAAAGAAAAAGAACTTTAAAACTTATGAGAAACATGGTTAATACATACAAATCATGATTACAAAGGACCTGTAATAAAACATGCTATCCACTTCCTAATAGACGATGGACCCAGGATGCAGAATAAGATACATGATTTTCATAAACAGACAATATAGGAATCTTTTGTTTGAATATGGACATTTTTTACAGTTTATATTTTCTGCATTTATCATTTAGAAGGGCTTTGCAAGTTTTGTTATTGTTATTTTGTTGTAGTTTTATCAATGATGGTGTTTTGAGGTGAAGGGGGTAGAAATACGAAAGGGAAAAGGTGAACAGGGGTCCGGGGAAGTGGTAATGGGGAAGAAATGGTAAGGGAAGACAAAAGAGAGGAAGGAAGCAAGCTGTACACAAGGTACCTCTATAGTTTCATGTTCAATCCATTTATTCTATTTACATATATGTACATACACACATATATGAAAATGTATGCTTTATTTGATATTTGTTAAGTTCAGAATAAATATAAATTTAAATTTTTTTTAAAAGAAGCTAATTGTTAAAATTATTCATATGGAGATAGAACATGGGTGAATGAACTAGATAACAGTTGGAGTGACCCACAATGTTATATTAACTATATCCTCTATAAAGAGCAAGTCAAAACCATCCAGAAAGAAGGGAGGAGGCAGAGGTGGGGAAAAAAGCAGGGAAATAAAAATAGGCATCCCTATGAAGAACTATAGCTTGGGAAAACCCAAGAAACCTAAAGCCTTTCACACTGAGAATGGATAGTATGTAAGAAGACAATTATTAACTATACTCTGAAGATAATCTGAAGACAGATTTAGCCTGTAATCAGTGAGACCACAAAGTGTGAAAAGGGCTTATGGTATTGTAATGGGAATGTAAATGTAAAGATCTTCCCTGCCACTAGGCTAAAGTGCACCTGGAGCCTGGGGTGGGAGGCTTGTTTTTCAGTAGATACTTTTTGATTAGCCAGTGGGTCCAAAAGGTTGTTACATTCTCTGAGCCAGGAGAAGGCTATATAAGCCCTGATGTGAGGCTTTGTTTTGGAGCTCACTTTGAGAAGTGTTCTGTGATTTGATATGGATTATGGGAAGCCTTTGTCCAGAGCCCCCAGGCTTTGAAAAACCCAGATGTTGAAACCCAGATGTTGATTGGGTATGGATATAATGGTTGGACAGTTTGGAAATCTATCTACTTGATCTGTTTCTCTGTCTTGATAATTCTGTCTGTATACTTTGAAGTTCGGGGTGCTGACCTCTTTCCCCTGAACTAGGTAAATGATACATCTATGACTGATTAAAGTAAGCTTGTTAACCCATTTTGAGTTGCTTTCCTTTATCAAAGCAGATCCAAGAACCTGTGTGAGCAGCCACCCTGGGGACACTTGGGGTGCTTGCTGCTACAGGTATCCAGAAAGAAGAAAATATGTTAAACAAAGACCTAATTTTAATAATAAGAACAGATAACATTTAAATTGTAAACTAATTTCCCAATGTAAACCCAGGAGTTTTTTTTTTAATTTGTTTTTCTCTACTTGGAATATGAAAAGTGAAATTAACCAATTTGTATCAGTTATTTCAAAACAAATTTACATTTTTTTCTGTGTATCTATAAAGCATGTGAATGGGTTAAATGTTCTCTCTCCTTTTGTTAGTTTCTTATGTCTGAAGTAAGTTTAACTGCTGTGCTTTCATGACCCTAATTAGGTTCTACTAATCACATGGTGGCAGCTACTAGAGAGGAAGCTTTTTAATTTCTATCAAGGAAGAAATTAGAAATACTCTCTAGAACTTGTTGTGGAAAAAAAAATCAAGTTAACTGATGGCAATATATTAGAGAAATATAGTTTGTCCATGGGGAAGAATGGGTGAGGCTCATGGTCATAAAAAAGGATGATTATTAGATGAGTGATGAGCTTGCTTCTTCAACTGTCTTTCAGATTTCTTGATAAATACTTTCAAGGGAATGCTTTGGAATTCAGTCTTAAGCATTTGAAGAACTTATTATTATTGTTACTAAGCATGTCTGTCTCTCAGTCATTTTTCCTATTGCTATCAATTTGTATTAAGGCAGTGAGCAATACTTAGAGTCAGTTACAAGAATTCAGAGCAAAAAAAGAATCCAAAAGTATTTCATGTAATTGCAAATTCTTAGTCTGTATTCCCCTTACTTCCTTTTAAGAAAAGATATGTCTGTATTTCAGAGGGAGGAAAATAAAAACCCAAATAGGTCACTGCTAGGTCATAAGGAAAGATAGGTTTTTCATATGGAAGCTAAATAATGAAATACTTATCTGAACTCTGGATTTTATTCCCTTTTAAATCTTTTGGGATCTTATTTCTACAATTATCTCTACAGTATTTATTATTTTTAAGTTGCCTCTCCCCTGTACAGTTTGCTTTCCAGCAAAATTCAGAGCACTTTTATATCTAAAGTTTTTGCTTTATATTATATTTTCTAGCTACTGTCCAATCTCCTTGAATCTGTTCTGCACAGTTTGCCTCCACATCCTACCCATCTGTTTCCTTCACAAACTACATAATCTAGTCTGATATTGCCATTACATTATAATTACTCCTTTGTAAGTTAGCCATGAGTCTCTCCTGGCTATATCCATTCGATTTTATTATTTTTTTATCCCAATCTCTATCATTTAATTTTGTCACCCAGACACTATCTATCTATCTATCATCTATCTATCTATCTATCTATCTATCTATCTATCTATCTATCTATCTATCTATAAATGACATCATTACATCCCCTAATGCATCCCTCTTCCATTCCCATAAACATATGAATTATAATAAAGTATTTTTAAAGGGAAATGAGTTCAGTGAACTAACATATCAAAAAAGTAAGACATATCCTCTTCCCTCTACTATATAAAGACTAGAGAAGAGTCACCCTATCATTTGTTTTCCTTGGAGCCAAGATTTATCATTATTTTACAGAAGATCTTTTCATGTATCTGCTTACTTCATTCTCCATCAGTTCCAATAAGTCCTCCTATGATTCTCCATGTAATTCATCTTTATTATTTCTTAAAGCATAGTGATTATTCCATTATATACCATGGTAATTATTCCAATTATTTCATTGCATGCAAGTATTTCAATTTGTTTAGCCATACCCCAAATGAGGAACATCTGCTTGGTTCATAGTTCTTTGATAGCCTGGACACGATTTTGGAAACTTTTTTGCCTTGGTCTCCGAGGCATTTTATCTACTCCATCTTTACCATAGCTTTCTTTTTTTCTGTTTCTTTATTCCAGAATTTACTTATTTTTAGTTTTCAGCATTCATTTCCACAAGATTTTGAGTTCCAAATTTTTTCCCCATCTCTCCCCTACCCACCATAGATTTCTGATAGCTTCTTCAATGCAATTCAATAACCATTTATAAAATAATAATAGTTTAAATTCATATGTGGCTTCAAGATTTGTAAAGAATTTTATATACATTATTTAATTTGATCCTCATAAAACCCTATGAAGTAAGCTCTATGTTTAGCTTCAGTTTGCTGATGAGGAAACAGTCTTAAAAAATTAAATGACATGCAGAATCACACAAATAGTAAGTATATGGGGTGACATTTGAATCCAAATCTTCCTGATTTCATGTTCAATCCTTTAACCAGTAGGGTTATGATTCTCAAACCTGTATCTTTAAGTAAAGATTTCTAAATTTTTCTTCTTTCTTTCTTTCTTTCTTTCTTTCTTTCTTTCTTTCTTTCTTTCTTTCTTTCTTTCTTTCTTTCTTTCTTTCTTTCTTTCTTTCTTTCTTTCTTTC
>NW_027187391.1:24000252-24095590 GCF_028583685.1 Petaurus breviceps papuanus
TTCTTTCTTTCTTTCTTTCTTTCTTTCTTTCTTTCTTTCTTTCTTTCTTTCTTTCTTTCTTTCTTTCTTTCTTTCTTTCTTTCTTTTCTCCATTACTAAATAGACTTTATTTTTCCAGGTCTAACCCAGCAGAGGCAAATGATTTTCTTTTAGGCACCTGCATGAACATTCAGGAAGCTGCTACCAGGTGAATGCTTGTGACTATTAATGGATAAGTTAGCATAGATAGAGAGACAATGGCACCTGATTAAGCCACCTCTGATTCTTTAGTTACAAATAAAGCTCTTTCCTTAAATAATATAAACATCAAATTACACCAGTACAGTTGCTAGATATAAATGAAGACATAAAACATGGAGCAAGGTTTAGAGATATACAGTCACAAGTTAAAAAAACTTTTTTTTTTCCTCATTAGACTTAACTTGACTCAACCGTTCTACATGCCACTGCTGGACTAGTTTTCCAAAACCCATTTTTTTTTTTTACCTCATCACTCCTTTGTTTCATGGTGTGTGATGGCTTCCTAACGTTTCCCCAATTGAAAGAAAACTTTTCTGCTTAGTAAAACTGCCTGACAAACTTCAGTCTGGTTTCCTACAACTCTGATAGTCCCAATTCTCTCCAGCCAGAGAGGTTTCTTCACTGTGCATCAAATACGATACACTTATGACAAACTCCAAGCCAATTATCAGTCTTTTCCCTATTCCTAAAGTAGAGTTTTCTTTCTTCTTTACCTCTTCATCCTTTAAAGCCCAGATCAAGTTTTCTCATTTTTAAAAGATCTTCCTTGTTTTTTCATATTCTGAACTTGTATCAATAACAATGATATTGATGATATGATGTAATGTTGATTGATATGTATATTGTGAATTAGTGCTCATTTAGTTCTCAAAGTAACCCTGTGAGGTAAGTATTAAAGGGATTATCCCTATTTTAGAGAGAAGAAACTGAGACATACAGAAGTCAAGTGACTAAGTCAAGGCCACAGTTAGTATTTGTAAGAAGTAGGACTCAATCTTAGGTCTATCCTTACTTCAAATCTATCACCAAGGTCCATATTATTCTGTTTTACACACAATAGCATTGTCTCTCCCCACATAAATTGTAAGCAAGGACAATATATAGGTAGACATTATCTATCTATCTATCTATCTATCTATCTATCTATCTATCTATCTATCTATCTATCTAATCTATCTATATTGATGTTTATCCTATAAGCAACTGCTGTTGTTTGTCCTTTGTTCTCAAAGAGGACCATGACATTAGGAAAGTGATGTTATGACTTACAAGTAAATTGGACTTAGGTGAGAGAGGACTGTGCAAAGTCATCAGCTTCACTTTCTCCTCCAGAGCCATTTGGGTCCAGTGGCAGGATATAGATCAGGATGATTGGAGATGGCTCCAGATGCAGTGGGAGACCTTGGCCTTTTTAAGCTAAGGTCTTTCCCAGGTCTCAGTATGAGAGCCCCTACCCATTCAGTGATTAAGGCTAGGTGAGAAATAAGGCAAAGAATGGTCTCTTTTTCCTAGACCCTTTTATTAAGGACATTTGTTCTGTGAAGTTTGGATTTGATCAAAGGGCTGCATTTGAGGACCTAGAGGGCCACTTGTGGTCTGGAGACTGCAGGTTCCCCACCCCTGACCTAGACCATAACGTGTATATAAATCTGGGAGAAGACCCTCAGGGCTTCTGGCCAAAACAGAACATTCACTCTGAACAAACAGGGCCCAAACAATGACCTGGTAGAATTGGTCTGGGATCTACTGTTGGCTAATTAGTGAGAACCAGAGTGATTTCGGTTTAAGGCATAGTCCATAAAAAAAAAGAAATCTAGCCTGTAAACTCTAAGATATCTTGTGAGGTTTCAGCAATGAAAACAAATTCCTTTGGGCAGAGCACCCACAGGTAAGAGTATGATACTCTATGTGGACAGAAGGAAAGAAAGAAAAAAAGAAAAAGCAAGAAAGAAAGAGAAGGAAGGAAGAAAAAGAAAGAGAAAAGAGAATGAAAGGAAGAAAGAAACGAAAGAAAAAGAAAGGAAGAAAGGAAGGCAGAAAGGAAGGAGAGTAAATGTAAATAGCCCTGAAAGTCTTTCTTTTCTCCGCACAGATAATGCTATATAAATCCTTCACAGTACTTGAATATAGCCACACAGATTACTACACATTAAATGTATGGGATGGGCAAAAATTTGGACCAAGGCTCTTTTCATTTGTAACAACGCTTATGAGCTCTTTAAGCTTTGTGAAGAGGTACAAAGTTTTTATTTTGCCTTAAGTCAAGCTGTCCGCCTTTGACCTACAGACAAAAAAAAGTGGATCCAAGAAGGTTCTCTGAGGTGTAAGTCAGAATATCTTTCTAACTTAGAAGTCCTGAAGATAATGTGGGCTTTGTTGTTGTTTTAAGTCAGAAAATAGTAGAAATCTCATAGCTTGGATGTTAATGAAGCAGAAACATCCTTTGATGAATTGTTAATATATGGACTGACTTCTTGATACTAGTAAAAATTGGTTGATACATATTGATGTCCCTAGACGGTAAGGAATTTTTCAACTATTAAAAGTTGAATACAGAAATCTAATGAGATTTAAGGCAAAACATGAATATGGTCAGTTCAAAATAAATCTGGGAAAATTGCAGAATCAGTAATTCTGTCATTCTTTGAATTCCCCAGACATATTTTATATGCACATCTCCTCTCCCAAGATAAATCTACAAGTTCTTCTAGAACAGGCACTGTGCTTTCTATTTCTTTTGAATTTGCTATGGCAGAGTGCTGGGTATATTTTTTTGTTGCATGAAAGAATACTGGTTAACCCAGATTTAAACAATCATCTAGCTTAGAAGAAGAACCAGAAAACTTACCACAGTCCAGAAGAATAGGGCCTACATGAAGGTGAATGGAGAAAAGTTTGTTTAAGGGCATTTGTATAGTTATACTTATAATGAATATATGCATATATATCTGTATATTTGCATATATATGTGTATACACATACACCTAAAAGCAATCATTTAAATGTATTTCTTAAGCTCCTATTATGTGTCAGGTACTGTACTAATAAGTATAGATATAAAAGGAGGTGGATGATAATCTCTACTCTCAAGGATCATTTAAATTTTTTTTCTTTTCTTCAATTTTAACTTTCAGTTTCTAATTCTTTCCTTCCATTCATCCCTCCCTTGCCCATTGAGAAGGCAATAAATACAACACCCACTGAATATATGAAATCATGCAAAATATATTTCCACACTAGCCATGTTGCCAAAAAAAAAGCAAGAAAAAAGTGAAAAAAGTTGCTTCAATCTGTACTCAGAATTCATTATTTCTATCTTTGGAGGTGGAAAGCATTTTTCATAGTGGTTCCTTTGGAATTATTGTGTTATTTTACTGATTAGAATAGCTAAGTCTTTCACAGTTGAAATATTCACTTTTGAATATTGCTACTACTGTATACAATGGTATCCTAGCTCTGCTTATCTCTTTCTGCATCACCTTATGCTAGTTTCCCCAAATTTTTTTCCGAAACCATTCTCTTCATCATTTGTCACACACAGCACAACAGGATTCCATCACAATTATATACCACAACTTGTTCACCCATTCCCCAATTCTCATGTCCAAATCTTTGTCCTCACAAAAGGAGCTGTTGTAAATAATTTTGTACATATGGCTCCTTTTCTTTTTTCTTTGATCTCTTTGGGCTGCAGACTTTCTAGTGGTATTACTTGTTCTAAAGGTATGCACAGTTTTATGGTCCTTGTGGGCATAGTTCCAAATTACTCAGGATGATTAATATCTAATGTATCTGCAATCTAAAATAGATGTTGTTATGCTAGAAACAAAAAGATTTCACACAGAGTGAAAAAGCATATAGGGCTTGTGACCTGTACTCCTGGAGGAATTATTATCAACCCTGCTGAGGACATAGATCAATCAAGGGAGAGAAGAACAGAAGAATATCTCATTTACTTTTACAGAACCACTGAAGGTTAGAATGTGAAGAAATTGTAAAAATTATCTACAGCAGGATTTTTTGACCTAGAATACATGAACTTATTGTTTTAATGTGTTGAAAAACTATTTCAATATAATTGATTTCTTTGTAATTCTGTATATTTTATTTAAAATGTTTCAGATGGTATCCTTAGATTTCATTGGATTGTCAAAAGACTCTATTTTGCTAACTATTTTTGTAAAAAAAAATTAAATTAAATTTTATGTTTATTTTTAGTTTACATCATTCATTTCCACAAGATTTTGGGTTAGAAATTTTCTCCCTGTCTTTCTCCTACTTCCCACCCTAAAACAATCATTCTACTGTATACCCCCTTCCCCAATCTGCTCTCTCCTAAATCCTTCCCCATACCCGCTCTGACTTTCCAGTAGGGCAAGGTGGATCTCTATATTCCAGTGCCTGTATACCTTATTTCCCAGTTGCCTGTAAAAAAATTATACACACACATATTTTAAACATTTGATTTTAAAACTATGAGTTCCAGATTCTTTCCCTTCCTCCCTCATCACCCACCCTTACTGAGAAGATAGGCAATTCAATATAGGTTGTACATGTGTAACTATGCAAAACATTTCCATAGTGGATATATTGTGAAAGACTCACTATATTTCCCTCCATCCTATCCCACCCCCACTAGTTCTATTCTCTACTTTGACCCTGTCCCTTTTCAAAAGTGTATGCTTCTAAATTCCCTCCACCCTAACCTGCCCTCCCCTCCATCATCCCCCCTCTTATCCCCTTCCCCTCTACTCTCCTGTAGGGTGATACACCTCCCTAAGCCAAATTCAATGAGAGTTAGGTTGACCCATTCCCTTTTGCCTTCCTGTTCTTCCCCTCCATTGTAACAGTTTTCCCTTATCTTTGCTATATGAGATAATTTATCCCATTCTGTCTCTCTCCATCTCCTGTCATTATATTCCTCTCTCACCTCTCAATTTCACTTTTTAAGTATCGTCCCTTCCTATTAAATTGGTCCTGTGCCCTCTGTCTATGTATACCAGTACACATATATACACACACTCATATATGTATTCATATGCCCATATACCCTTCTACATAGACATATATATGTATGTATGCATATATGCATATCTATACATACATATCTATACACACATGCACACATTTATATTCCCTTAAACTATTTTCATAATGAGAAAAGTTTCATATATATGTATGTATGTATACATACATATCTATATATACATATATATACACACACGCACACATTTATATTCCCTTAAACTATTTTCATAATGAGAAAAGTTTCATAACTTACAATTATTGTTTTTCCATGTAGGAATGTAAATAGTTCAACTTTGATAAGTTCCTTATGGTTTCTTTTCCCTGTTTACCTTCTCATGCTTCTCTTGCTTCTTGTATCTGAATGTCAAATTTTCTATTCAACTCTGGTTTTTTCATCATGATTGTTTGAAAGTCCTCTATTTCATTGAATGACCATATTTTCCCCTAAAACATGATACTCAGTTTTGCTGGGTAGATGATTCTTGGTTTTAATCCCAGCTCCTTTGACCTCTGGAATATCATATTCCAAGCCCTTCAATCCCTCAGTGTAGAGGCTGCCAGATCCTGTGTTATCCTCATTATGTTTACACAATATTTAAATTGTTTCTTCTTGGCTGTTTGTAATATTTTCTCCTTGATCTGGGAATTCCAGAACCTGACTATAATATTCCTAGGAGTTTTCTTTTTGGGATCTTTTCCAAGAGGTTATGGGTGGATTCTTTTAACCTCTATTTTGCCCTCTGGTTCTAAAACATCAGGGCAATTTTCCTTGAGAATTTCTTGAAGGATGATTTCTAGGTTCCTTTTTTGATTATGGCTTTCAGGTAGCCCAATGATTTTTAAATTATCTCTCCTGGATCTATTTTCCAGGTCAATGGTTTTTCCAATGTGATATTTCACATTGCCTTCTATTCTTTCATTTGTTTGGACCTGTTTAACAGCATCTTGATTTCTCATAAAGTCTCTAGCTTCCATTTGCTCCAATCTAATTCTGAATGAATGATTCTCTTCAGTGAGCTTTTGAAATTTTTTTTCCACCTCACAGTTGTTTTTTAATAATTCTCCTTATTGAGTTTTTGAGCCTCTTTTGCCAGTTAGTCTATATTTTATTTATATTATATATATAAATATATATCTATATTTAGTCTATATTATATTCAGTCAGGTTTTTGACTCTTTTCATGATTTTCTTGCATCATTCTAATTTCTCTTCCCAATTTTTCTTCCACTTCTGTTATTTGCTTTTCAAAATTCTTCTTAAGCTCCTCTATGGCCTATAATCTGTTCATATTTTTCTTGGAAGCTTTTGGTATAGGATTTTGACTTTGTTGTCTTCCTCCTCTTCCATGCTTTGATACTTTTTGTCCTCCAAAAAGGAATCCAAAGTTGGAATGCTGTGCTTATTTTACTTCCTTTGCTTGCTCATATTGTCACTCAATTAATTGACTTTTGAGTTTTTTGCCACAGTAGAACTCTGCTTCCAGAGAGGAGAGCTTTGTCCCAAATCGCTGGAGTTTTCTCAGCTGCTGGAGCTATTAGTTGGCTGCCCTCTCTGAAGCCTCCACACTTTCTGGCTCACTGGTTGCACACCCCAGCACTTCCTCCCTAGGCAGCAATCCAGATCCAAGCAATTTAAAGCAAGAGCAATTACCCTTCCGAATGGTTGCTTGGGCCCCTACAATCTGCAGGCCAGGAGCTCTGAAGTTGCCAAGTGGCAGTAGCCACCACGCCTCAACTGCTTCTCCCTCTGGAACCACACTCCCAGACTCCTTGTTCTCAAAGTCTACACTGACCTCTCACTTTGTCTTTTGCATTTATGAGTTGGTAATTCTGGAAACCAGCATAGCTGCTGGTGATCTACTCTCTAAAAGTCCCTTGAGCCATGGCTGGTTGGGCCACCCTGAGGCTAAAATTGCAGGTTCACTCTGGGCTGGGCTGTGCTCCCAGTGGGCTATGATGAACCCTTTCTGTCTGCCTGCTGGGCTGTCTTCAGCAGGAGATTTGTTTTCCTCTGTCACTTTGTGGGTTCTATAGCCCAAAAGTTTGTTTACAGTCATTTTTTATAGGTATTTGAGGTAGTTATGGCAGGGGTGGGGAGTGTAAGAAATGTTCCTGCTTCTATGGCGCCATCTTGGCTCTGCCCCTATTTTGCCAACTTTTTAAAAAGAATTTCTTAGGGTCAGGAGGAAAGGCAGGGACCTGCCTGAACTCTTCCAAATTCCAAACAAGTTGACATAACACCTCAACACAAATCCTAGAGGAATCCACAAAAATACAAAGTGAAACTACTTTCCAGTCCAAGACAACTTAGAAAGTCAACAGGAAAGGTCTATCACATGGGCTGAGAGCAGAGCACAATGCAGAGTAGAAGTGCCCCAGCAAATCATCAGGAGGGCTCACAGGGTGATTGAGTGAGCAATAGCAGAGGCAGCTTCCCAAACTCTCAACCCCCACACAGTAGGGGGTCAGACAACTATTCAGTAAGTGATTACCGGGGTCCTTTTACGGGAGCAGGGCTCTGTTGTATTGCCCTACATGGATGTGGGTCATAGTCCTGGGGTAAAGAAGAGCACCAGCACACTAGAGCTTGCCACCACAATGGGAGTAGGGGCCTTGGTCACAGTTCCATGATGGAAAAGAGTGCTTGTCATTGCTCACAGACCAAAACACAGACCAGTAGAGTAGTATACACACCTCTCCTTAGATCATATCACCTTGGAAGAACTGAAAACTTAAAGACTCCCAAAACTAGCGCTAAAAACAGCTATACCAAAAAAACACCCCTGAAGTTTGAGACAGTGTCCCCTCCAGCCTAGGATCAGAGCCTAACTTTAACACAAAATTAAAAGTCAAGATATAGGCTAGAAAAATGAGCAATCAACCAGAACAAAAAGATCCTGACCAAAGAAAAGGTGACAAACAAAACATGAACTCAGAAGAAGGCAACAAGGTCAAAACTGCTACATCCCAAGCCTCAAACAGAAATGTGAATTGGTCTCAGGTCCAAAAACAATTCTAGAAGAACTTAAATAGAACTTGAAAAAATCAAGTAAGAGGGAGGAAAAACTGAGAAAAGAAACTGGGAAAGAAAATCATGAAAAGAGCATCAGCAGCTTGGTAAAGAATGCACAAAAAAAGACTGAAAAAAATAACACCTTAAGAAACAGAACAGCCCAAATGGTAAAAGCAGCATAAAAATCCACTGAAGAGAACTCCTTAAAAAGCAGAATAACAAGACAGAACTCCAAAATGCAAAACTAGGTTCCTAGTCAGTGAAACTAAGTATAAGCCTTTGAGGGAAAAAACCAAAACAAAACAATAGACCTTCTTGATAAAAACCCCAGAGCTGAATAGAAATTTTGACTTTCAAATACAAGTCTCAAGAGCAGCATAAAAAGTTTAACTGGAAAAGAGAAATCATAAGGGGATTCAATAATGTTTAACTATTTACATTCTTAGGGGGAAAGATGCTTCACTTAAGAACTTTCTCATTATTAGGGCAGTTAGAAGCAGTAGACAGAGACAGAAAACACAGGTCTGAGTTGAATATGGATGGGATGATTATTTGAAAAAAATTAAAGGATGATAAAGAGGAATGCACTGGGAGAAGGAGAAAGGGAGAGTTAGAATGGGGTAAATTATCTCACCCTGAAGAAGCACAAAAAACCCTTTTTAGTGGAGGAGAAGATAGAAATTTGGTAGGGGCAGCATGTGAATCTTACTCTCATTGTAATTTGCTCAAAGAGGGAATAAAATACACACAGTTGGGTATATAATTTTGTCATACTCTAAAGGAAAGTAAGAGGAGAAAGAAATAAGGGAAGGAGGGGAGGGAAGGAAGGATGGATTGGGTGAAGCAAAATGCGATTGAGGATGGACAGGGCGATAGGAAAGAGAGAGGGTAGTATAAATAGTGGGGAAATAGGATGGATGGAAATACAGTTAGTAATGATTAACTGTGAAAAAAAAATTCCATCAAGTTTCTCTAATAAAGGCCTCATTTCCCAAACATACAGAGATGAGTCAAATTTATAAAAATAAGAGCCTTTCCCTCAAGTAATAAATAGTTAAAGAATATTAACAAGGCAAAGTAATCAAAGCTACCTATAGTCATATAATGTGCTCTAAATCACTATTGATCAGGGAAATGCAAATTATAACAATTCTAAGGTATCATCCCACACCTATCAGATTGGCTAATATAACAGAAAGTGAAAATAACAAATGTTGGAGGGGATGTTGGAAAATTTAGACATTAATGCACTGTTGGTGGAATTTTGAGCTGATTCAACCATTCTGTAGAGCAATTTGGAACTAAGGCCAAAAGGCTATTAAAACACACAGACACCCCCCCCCCCCCCCACACACAGAGTCCCTGAGCTGAATGAGACAATAAACAAAATAAGGCAGGAAAGTGGAGTGGAGGAAAGCAGGGTGGACACCATGAGGTACCTGGAGTGGAGAAAACTTTTTTTCATAGAGTTGAAGCCAGCCAGGGTAGCGATGTAAATGGAGTGTGATCTGTGAGACTATTTTCTTTGCCCTCTTCAAAGAAAGCCATTAGGGAGAGTTTGGTACACTTCCCTCCAGCCCTCCAAACAGAGGGGAGAAGAGGCTGATGGAGATGAAGCTATTTTAAGGCATGAGTTAGCAGCCTGGTGGTGAATTTAGAAATGATGAGTTTATCCTGGAAGGGGCAACTTGTTCTATGGAGTGGAATAAAGGCAGAGCAGCAGATGCAAAGTGAATCTTTGAAGTAAACATCTGCCTACATATGACAGATGTTTAAATACTTGAAGAAAACTATCATATTACCTCTATGTCATTTATTGTGTGGACTAAGAGTTCATGTTCCTTTAAACTTTATTCATGTGAAATAGTCTCTAACGTCCTGACCATCCAGGTTACTGCCTCCTAGAAATTCTCTAGCTATCTATGCCCTTTCTAAAATATAGTACCTAGAACTAAACCTAGAACTCCAGATGTGGTTTGACTGGAATAGAACACAGGACCAGAATTTCTCTTCCTCAATACCATGGGTTCCTCTAAATGTGGTCCTTCTAAGTTTCCATGAGTGTTTTTGGCTACCTTCCCTGGGTTCCATGACCAATTTGGGAAAGGTTGATCTAGCATATTATTCTTGTAGTACAAATAAGAAAGTTGAGGCCATGAATTATGAAGTGACTTATACAAGGTCACAGTGATAGCTGAGAACAAAATTTAAATCTTCTGTCTTTTAACTAGCCATATCAAACTCACGGCCCATGGCCCACAACACTGCCAAGGGCAGTCCAAACCAGATTAAAATATAATTAGGAAATATTTAACAAACGGATGAAAATTACAATAAATCATAGATAGTATTAATGTGTAGTTTTCTAAGTCAATATGCAGCCCACAAGGATAATTTTGTATGGTGTGTTGTTCAACAGTCATTTTCAACTCTTTGTGAGTCCATTGATTTTAGGTGTTCATTGAGTTTTCCTGGCAAAAATACAGGAGTGGTTTTCCATTTCCTTCTCCAATGGATCCTTTTTAGGCAATCAGTGGTTAAGTGGCTTGCCCAGTGTGTGCACCCCAAAAACTGTGTGCAACAGAAATCCTTACCCAAATAATACTCAGAGGTTTCTCAAGGTAGGAAGCAGAAAAGAACAGCTTATTATGATCTCGAGAAAGGGCCCCCCTCCTGACAAATGGTCGGGGAGAAGCAATTTAAAAAAGGAAATGGTGAAGTTATTAAGCCCTAAAAGGGAATTCTCCCCCAAACCCCTCCTGACCCCTTTCTTCCATTGGTGAGAAGTCAGGTGCACAATCTAAGCACAGTAATCTACCTTAAGTACCAGAACAAGGAAACAAACCGTAGACCACCCAATGTACATTTGAGAAAGCACTTCTGTCCTTATTTGGCATATCTTATGCTGAGGTGTCACTGAGGAGAGGGGTGACTCCCTACTGTTCTGAGTTTTGAGTCCTTGTAAATCATGTGATTTCTGGTGAAGGGGAACTTGGGCCTGTTTCCCATGAAAAGCCTTACTAGATTTTAGAGTATACTCAGAAGTTTTCACTTCTCTCACTCACCAGGGTCACACAGATAGGAAGTATCTGAGGCTAGATTTGAATTCAGGTCTTCCTGACTTCAGACTCAGAGTTCAGTGGATACTGAACCACTAGTTGCCTCAGTTACAGATGGTTTAGTGGCCCCTGTTTGCATTTGAATTTGAAATTATTATTCTAAATCATTGATTTTTCCACCACATCAAACCACCTCTACTTATCAAGAAACAATAGATGAAAGAATAACTATCATACCCAAATGGTATGTTTAGCACTACATTGAACATATGAAAAAGAATTCATAGCCTGACCTAAAAGAGCTTTCATTTTCAACAAAAGTTCTTCCCAACAGGGTCAGATGTGTATGTGGGGACAATCCCCATAATCCATACAGGAAAACTTCAATTATTTAGAGTCCACCAAGGTTTAGAAATAAAGATAAGTTCTACTAGTAATAATGGGCAAAAGTTTAATTGTACCTTATATTTAGAGGAAGTTAAAGAATGCAACAGCATAAAAATTGTTTCATGTTGGCAAAGAAACTGAGGGCTTCAAATTGCATGAACTCTGTGATATTCAGTCTTCTTTTTTATTTGTCTCTCTCCTTAGCCTTGACCCCATATGATATCTCCTCCCTCATTCATAGGAATCTGCTTGATTTTTATTTCCATCCCCCTTCCCACTTTTTTTTTGTCTAGGACACTACTTTCTGCCTCTAACAGAGGTTCAGCAATCATTTGTAACATTTCTGCATACCATTCATCCCTTCCTGAAGCAAGAACCCCCATCCTGAGTCTTCCTAGTTCAGGAAGATTCAGAAAGCACATAGGATACCTGCAGTCCTTGGTCATGCTGGGTGCAAGGCTGGAAGGAAAAGCATAGAGAGAAACATTTTGGAAGTTCTTTTGAGAAAAGGAATTTGAACAAGAATTACTTTCTTCAGTATTTGACTAAAAAAATCAAGACTTTGTTTTCACTGTATTTGGGGGTATGAGGAGTAAGAAAAGATATAATTATTGTAGGATGATTTAAATTTGTTCACCATAGCTACTAATTTGATTGGGCCAACCTTTGTTATTTTTTTCAGAATAAAAACAGAGCTCTTAAAGAAAACAATATACAAAATATATGTAAATGTCATGAATTATATTTTATGTGCATTGTATACCTCATGTCTCAAGATAATTCTATTGTCTCTGGTGTCTTTTTTCAAAGTCCTTTAGTACCATATTTTCAATTCCCTTTCCATGGCCTTTTAGTCATTGAATCCAGGGGAGGGGGTGAGGAGGGACATGTTAGACATTAATATCTCAGCTAGAACAACCAAGACTGCATATTATCAAATTTTCTTATTAAAAGTGGCATTTTCATTAAAATCCCTTTCTTCTCGGTGAAAAATCATGAAGGTACATTATCTATTCTGAACAAATGTGTTTCTGAAAGTGCCTAGAGGTAATAACACATTTTAAGAAAAAAAACCATTAAATATGATGGCTGGCCAAATGCAATCTCCACATTTGTGGTATTTGTTGTTGTTGTTGTTGTTGTTTTTATGCTAGTGGCTGTTGTTGGCAAGTCATATTTCTCTTAATAAGTGTTACAATTGAAATAGGAATGCAGAATTTTTTTTAAAAGCATGGCATAATTGCAAAAATTAGAGTAGCTTAGCAAAAGAGTAATTCAACATGTGTTATATTCCTACAATCCTGTTTCTAATGCAAAAACAAATTAATAGTCTTTACAGATCTGTCATTTTTTTCTTTAGTGAGGAGGGTGGGCAGGGTGGGTTGGAAAGACAATAGACTTCATCCAGTCCCCTCCACGATAAGAACCTCTTCTTTCATTTGATTTCATTAGACTGTGAGATCCTTGAGAACAGGGACTCTTTTGGCCTTTCTTGATCTCTTCATTGCAAAACACAGTACATGGTACATGGTAGATACTTCAATGATAATTATTGACTGGCTGAGTAATCATTTAATCACTGTGAATCTATGTACTACAGATTAGAGGTTAGGCATGGTGCCAAGCAGTAGCAGTAGCTCAAAAGATATTACATACAAAGTACATAAAAAGATAGTACATAGAAAAGGGATATGGAAAAGGGAATTAGGAGCTCTGTTATTATTTGTACAACCTTAAGACAGGCAATTAATTTTTCTTTTCCTCATTTTGCTTATTGGTAGAATGTGAACAATTATATCTTCCCTACCTACTTCCCTGGACTATTAATAAGGACAAAACAGGGTCACATATTAGGATATGTTTTGAAATTTTTAATGAAATACAAAAGTGTAAAGCGTTCTTATTAACAGAGAGTTGGACTGAAATATTCGACAAGGGGTGGGGCCGAAATAATGAAATATGCAAGCAAGAGAATGGTGGCTTGGTTAATTGGAAATCCCCCTCCTATAAGTATGTTGCTTCTGTTTCAGAAGGAGTTACCACAGTAGAAGAAATAAATGTAAAAAAATTAAAATAAAAAAATAAAAAGAACAGTTATTCCAGAGGCATTAAGGCATGTCAAATGGTTTCTATTCATACAGACTTGTCAAACTGCCACCAAATATCATGCCTTCCAATCATAATGGAGTTTCTCAAAGTTGTGCCAAATTGCCACTTTCTTGGTAGCCAGAAAATGTTAGCAAAGCCTCATGAATTCAATGATGAGGGCCAAGTTGTTAAACTACTACTGCTGAATTCATTGGCTTGCCACTAGCTTCTGCAATGCTACACTTGGCAATATCCCCAGAGAGAAGATGATATAAGGAATATGTTTCCTAGGTGAATTCTGTAACTCAGAGATTGGAACCTTAGTTCTGCCACCCAGGTTGAAGATTGAAATGGTCTTAAAGTGAAATCTTTGTTTGGAACAGCTTATAATGTCCTTTAGTCCAGAAGAGTGAGCATAAGACACTTAGACTAGGTCTATTTGAGGAAAGCATTTCAAATTCAATTGCATTATTTAGTCCAGAGGACATTTTTTTTGGGTCTCACTTTAAATTCCTGTCTACATGAAAGGCATATCCCACCCTAGTTAAATGTGGTTTAAAATTTAGTACCATAACACAATATTGAATTCATCAACTTCATCTAACCAGGAGGCAGCTGACTTAGAAGAATCTTTGATGGAACAGAAAGAGATGTTTTATAATAGAGGTGGAAATCAGAGCTCAAACTGTTTCCTTTTCCTATACCTTTATCAATTTCCTCCTGACGATCTCAAATATTGCCAGCTTATGCTTCAGTAGTGAATTTACAAACACTTTGCTTGCAACAAATCTATGATATATGTAAAGTAGTTTAAGCGTTAATACTATCCAGATTTTAAAAATAATTCAATGGAGGCTTTTGCTAATAATAAGAATAACTCAACCTCTGGAACTTTATACTTGGCAAAGGGCTTTCCTTTGAATAACTCTGTGAAGTAGTGAAATTACTGAACTTACTACAGTACTTGGCACATAGTAAGTCCTTAATAAATGTTCATTGACTGACTGATTAACTAACCATCCCCCTTTTACAGATGAAGAAGCTGGAGCACAGAGCAATCACATGACCTGCCCACGGTCACACAGCTAGCAGGTGGCCAAGTTGAAACAAAATTCAGCTATTCTGTCTCCTGTTTTGGCATCATTTCCACTATACCAGGTTGCCTCACATAACATGCTTTCTTTCCTACAAAAATATTGTGTGGAGGCTTAATGTACATACACTCTCACACACATACATGCTCACATATTTATGTATGCATACATGTGTATATATATACACATATATGTATATATACATATACACATACATACACATATATGTATATATATGTGTGTATATATGTGGTGTGTATATATACAACTGCTCACAGACCGGCACATCAAGACTAATAATTAGATGCACTGATCGCCTACTTTCTTTCAGTCAATTATAGTTAATGTATATTTATTACCAGCAGCTAAGTAGTGCAGAATATAGAGTGCCAAGCCTGGAGTCAGAAAGACTCATCTTCCCAAGCTCAAATCTGGGCTCAAACACTTACTAGCTGTATGACTCTGGGCAAGTCACTTAATCTTGTTTGCCTCATTCCTCATGTGTAAAATGAACTACAGAAGGAAATGGTAAACCACTCCAATATCTTTGCCAAGAAAAACCTCAGTGGGGGTCACAAAGAGTCCAACATAACTTAAGCAATGGAACAATAACAACAGCTTATAATCTAGAATTCACCAATGTCGATGCAATATTGATGCCATCACAATTACAACTGAACGATTTTAAAACTTGTCTAAGTATGGTACTTCTATTGTGCATTATGTCCACTAAGTGAAAAATGGCTTTGGCAATTTCACTCCAAATTATTCAAAATTATAATCATGTGTAATATTTTTCTAAAATTGTCAAAATGTAAGTTTCCTATTAGAATTTTTACAATGTTAATCCTAAAATCTTGCTTCAAAAATACTTTGTTACAGCATCCACATTTTCTTGAAAAAAAAAAAAAACCAATAATGTTAGACAAAACCCCTGCATTTTGTTTGTAGAATAAATTTAGGCATTGGAATAATTGTTATTGTTTTTAAAAAAAGATGTTACAGAAATACGTAATAATAATGTGTAAGTACATATAATAATATAGCTTCCAAATATGTTGAAGTGGTTAGATCAACCCTTCCACTAGATTGTGTTTATCCCTAATCTTTAGAGCATAGTAGAGTTTAGGTTATAGATGAGTGTGATGTGAGCATTTATCAAATTGAATATATAGTATTCATACATTAAAAATGGATGAACTGTAGCATGAATTACTATTTTTAAAAATCTGTCAAATTTCTTTCTGTTTTGAGTATAGCAATTTTCAACATTTTCTTCCTTTGAATAAAGTACAATAATGATGATGATAATTATCATGATGCTAATATGGAACTGAAATATTTACCTATCTAGGTAATCTTATTATATTTTTACAACAACCCCTTGATGTAGAGTTATATCATAATACAACCTTATAGTAATCTGAATTTTAGAAATGAGCAAACTGAATTTCTGAAAGATTGGGTATCTTCACACATGAGGTAGAATTCAAACCTTAAACCACTGTATAATAACTTGATTTTCTAAGCTTTCTACTATGCTTCTGCTGAGTTCTAGCAATGTTTGTAGGGCAATATAGGGGTATACTGCTAAAATGTTTAACAAATATACTTGCCAGAAACCACACACACACACACACACACACACACACATCTATTTTAACTTTAATCTGCATTATTGACAATAAACAAAATGAATCATACCCTGATTTCTAGTGATTCCTGAAGTGTAAATGTTTACATTGAAAAATGCAAAAATCCAGCTTAAAGCTGGCTTTAATGAGCTCCAAGTTCAGTATTTTGTCTGCTATGTCATAGTGACAATTCACATTTATATAGCACTTCACTATTATCAATGCATGTTCACTGTGACAGCAGAAGTGTGAATAATGCCATCCCCATCTTACACATCATGAAAATGAGGATCAGAGAGGGTAGGTGACTCCAGCATTAAAGAGTTAATAAGTGGTAGAGCCAAGCTATAAATGCTAATCCCATGATTTGAAGTATATTGATCTTTCTATTCTAACACTATGTTTTAGAAATTGGGCATCTCCTGATTCCAGTGTATAATAATCAGTATCTTTGTTGTTGTTGTTCATTTTAATTATGGGTCTTTGATGTGTATGTACTTTGGAATGGCTATATGACAAGTAGCTAAACATACTAGCTATCAATGGCAGATGCCTAATTCTTGTCTGGGAAGTTAGGTGCTACAGTAGAGGGAGCAGGAGGCCTGGAGTCTGAAAGACCTGAGTCTTTGGTCAGACAAAATTTAGCCTTAGTTATTTTGTAGATATCTCACCCTAGGCAAGTCACTTAACCCTATTTGCTTCAGTTCATACTCTGTAAAATGAGCTTGAGAAGGAAATGGCAAACCATTCCAGTATTTTCGCTAAGAAAATCCCAAGTGGGGTCACATCGAGTTGGACATGCCTGAAAAATGACTCAATACAAATTCATTTTTTTTTTCTTTTTTGGAGGGCAATTGGGATTGACTTGCCCAAGGTAACATGGCTAATTTTTGTGTTAAGTATCTGAGGCTGGATTTTTGAACTCAGGTCCTCCTGACTCCAGGGCAGGTGTTCTATTCACTGAACCACCTAGCTGCCCCTCAATACAAATTTTTACCAACTCCTATATAGACTCAAAAGAGTACCTATCCCTCCATCTAAATAATGGGAGATATTTTAAAAAATTAACAAGATCCAGCTCAGGTGCCAACTGCTTCATGTATTCTATCCCGATCAAGTAACTGAATGTCATCTCTCCTTCATTAAATTTTCCTAGAACATTCTGGATTCATTTCTCTTCCTCTATCACATTATTTGTGTACATGCCAAATATCCACTGTTTCTCACAGATAGAGAATTTATTTCACATATTTGTATCAGCAGCAGAAGCAAAATAGTATAATGGAGAAAGGACTAACTGTGAGTCATAGAGACCTGGTCTTAATGACATATAGTGAATATTGTGATCAAAGGTGAGTCATTTCTCTGGATTCCAGCATTCACTAAGATTATAAGATGTGGAAGAACTGCCAATTTTCATTGGTGAAGGAAGCTCCCCACATAAGAGGAAAGGTAGATTTAGACCAAGAGTCCTCAGCAAAGGATATGAAACATTGATGGGTTACAATATGAACTGATGGAAGGAGTGAATACCCATACTGATAAGACCACACTGAGAATGAAATATCATCAGATCTTCATGTATAGAAGGTACTTAGCAAATATTTATTATATTAATGCTGAATATTCATGAGCTAAATGTAGTTTGGGTTAAGCATCTCAATTGTTTCCTCTTCCTCAAGTCTTCCAAGCCCATCTGCTCACTCTTCTTTTGATAGTTTAGACTTTAGGGTCACTTTAATAATGTTCTCTCCACCCAGCCTTGAGTCCTTCAGTTGTCACCACCACTACCCTTCAGTTAGTTCTCACATGTAGTCTATCCTGGCTGACTCCTAACATCCCCTTCTTTGTTTCTACTTTAGAGGTTTTTGAATATTACTGAAGGAAATCACAATATTCTGGAATGAAATTCTTATTATATTCAATTTAATGACATTTATTTAGCTGCCTAATGTGCTGGACACCATGTTAGGTGCTGGGGGTATGAAGGAAAAAACAATCCTTGCCTTATTTTCTAATATCAACAGTTGCCTGGCTATTTGGTTATGAATTATTTGGCCATGGCAAGACATGAAACAAGGAAAAATACAAATGGTCCTCAGCTTCTAGTGGTCTTATTTCATTTCCATTGATGGAAGAGTGCTAAAAAGGGGGATAAAGTTGCTAAGCATAACACAGTTGGCCATCTATAAGCATTTAAGATAGATGTGTAGTTTAATAGATAACCCATATAGCTGGTCTATTAATAAATATATCTCATAAAGCTACCACAGATGAACATTTAACTGAAAGCAGATTTGAGTAAGGAAGAGTTTTTTAAACAACTCTAAGCTTGAGTTTGAAATAAAGGCACTTATTTTTTCAAATTAATATTCTTCTAATAATACTTACTGGCTGTGAATCATGAAATACCATAATTTTGGAGCATAAGATCCTTGGACGTAGCAGTATTATGTTACTGTCCCCTCTTAACCCAGACTACTCTTACCCAAGACCTACTGAGGTCTTGCTTCCTCAGGCATCATCTGGGAAAAATCAAGTCCCATGGAAAAGGGCCCAGCCACCTCCACCAAATGTCAAACAACTGCCATTCACAGGGCAGGCATTCTAGCTCAAATGAAGCAACAAGGTACCCCGAGGAAGAGACAGGAGGTAGCGTGTGCCAAGCAAGTCAAACTACCAACACTACTTTAATATCTCCCATACACCTTGATGGAGACAATCCAGGACTCTGTACCTATATAATGGAATAGCAATACTTCCAGTGCCCTTAGACATAATCCTGAGAAACAATCACTATGGAGACATAGCTTTGCAACTTCCCCTAAATGTGCTATGGCCATATTTATTAAAGATGTAGAAAAAAAGTTTTGTCACCAAAGTCCTTTGCAGTGTCAAATTGCTCAGTATCAGAAACTGATATAATTTTCTCAGTGCAAATGACCTTAAAGAAGAGGCATTACCATCTGCTTTGTTGCTGAACCCTAAGAACCAAGGAACCTTTTCATGTGACTTGCAGCTGAAACCTCTCATATGTGTCATTTCTGCCATTAAAATGTGAACCCCTTGCTCTCAAGGACTGTCTTTCTTTCCTATTTGTATCTCCAGTGCTCAAAATAGAATTTTGAACATAATTAACACTTAACAAAAGCTTCATTCTTTCCATCAAATTAAGTGCTAATTCTCCCCAGAGGGGAGGTTTATAGTACATGTGAGTAGTCAGTCAGACAATAAGCACTTATTAATCACCTACTATGTATCAGGCACTGTAGGCTACAATATACTACTAATGAAGAATTGGTGAAGTGGATATAATCAGAGATGTATAGGCAGAAATGGAAATGGATCAGTCAGTTGAGAGTTAAATAATAGATGGTCCATGGGTTGCATTCTTGCTAGTTGTGCAATGTCAAACAATCTAGGGGAAAGTTCCCACCACCTGTCATCCTTCCCTCCTTGGACTTTGGGTGAGGTTCTCCCCAGAAGATTTATAGGAAAAAAATGTACAAGAGCAACAGGATGAAAAGGGGAGGTGGGTTCCATGCTACAGAATTGGAGAGATTACCTGCAATATGGTCCATCAAAGTCCTTAAACAACCTCACTTGGGCCCCCAGAGAAATCTTTCATTCATTTATTTTATCTACATCATACTTTATACAATACTCCAAACTATCTCTTCTATCCCCACTCCCTCCTTCTGTTCTATCTCCTTGTCATTCAGTCTCTGAATATTATCTAATGTAGGGATTTAAGGTCCTTCCTCACTCAGAGACACATGAAAATTGTCTTCAAATATGTCAAAGTCAGTCTCCTGGAAGTGGGATAAGACTGGTTCTCTTTGGTACCCTTGGGCAGAACTAGGAATAAAGGGTAGAAATAACAAAGAAGCAAGTTTAGGGGCAGATAGGTGGCACAGTGAGTAGAGCACCGGCCCTGGAGTCAGGAGGACCTGAGTTCAAATCTGGCCTCAGACACTTAACACAAAAACTAGCCGTGTGACCTTGGGCAAGTCACTTAACCCCAAGTGCCCTCCAAAAAACAAACAAAAAAAAAAGAAGCAAGTTTAAACTTTCCTTCAAGAGGAAAAAATTTCTTAAAAGTAAGAAATATCTGAACATGGAATGGGTTGCCTTGGAAGGTAGCTAGCAAGTTTTCCCTCATTAGAATTCTTCATTTGGGATAATTGATCACTTGTTTACTATATTATAATTGATATTTTTTCCTCCAGTATAGGTTGACGTAGGGGGTAATTAAGGTTCCACCTAGCCCTGAAATTCTGTGATCTTGAGACATTGGCTTCTATTTTTCATAATGCATCTTGAGCAAGTTTGTTAGTTAAATTCTGATGGTATAATTTTGGAGACATTCAAAGGCAAAGATGACTTCAGTTTGATTGCAAATGGGTTTGATCAAGATGGTAGTCGTAAATTATATATGACTTCTAACAATGAGTTGTGCCTAAAGGAGTGAGACAAGAGACCCTCGAGAGTAAAATTTGAAGTGGATTTTATTTTCCATGAGACTGTTTGGGGTAAGGCCCAAATCAAACAGTAAATCTGCATGGACAATGTATTGGCTTTTAAAGGGATACCAAGTGGCCAATGGTTAGGTATAATGAAAGCAGAAACTTACAGAGGCCAAGAACAGTGATTGGTCAGTACACACCTCACAATTCCTGCTGGTGCCAAGTCTTCCTGACCTGGAAGCCCATCCACTTATGTGGAGGTGGGCTGACTGTGTAGAGGTGGCAGTCTGTTGGGGGAAGGTGAAACTGACCTTGCAGTCTGTTCACTTCCCTGAGGGAGGGCTGAGGTTGGGGAATGGGAAAACCAGGTAGCCAGGTACAACAAATGGAACCAAAAGAACATAGATGTCAGAAAGGGTTACTAGAAAGATTACTGAATTAGTGGGAAGGACATTTAAGTTGACTTCCTACTTGCTTTGTGACACTGGCTGCATGATCTTGGTTAAGTCACCCCATTTTGTTGAGCTTCAGGTCCCTCAGCTGCAAAACTAACAAATTTAAAGATCTCTTTAAAATATACTAATCTATGAAATTCATACAATATTTTAAAGTTTGTTTTCCATTTTCACATTTACTTATAAAATAGAATCACATTTTAAAACTTTGTCCAGTTTTATATGGTCTAAAGTGTTACAAGATAATCCTAGCATATCAATATCTCCCTCACTTAGGGGTAGGATTCACCTACAGGATTCATATGTTTTTTTTCTGGGTGCTGTATGGTTCTTACCTTTAGACTCAGTCATTCAAATTAAACAGAGAGAGAATGGAGTAGTTTGAGAATAGACTTGGAACTAGGATCAGAGGTGAATCTTCTCTATTTTCATTCCTGATCATTCATTGGTCACTTGAATGCAATCCTACTGACCTGGGTAGCAGATATGGTAGCAGAGTGCTGTTCCCTGACTTAACTTACCCTTTCTGACTTGACTTCTTTTTTTCTTAGATCTGCAAAAAAACAGGGATTTTTTTTATTTCACTAATTAACTAATTTCAATGAAAACTATAGAAAACCCTAATCAGTATCTTAGCAGATTTTTCATAAAATGTTGCTCAAGTCACATAGGAGTTAAATGACTTGCTCGTGATGAGTTAAAGCCAAAGATAAAATTTGAACCTAGGTTTTCCTGAGTTCAAATTTAGAACTCTCCATTGACAACTTTCACTCATCATCTGGTTAAATGGGGTTTTATTTCTGAGTTAAAAAATTTTGTGTAAAAAAATCTGAAATGAGCCACCACCTTTTATAAACCATGCCCTTGACCATCCATCAGGCATTACCTATAGTGTTTTTCCTATATCTTGCCTTTCATCTCAGATTTGGAGATTCCTTTGCTCCAGGCAAACTGTGGGTCTTGTCAGATTGATATATTTGCATTTGTTATTTTCCATTCATCAATGTCCAAGCTGCACTGCTTGAAGTTCTTTAAGGAGCTTCTCCAGGTTTCTCTTTGTTTCAGAGTCCAGGAACTTTTTTCTTATTCAATTTCCAGTGCCCTTCCAATGGCTGCAGGGGGTTCAGTCATTATACTGACTGGCTTACTTTTCACTGCTGATCCTGGTTTCTCATTAGATAATGACTGAAGTACAAATGAAAATTATAACATTTTAGCATGGTGCTACATAAATGTATAGCATGTATAAATGTATAGGTATGTGTATATGCATATAAATATGTATATATTCATCATCATGTTTCTATATGTATAGAAGATTGGTGAAGTTCATAATGCTTTGAGTTGTAAATTTTTATAAAAAATATCACTTTAAAGCATGCTTTGAATCCCTAATAATAAGAGAAATCAAAAATCAAAACCAGCCAGGGGTTTGCCTCACACCCTGAAAATTGATGAAGATAGCAAAAAAATAGCAGTATTCAATTTTGGAAGGGTTGCAGAATGATAGGGACATTAATACATTGTTTGTGGAGCTGTGATATGGTATGATTATTTTGGAAAGCAATTTGTAACTCCACAAGTAAATTAAACAAGATGTATATATTCTTTAAATAAGAGATTCCATCACTGGGCTTAAAACCCAAGAAAGCTATCAATGAGAAGAAAGACCCCAGATATCATCTGTCATGTGGAATGATTCTCAGGGAGGGGCAAAGAAGGGATATATGGTATATACTATGGGGACATAAAAATCAGAAAACTTCATTAAAATATTCCCATATACATCAAAATATTTGTAGCAGTACTTTTTGTGATAGCAGAGAACTGGAAACAAAATAGAAGCCCATCAAATGGGAAATGCCTGAAAAAATTATGGTACATGAATATAATAGAGTATTACTATGATGTAAGAAATGCTGTAAGGATAAATTTAGAAAATCATCCAATGATCAACATTAACTGATGCAGAGTAAATACACACAGCCAAGAAAATTACATACATGGTTACTAAACTATAAATGAAATACAACCACGAAGAAAAAATCAAAAGTGAGTATTACAAAATTATAAAAATCAAGCATGACTAGAATGAAGAGAAATGAGAAGACATTCTCAACGCATACCTCCCTGGAGGTGGAAGATTTACAGGTTAAAGATTGCACATGGTTTTAGAATTATTCAATGTATTGAAGAGTTGTGCTGATTTCATTACTCTTTAAAAATATTCTTTGTTATATGAGATGGCACTCTGGGAGAGGGAGGGGAAAGGATACTAGACATGACTATGGTGATGTAAGAAACAAAAGCCATCGACAAAAACTTATTAAAAGTAAAATCATTTTACCGAATTAAAAAAAAATTAACAGAAACCTAAAAAGTATTTGAATACAAGCTCCCAAATTTGTATTAAAAATTTCAAATGATGTCTTCAATTTAATTCAGTTAAGTAAATTCAACAGATATTTGTTAAGTATGTACTATGTACAGAATACTCTGCCCAAGCAAGAGGATGCAAAATGGACTAAATAAAGCTAGTCTAAAAATTCAGGCTTAAACATATCTGAGAAGTCCCCAATCTCACATGTCTTGTTCTATGGTGTCTTGGGATGTTGAAAAATTTCTCTGGGTATCTGAATTTCTCTAACAACTTTGAATGTTGATGCTCCATAATTCCCATCTTCAAAAATAAATGTGAAAAAGCTGACTGCTGCCACCATCCAAGTATCTTATGACTCACTGACTGGCAAGCTCCTGGCCAGAGTCCATGAAAACCAGATGCTACAACACACTAACGACAATTCTTTTGAATTGTAATGTGGGTGTAAGCCATCGTGCATTATATTAGACAAAATTTTTGCAGCATGGATCAGTGAATTAAAGTTAATGCCATTGAGAGTTCTCAGTTAGCATTTGGGAAGAGTCCTTGAGATACATCAAAGTCTTAATTCTGTCATTATGAGTTGTTCCATCTTAGGCAAGTAATTTCATGTCTCTTGAGACTCAATCTCATCTGACAAAATCTAGAGACAGTTCAAGATATTTGTCCTATTTTCTTCACAGAGTTGTTAGAAAATATTAAAAGTGATTATGGACATAAAAGTGCTTAGGAAACTAATAAGTGATGAATAAGTATTAGATATGGAGACAGTCTCTAATCAAAGCATTTTTTTCCTGCCTATATCATCTGGGAGGTAGACTGGGCAAAGGAATTAAAACAAAGATTAGTTATTACATCTTTCATCCCAGCCTCCTTGTAATATATGAAATAAACTTAAATCTTTATGCTGGAGAATGATTCAGATCTAGACACTGATACTTACTGCTTGTGTGACCCTAGGAAAGTCTCTTTGCCTCCCTGGGTCTTAGCTTCTTCATCTGTAAAATCAGGAAATTAGAGTAGATAACCTTTAAGTGTTTCTCTGGTTTTAAATCTATGATCTCTATCTCTTAATGATGTGTTCTGATCCAATGTTGCAAACAAGGGACCTGACAGGCCAGTGAAATAATTTACCACTCAAATGCTAAATGACATAGTTGGAATTAAAATCCAAACCTCATGTCCCTTAGTATTCTATACCTCTCAACTACAAAGCCACTTAAAGTTATGGCAAATTCTCCAATGGGCCTAATTAGCAACTTCATTTTTAATGCAATGTGTTTTTAGAAAGTCAGCGGACAACATTGTTTTTTTTTTTAAATCTGCATGGAACTGATGTTTATTTATGTCTCTCTGTGTGAAGATTCTGCCAGAGAAGCAGCCTTTAGCTAAAAGTCTTGTAGGCAAAAGTACTTGTCAGAGAGGTCATTCCTACCAGAAAATAATTTATTGTACTTCGTGTAAACATGAATGGAAAAATCAAATGATTTTCTTCTGAATTGAGTTATTTGTCTAGAAAATAGTCTTTCCTTCTGGGGGTACAGTTAGACATGAAACAAGGTCTTTGGGCACTTTGAATGGGTCATAGGTTTTGCACACTAAAGCAATTAAAGGAGACTCTGACTCCAGCCTTATGCTCTTCTCTATAACAAGGGCAGAATATGTTTAAAAATAATCCTAAGAGTAATGTTTGCTTCTTTTTGAAATGGCCTTTCTCAATGTAAAAAGAGTAGCAAGTGAAAGATTACTTTTTTTTCAAAAGATCTTAAAGTAGTTAAAGACTATTTGACATCATGACAAAAAATAACAACATAGCACACAGTATATCATGAAAATCCCTGAAAATTCATGTTAATGAAATTAATAGGACACCTAGCTGCTATTTTATTTCTAAAGAGCATAGGTATAAAGCAAATGATTACAGTTGAGCACATTAATGATCATACAATACAGTCAGATGATATTTCTAACAAGTTTTTTGTTTTAGGCTTAGTGTCATTTAAAACAACGGGTAACAGTATAGGACAAGATATTTTAATAATATTCTCTTTTTTTCCACTAAATATTTTACTAGAAACAACTAAGCTTAGTGACTATTTACCTTTGAATTAAGTAATGGTTATGCAAAAAACAATATAATATTGTTTCCTAAATATTTCTTTTTTAAATTTTTTTTCAAAAGCTTTATTAACTTATGATTTACATCATTCATTTCTGCAAGATTTTAAGTTACAAATTTTCTCCCCACTTTTCCCCTACCCACCACCCCAAAGTAGCAGTCCCACAGGATATCCCCTCTCTCCCATATTTTCTCCCATACCTCTTTTGACTTTTCCAGTGGATCTCTATGCCCCAGTGCCTGTATATCTTATTTACCAATTACATGTAAAATAGTATTAATAATAGTATACACACACACACACACACATATACATATATATATATATATATATATTTGAGTATTTGATTTTAAAACTTTGAATTCCAGATTCATTCCCTTCCTCCCTTGTCACTCACCCTTACTGGGAAGATATACAGTTCAGTATAGTTGTACATGTGTGGCTAATGCAAAACAATAACATAGTAGATATATTGTAAAAGGCTGACTATATTTCCCTCCCTCCTATCCCACCTCCCACTTGTTCTATTCTCTACTTTGATCCCCTCCCTTTTCAAAAGTGGGTGCTTCCAACTTCCCTCCCCCCCAGCCACCCTCCCTTCCATCATCCACCCTCTCATACCCTTCCCCCCTACTCTCCTGGAGGGTGAGATACCCTATTTAGTGTGTATTTCATTCCCTCCCTGAGCCAAATTCAATGGGAATAAGGTTGAACCATTCCCTTCTGCCTTCCTATTCTTTCCCTCCATTGTGACCATTAAATTAAAGGAATCACATGTCCAGACACACATATACAAATGTGAATGGTACCAGGATAATTTCCTTTCGAACTCAATTTCAACATAAATGACATATATTTTATTAGATCAAAATCCTCTCAGACATTAAACTTGTAACAGTGGTTGATTTTCTATATTGCTTTATTTCTATACATATTACACCTTAAATCTGAATTATATCATATCATGTTATTAATAAAGCCTCTGTATATCTTTATCTTTGAACATTGTAGTGCTCAAGAGAACTTACACTGTTCCTGCACAAATTTACATGTAACAACAACAATAACTGATTCATTTTCAGTCTTATAGGCAATCACCAAGATTCAACTACACAGATGTACTCTTGATGTGAGTTTTTATAGCTGAAAATGGAATATCAATAGTCATCTCCTTGGGACTATGCATTTACAAAAGAACTGACTAGAATACTGAGTTTAGTCTATGTAAAGACCATAGGTCAATGCATAGACATTCATAAAGAATGTACTGCTCCCTTCCTCAGGTCCATAAACCCATATGATACTTCAAACCATAAATTTTTCTGCACTAGACTTTGATTGCTGCCTCAGTCATAATCATGCACATATGTAAACAGTTCTTATCTCCATTCCTTGACCAATATTCTAGGATATACACTTGTTTACCTGCTATTGAGGTTGTCATTCCCTATTATTTTTTCCCATTCCCACACTTAACAAAACTGTTTGTTCTATGAGACATCACAGTGGAAGATCAGGCAAGAGAAGCACCAACCTCTACCCCACTGCAAGACTCTTCTAGAGTGGGGATCAAGGAGCACAGATATGGCAACCATATAGGAGTAGCCCAATGGAAAAAAAACTGAAAGGATTGGACATTTGGCTATTGATGCTTTATTTAGCACTTATCCTCAGTGATTTTATAAGCATAAAAAAGCAGCAATGATGAAAACATATAGGAAGATGAGTCAATCAGTGAAGCAAATATAAGCATATCTTCAAAATATTTTCTTTCACAAATGTGGGAGACAGAAGGTGCCACAGCCAGAGAAGCTTCAAGAAGAGAGATGGTATCTGAAGTCATTCAGTAGGGAGAAGAGAAAAGAGGTAGTAAGAGGTGTGACATGGCAGCTTCTGTTTACACTAAGAGTTGGCAGCAATCTGATCACTGTCAATCAAAGGCAGCTGAGGAAGCCCAATATAAATAAATAAAGCCTTACTTGGGAGCCTTCAGCCTGTTCAACAGGCAATTTGCCAGAGCAGTTCATCACATGCTTTACTAAGCACAACAAATGACTGGAGATCTTGCTTTCAGAAATTATGAAGGGCAAAGGGAATTTTGACATTACCTGCACAGAGTGTGTAATGTGTGTGTTTCTGCCAGTGACAATTAGTAATTATTCTTTTTTGCACAAATTGCAAGACTTTACAAGTGAAGGAAATTGCTATAAAGAAGGAACGAAAATGGAAAAACCACTAAAAATTTAGGGTTATGCAACAAGTATGGAGCTCTCACTGTAAATAGTGAAGCTGGAAAATGTATCTTGTACCTTTAGGAATAATGATGTGCAAGACTTAACAATGGTTAAAAAAAGGTCATCCAACAATGTTCAGAGGAGAATAGTGATTCCTTGTTAACAGGTTCTGAAGTGATAATTTTCACAAATAATAGAGAAATCTACTTTATTGCAGGATTTGTATCTGCATTACTGTGAGATCATTGGTGAAGTACCATGAAGAAATATAAACACTAAAAGGATAATTAGTCAGTTTATTACTCACAGACATGCAAGTATGCAGGTTCTTAGACCTAAAATTCCATGGCTTGGGCTGATTGAAAGTCTAAATTTCTTGGTCATTGCCATTATATCTGATGTTGCTGGGTAGCTTCACAAAGAGTTAGTGAGAAATGGACCTTGGGGGTAGTCAGTGAGTAGTCTGGACTGAAAAACCTCCCTACCCCTCTCCCCCATCTCCATCCCCTACTATTGACCACAAAGGCATTTGGGTTAGGAAAATTGCATATCTAACCTTGCATACCTCAAATGGTTGAACTTTTCTAAACTGAATAGAATCAGAACAACCCAACATTCTTTGCCTAAATGTAGCTAACTCAACCATTATTAGATAGATGCCTATATAGGAATTTTCTAAACAATAGGTTGGTCATTCAGTAGTAAAAAATGAGTCACTTATGATAGTCCCTAGTTAGTCTAGAAAAAGGTTAATCCTCACAATTACAATAGAGAGTTTCCAGAGACCTGTCAAACTTGAAGACTGCAAACCACCAAATCACTGTTGCTCATTCATATGGAGATAATGAATTCTGCTAGGAATAACTGAAATTTTTTTTAGGGATAATCAAGTCCTGGAGAAGAAGGTAGAGAACAGAGGGACAAGTAATGTTTTCACAAGGATTTCAAACAAAATTAATGGACTTAAGAAGAAAAAGCAGATTAGAATATAATACATGAGACTGGGTTTTGGATTTCTAGACTAGGGCTTAAAATATACAAGTGACAAGGTCTTATTTAGGTATTGAGTACAATTCACAAGGGCCAGTAAATATATATTTGGCTGCAGTTTTTTGAAACTAGGTAAAAGGACCTTAAACTGGATTGAAAGAAAATTGCTAACACACATATATAGAACGTGTATGTATTGAATATGTATGCATGTTTGTGTCTACAGATATATAAATGTAAAGTGTGTGTGGTTGTGTCTGTGTATGTGTGTACATCTATCCATCCTTCTATCTCTCCAGCCCCAGGGAATTCCAGGTTTAGCATAAGAGGAAGAATATCAATGAAGACAGCAATGAAAGCCTGGGCACGCACTCAGATATATATAAAACCATACACATGTTCACTCTCTCCGTATCTACCTTTCTACATATACATATCCACACACATGTGTATATAAAAATATACATATATAATATTTTTATATACATAAATACATATATATAATCAAAATGGGAGAGATTTATAGAGTTAACTCAATTTCTAATGCAGGAAGACAACTTCAACCGTGTCATCAAGACATTGGTATGGGTCTGATGACTACAAAAAAAAACTATGGAATCATATATCTTAAATCAAAGGATCATAATAGGTAAAAGGAGTGGTAAAATAGCATTACATATTAATATATACATATATGAATGAACACAAATTAGAGAGAAAACATTGGAGTGAACCCTACTGGGAACAGAAGTAAAAACAGCATTATCATGGGGATATAATACAGCCCACTGAGACAAAATGAAGAAATGGAAAAATAATTTCAGAAATAGATAAAGAATTTATTACACAGCTAAATACATGAAACCTGGAAAACAATAATCTAGTATAGAATAATACTGAAAGATTTTTTTTTAATCTGATCAGTGTTGCAATGGTCAGTTTCAGAAGCATGATGATGATATACAGAATGGTTCTTCATTTTCATATGTGAAAATATGCTGGTTAGTTTTACTTATTTTTTAGAACAAAGGGCTCTCTTGGGTGGGGTATTCAGTGGGAAGAGATTCTGATATAAAAACAGATCATGAATAAAGCTTTAAGGTATAAAATAAAGTATTTTTAAAAGGACAGCATATGGTCACTGAGACAGCAACTTTATCAAGAACCAATTTCTTTTCCTTTTTTGACAGCATTACTAGACTGGAGGAATGACCTAGAAATAATATGATTAGGTTTCAAAAAGCTATTTAACAATGTCTCATACTTAGTGACAAGTTGGAAACATGTGGGCAAAATGCTAATGTAATTGGGTGAATTCAGAACTGATTAGATAACTGGATTCCAGATATAGGCTTTAATGGTTTGATAACAACTAGAATAGCAAACTTTAATGTGGTCTTCTAGGATGGATCCTTGATCCTTTTCTGTTTTATTGATGATGTGGATGGAGGTATAAATGCCATGATTAAAAGTTTCCAAATGACACGAAGTTAAAAGAAATAGTTACTATATTAGAGGACAAAGTTAGGAACTAAGGTGTTTTGTGTAGAATCAGATACAGTAGGCTGAAACAAGATGAAATTTAACACAAATAAATGAAGTTTTACATTTTTCTTCAAAAAAATGAACTGCAAAAATACAGGATGCAAAACAACAACAACAATAACAAACAACCAGATAGACAATAGTTTATGGGGAAAAAGACTGGGAGTTTTGCTGAATTTCAAACTTAATATGAGTCAATTACTGACATTATGAGTTAAATGTATAACATACCATTAAAAAAATAAGGCAACATTAGGCAGCATTAAGCAATAAAGTCTAGGATTTTGGAGTTTTAATTATTCTATTTTAGATCATACTATAGTTGAAATACGTTTTTTTTTTTTTTTTGGTGTTCTGAGTGACATGTTTGAAGAAAGCCTTTGGCAAGCTGGAACATGGCAGGATATTCAGTGAACTAGGGATCAATACTAACCAAGAGTCAATTGAAGGAATTGATGATGTTTCTATTTTAGAAGAGAACTCTCAAAGATTAGTGATAGCTGTTTTCAATTATTTGAAGGGTTTTCATATGAAAGAGGAATTAGTATTGTTTAACTTGGCCCCAGAAAAGAGAACTGGGAACACATACTGTTGAGAATTAATTTTTTTCTTGATATAAAGAAAAGTCCCTAATAATGATTTTTTTTTCAAGAGTAGTTTGGGTTGCAAAGTAGGACAGTAGGCTTCTTTTCACGGGAGGTCATCAAAGCAGGGTCCTGATGATCAAATTTCAATCTTTTGAGAGGTATCTTTGTGTAGATGCATTGTTCTAGATGATCTTTGGGGTTTCTTCTAACTCAGAGATTCTGTAATTCAATTAAATACATTACTAATCTTATATTGGGGAAATTTTGTGTTTTATATTTTCAGATACATAATTTCTTTGCAAGATACAAATTCACCTTTGCTAATGAATATTTTAAATTAAATAGAATCTCTTTAGGGCCACAGACATATCTATCAGCCTGCAAAATCTGTATAAATGGAATTCATATTTATCACTGTTCTTCACTCTATATCCTATTCAAAATGACTCCCTTGTTCATTTTCCTATATCACTGAGCCAAGAGAACACCAGCATATTCTAGCTGAAAATATAGTTACCTAAAATACCCCTTGATAAAACACAGACTGCCATGAAAACTCAGAAAAAGGATAATAGAAAGAAGAGGTCAAGCTTATTAAATCTTTTCTAAGCCCCCTTGTTTTTTCTCTCTTTCTAGCAGTTGTCTTCCAGCGCCTCTAACAGCTTGGGGACTCAAAGTAACAATCTCTTCCCATCTGCCTATCATCTTATTATGAGAAATGGGAAAGAACTAAAAGCAACCAAGAGGCTCTGTTTTCAAGCAAACTGCCTTCCCCACTGTGTCCTACTTTCAAGTTGAACAACCACTACCATTTTAGCTAAATGCTATCTAGCTTTAGGGGTCTTTGATGGGAACATCTGGGAAATGGGTAGATGCCCTCAAGTAAGCACTTTTCCTTTTTCAATAAGCATTCACACACTGCATGGTTGGATATTTCCTATTTGTTTTCCTCAGTGCAGTTTCTGTACAAAGAAGGAGAGGTGATCAGGAAACAAAAAAAACCTCATATTGCTTAGTTAAGGTTATGGACTAATTTAATTATGGTAATTTACAGCCCCATTGCACAAGGTTGTTAAAAAAAAAAAACCTAAAAGTGCTGCTTCCACTGGCCAGTAGGCTGACACAGACTAACAGTGTACTTTTAAACTATACTAGCTCATTAAATTTTAGGAGTCTATTATTTCTTGTCTTATTATTATTCTAAATACAGTATTGTGGCTTCTGTGGCTCATGCAGAGGAGCTCAGGATAGATTTCATTTTGATATGCATAACATTAATCACACTTTTCCTCGAGTTCAAAAAATATACAATACTGTCACAGAAGGGCCATCTCAGTCAAGATAATATTCCAGTTGTTTTCTTTTTTTTCCAGTTATTTTCTAATGCTGTAATTAACACAAAAATATAAATCCTCAAAAACTCAGAAAACAAATAAATACTAGTTTTGCTTTAAAAAAAATTCCTGGATATTGTCATACATGAGAAGCAATCTGGAATTCTTCAAGAAACATGAAAGACTGGTTTCTAGATCCAGGTCTTTTATTTAAGTAACTTGAAAATTTAGTAAATCAATTAACCTTTATGGGCCTTAGGGTTCCTCATATGTTAAACTGAGGTGGTTGTATTGGATCCAGTGAATTCTTCCAACTCTAAAATTCTGTTATTTTCTAAAGACTCTGATATAGGAGTAATCATAATAACTTTTATTTTTATAATGAAACTTTGATTTTATTCCTTTTGTCAATTAGCTAGCATTAATTTCCTCCCCCCTACTCCCTGCACAACTGGGTGAGTGGGGCTGGGAAGAAAAACAAAATCGTAGTAACACAAAAGTATAGGAAAGCAATAAATTCTCACATTGATTATAGTAAAAAACATGCATTTTATCTGTGTCTTAGTCCAACACCTCTCAGTAAGAATATGAGAAGCATACTTTATCTTTGGATCTCTAAAATCACAGTTGGTCAATGAATTGATTAAAGTCTTACATATTTACTTGAGTTGAGGCATAATAAATTTTGCTCCAGCCTCTTATTTTAATTCTGTGTGAATCTGTATGATTCAAGTGTGTTGTTTGTAAACAACATATTGTTGAATTTTGCTTTCTAAGCTATTCTGCTATCCTGTTTCATTTTATGGATGAGTTCATCCCATTCACATTCACAATTACAATCACTAATTCTGTATTACTATCTAGCCTTTTGTCTTATGGATTTTCTTCTCTCTTTTTTCTTACCATATTTTTATAAAGAAGGTGGGGGGGGAGCACTCTCATCACCACTATTTGAGATTTGGTCCAATCTAATTCTGCTTTCTTTTATTTTTTTTTGTCTCTCTTCTCTTTCCCTCACACAAAGCCAAATCAAAGTTTCTTGTCATTTATTTCTTTTCTTTAAACTTCTTTGAGTTTCACATGTTTACATATCCGAGTTTTGGATAGGTTTTTTTTTTTTGCTTTTTGAAGGGCAATTGGGGTTAAGTGACTTGCCCAAGGTCACATGGCTAGTTTTTTTGTGTTAAGTGTCTAAGGCTGGATTTGAACTCAGGTCCTCCTGAATCCAGGGCCAGTGCTCTATTCATTGCAGCACCTAGCCACCCCTTTGGATAGATTTCTACAAGAATACCTTGATTGTGTGAGATCATTTAACCCACCCTTCAACCCTTTCTATCCTAGTGTATTCTTTTCACTTTTCCTTTCTATTCACAAAAAAAAAATCAATAATGTGCTCTTTATAATTAGTCTTTATTATTGCTGATGATGGTAGGGGTTCTGAGGAGAAACATGTATAATCTTATCATATTAGAATGCAGTCAGTTTGTACTTGCCTATTCACTTATGATTGCTCTTACTCTTTTTCTGTTTCTGACTGCTATTTTAGCACTTCAATGTTTCTATGGGCTCTCGTCTTTTCTTTTTTTTTAATTTTTTAAAAAATTAATTTGTTTACTTTTAGTTTACAGGATTCAATTCCACAGTTCCTTGAGTTTCACATTTTGTCCCCCTCCCTCACTTCTCCCTTCCCCACCCCATGGCGGCATATAGTCAAGTATAGGATCTGTAATTACTTTCACATTATACATTAGTCAGTTTATAAAGACAGATTGTATCAGATAGAATGAAAAATGGTAAAGAGGACATAAAACCAAACAAGACAAGGAAAAAAGATCAGGTATTTTGCTTCCATCTGGATATAAACTCAGTTCTTTCTAGTTTTTTCTCTGTATGCACACATTTCTCTGCATCGTGAGTCTTTTGGGATTGACTTATATCACTGCATTGCTGAGAAGAGTCCAGTCTATCAAAGCTGGCCATCACACATACGTTGTGTCTGTAATTGTGTACAAATTTCTCCTGGTTCTACTCTTCTCACTCAGCATCAGTTCTTTTAAGCCTCTCCGGGTAAATATGAAGACCGTCTGCTCCTTGTTTCTTATAGCACAATAGTATTCCATAACATGCATATACCACAACTTGTTCAGCCATTCCCCAATTGATGGGTACCCCCTTAATTTCCAATTCTTTGTTACCACAAAGAGAGCTGCTATAAACATTTTTGTACATATGGGTCTTCCTCCCGCCTCTATGATCTCTTTGGGATATAACCCTAGGAGTGGTATTGCTGGATCAAAGGGTATGAAAGTATTTATAGCCCTTTGGGCATAATTCCAGATTGCTCTCCAGAAAGGCTGGATCAGTTCACAACTCCACCAGCAATGCATTAGTGTTCCAATTTGCCCACATCCTCTCCAGCATTTGTCATTTTCCTGTTTTGTCATCTTAGCCAATCTGACTGGTGGGATGTGGTACCTCAGAGTTGTTTTAATTTGCATTTCTCTAATCAATAGTGATTTAGAGCATTTCTTCATGTGCTTATAGATATCTTTAATTTCTTTCTTTGAAAATTGCCTGTTCATATCCCTTGACCATTTATCAATTGGGGAATGACTTGTATTCTTATAAATTTGACTCAATTCTCTGTATATTTTAGAAATGAGTCCTTTGTCAGAGACATAGGTTGTAAAGATTCTTTCCCAATTTCCCACTTCCCTCTTAATCTCGGTTACATTGGCTTTGTTTGTACAGAAGCTTTTCAATTTCATGTAGTCAAAATTATCCATTTTACATTTTATAATGTTCTCTAATTCTTGTTCAGTCATAAAGTCTTTCCCTCTCCATGGGTCCGATAGGTGAACTCTTCCTTGTTTTAGGAGACTGCTTACAGTATCAACCTTTATACCTAGATCATGAACCCATTTAGACTTGATTTTGGTATATGGTGTTAGATAATGGTCTATGCCCAGTTTCTGCCATACTACATTCCAGTTTTCCCAGCAGTTTTTGTCAAATAGTGAGTTCTTTTCCCAAAAACTAGGGTCTTGGGGTTTATCAAACAATAAATTACTATAGTTATTGACTTCTGAATCTTGTGTGCCTAATCTATTTCATTGATCCACTCCTCTATTACTCAGCCAGTACCAAGTAGTTTTGATGACTGCTGCTTTATAATACAGATTGAAATCTGGTATAGCTAGGCCACCTTCCCTAGCATTTCTTTTCATTAATTCCCTTGATATTCTGGACTGTTTATTCTTCCAAATGAATTTTGTTACTATTTTTTCTAGCTCTATAAAGTAGTTTTTTTGGTAAATTAATTGGTACGGCACTAAATATATAATTTAATTTAGTTAAGATTATCATTTTTGTTGTATTAGCTCGACCCAGCCATGAGCAATTAATATTTTTCCAATTAGTTAGATCTGACTTAATTTGTGTGAAAAATGTTTTGTAGTTGTGGCAATATAGGTCCTGGGTTGCACTCTCGTCTTTTAATCAGGAATGATTAGAAGTCTTCTTTTTCATTAAAGGTATGTTTTTCCTTACAGGATTATGATCTCTTTTTTGGGGGAATTTATTTTAATTTGTAAGCCTAGAACTTTTGCCTTCTATTACATTACTTTCCAAGCTCTCCATTTCTTTTTAGTGGTAGTTGCTAAATCATGTGTGATTCTGATGACAGCTTCTCTGTACTTGAATATTTTCTTTATGAGTGCTTATAGTATTTTTTTCTCTGACTTGAATTTTAGGTATACTGTTTGTGGCTTTGTAGTTGCCTTAAAAATATGTCCAGAAGGTTCTTTCTAATTCCAGTTTTCTCTCTGGTTCTAAGAGATCTGGGAAATTTTCTTTTGTGACCTCTTGATATATGTTGACTAGGCTCTTTTTTTTTTGGTAATGACTTTATGGTAATCTAATGTATCTTAAATTATCTCTCCTTGATCAGTTTTTCAGATCAGTTATTTTTGCTATAAGATACTTTATAATTTCTTCTATTTTTCAATCCCTTTTTCTTTGTATTAATATTTCTTGTTGTCTCATGGAATCATTTACTTACTTTTTAAAAATAAGATTTTGTTGATATTTTTCATTTCTTATATCACCATAGTTATCCTAATTTTTCTTCCCTATTCCCCTCCCAGAGAGCCATCTCATGTGACAAACAGTATTTTTTAGAGAGGAAAAAAAATCAGCACAACTGATAGTGTGTACATTGAAAAAAGTAAACAAACAAATACATGCAATATATAATGTCTGTAGACCTCCTATCTCCATGAAGGGATATGTTGGGGATGTATTCTCATATGTCTTCATGTCTTGTTGGATCTTTATACATTTTTTTTTTACATTTACTTTTGTTGTGTAGTTCTTCTTTCTCTTGACATTGTTTATATTGTTTCCTTGGCTCTGTTTACTCTTTATCAGTTAGTATAAATCTTGCCATGCTTCTCTATGTTCATCATACACCATTTCTTACAGCACAGTAATATGCCATTACATTCATATGCTAAAATTTGTTTAGCCATCTCCCAATTGATGGGCATCTACTCCATTTCCAAGAATTAGTTATTACAAAAAGTGTTGCTATCTATATTTGGAGTAACATCAGAACTTTTCCCTATCAATATCTTCCCTTTTCAATCTTCAATACTATAGTATTTGTACTGTCTTACCTAAAACAAAATTTTTCCTCTTCTTAAAAGCAATGGTTAACAGTCTTTAAAAAAAATTAGTCTTGCTATCTGTACAAATTTATGAAACCTATGCCACACTATTCAGGAATCAATAACAACTTCTGCCATGTCCATCTCAAGATTTTTGCTTGTTTTCTTAGGAACAAGTAGATTGTTTCACCAGTTCTTGATATTTTTTTCTTTTCTCTTGAACTTTCCGATGTAGTTCTGTGTGCCTGTCCTGGTTCATTGTGGGCTTGACCTATGGAATGATTGACTTTCCCAAATTGAAAACTGCTTCAATATCTAAAAGTTATTTAAGTATGTTCATTATGAACTACATTTTTGCATATTGCCTTGAAATAATGTTTCTTCTAAAAACCATTCAACTAAAAATACAAAAAAGGAGTAATAAAATGTAAATATAGTATAAAATCCAGAACTCATTTTAACAAAGAGCTAATTACAGATGGGGAAAGCAGCTCAAACTGGTTTCATCTCCTCAAGGTCAGAAGTTTTGAGGAGGCCTAATGTCCTGTACTCCCTGGGGTTAGGTATGACTACTGTGGTCATAAAATAAAGACCTATTAAATTATTGATTGTCACACATTATTTGCATGCTACTGTACATCATGGTTCAGGAAAATAGAAATGATTTAGCAATATAGTCAACAAGCTGAGGTAGAGATATAATTAAGATGCATGGTTGATGAAATAGGTCCTGGACTGAATTTGTAAATGTAAGGCAGATCTAATTTCTTGAGAGTAGATAATAAATCCATTGAAATGCCACTTTGTTTTAAATTTCCTCATTTCAGAATTCCTATGAGTTTTGCAGAAGGAATTTCAGATGTGATTACTTTGATATGGACATTTCCTACTTTCTATTAGATAATATTAACAATGGAGCATGGTCTACCAATAGATTTCCATCATTCCTATCATTGTATCACATGTAGCTGACAAGTATCCTTACTCAATATAAAGTATTAAAGGTAATAAAAGATCAAAAGTAATTAATTTTTTAAAGTAGAAAAAAATTAAAAAATCCAAGGTCAGTGTTCAGACATGAAAGAGACAAAGCAAATGAATATAAAAAACTGCATGTGTGGAAAAATGAATATAAATCAACTTTAATTTTTTTTGGCTTTTTGGAGGGCAATTGGGGTTAAGTAACTTGCCCAAGGTTACTTGGCTAGTTTTTGTTTTGTTTTGTTTTGTGTGTGTGTGTGTGTGTGGGTGTTAAGTGTCTGAGGCTGGAACAGAACATGGATTCTCTTGACTCTGGGACCCAGTGCTTTACTCAGTGCTTTACTCACTGCGCCACCTAGCCGCCCTCAACTTTAATTTTTAAATGGCTTGAAATTTATTTCTTTGTTTCCTATTATTTTCTGGCATCTATATCTGCTTCTTATTTTAGTTATCAATCAAAAATGACTGTTATGCTTGAGTCAAATAAGTAGCTTTAACTGGGTCCCTTATTCTTTCAAGACAACTAATCATTATAAATCAATAGTTCTTGAAGAGGGTTTTAACCTTCTCTTGCATCTTAAGAGCAAAAGGTTTTGAAGGACAATACAAAAAAGTTTTTTCATGTTTTGTTTCATTCTGCAATGTACAAAATTATATTCTTTGTATGATATCCTTTATGTTTATACAGAGGAAGTAAAGTGATAAAGAAAGGATTCTTGGAAGTATGGTATCTTAGAAATTGAATGAACAAGATTCATAACATATAACACAAGTCTATATGGAGGCTAAGTGTAGTTACAAGCCTATTCTAGAAGAAGGTTAGACTGGGTCGGTTTTTCTTCAGTCTCTTCTCTACTTTTCAAGAGGAATCATCTCTAAGCCAGCAGCTCTGGTGTCTGACAGTTTTAATGCTATCATGTGCCTCTTAGGAATTGATCAAAAATAGATAGAACCATAGAATTCTACAGTTAGAGAAAAATATGGAAATCTAATCCAACCCCTGAAATTTACACATATGGAAACCAAGGCTAGAGGATTTGTGTTTTTTTTTCCCCCTAAATCACAAAACCAGCTTTGTGGTAGGAGCTAGAATCCACATTTCCTGGCTCCTTAAGGAGCAATCTTCTGAATTAAGAAAAAAAAATCACTAGAACGTGTGCAGAACTCTATTCAAAAATACCTCTGCCTAAAATGGGAAAAAAAGGCAAATTCTGTTTTTGACACTCTTCTGCCTCTACTTTTTACAGTCTTTTTACTTCCTGGGAGAGATACTTGCACTACCCCCTATATCTTTTTTTTTTTTTTTTTTGCTTTTTGGAGGGCAATTGAGGTTAAGTGACTTGCCCAAAGTCACATGGCTAGTAAGTGTGGCAAGTGTCTGAGGCCAGATTTGAAAGGAGGTCCTCCTGATTCCAGGGCCGATGCTCTATTCACTGCACCATCCAGCTGCCCCCACCCCCTATATCTAATCAAACTTCTAAACTACCAAGCACATACATGGTGCCTCCATGAAACTTTTCTCTCTTTTCAAAAATATATGTTTTTTTGGGGGGGCCTTCCCCTTCCTGCCTTTCAAAATACACCATATAGAGTAATCCAGGGTCTATGAGATTTTGTGTTCCTATGTTTACTTTGGGAAATTACCTTTGGAATTCAACTCCTCAGAGCTTCTTCCCCCTCCCCTATTCTTTATGAGCAGGAAAGAAAGGAGATGTAGAAAGAGAAATTTGTTATTGTTCTAAGTTCCCTGAAGTCCCTAGTCTCTGACAGGAGGAAGTGACACCCTCTATGTTACATTACAATGACAATATGATACCTTTCTGTTAAGTAAGAATCAGGAGATCTATGGCTCAAGGCCACATAAAGGACATGAGAGTACGACTCAAACTTTAACTTTATAGACTTGGTTTCCTGATACAATGAGGGAGCTTTGGTGAGTTTCATTAAAAAGATAGGTTTATGTAAGAACTATCAGACATTGTGACTATCACCCAATAGAGATTGTTGTCATGAGCTGTCCTCTAGAGGTGGTGCTGAGAGAGTAACTTCTGAGCTGTCCAAATGACAAACGATGCCCAAATGATAGGACGTGTTTGAGGAGGCTAGAAAAGCTGAAGACTGAGGATAAAGGAAGATACATTGGGAGTTGAAAATTTATGACTTGCCAAGAGAAACTGCTAAGTTTGGAGCAGCTGCCAAGAATCACCTCTGCCTGAGATAATTACCAAAGGGAGCTCATCTGGAGCAGCAGTCAGCAAGATAGGGAGACCTTTGAGTTAGGTTGGTGTCTACTCATCTCTACCATAACAGCATGAGTCACTCTAGGAGGAAAAGTCAATTTTCCACAAAATGAATATCAAGCTAATTATAGAGAATTGAAATTTTACAAAACATCTATTTCTTTGATTCATTATTCTTTCCCTGCCATTCACTAATTATAAAACCTTATCAGTCACATTCATGATAATTCTTGTCTCTTTAACTCTTTATAATTTATATTTTAAAAAATCATAAGTAGCCTAAATAAAGGAGGGGGTGTAAGTATAATTTCTGGTTTTTAGATGAGGACAGTAAATAACTGAGATGCAGAGAAGTTAAAAGACATTTTTAATATGTCAGAAGCATTATTAAAGCCTAAGTTTCCTTCCTCTTATTCCAGGGCTATCCCCACTCTACCACTATACAATCCCCATCTAACCTTCTAAATTTGATTGGCCATTCTTGTATTGTCTTGGATAAATTTATGACCCCAGGGAACACTTTAATTTAGTTTGTGTGCCCTTATCATTAAAAGAAGAAGGAAGAAAATTATGCAGACAGAAGTGGTCAAGTGGTCTGGGGTTGGGGTGATCCAGGTCTGACATAATTCATGTGTGATCTTAGCACATGGAGAAACAGATCTATTCATTTTCAAGATTCAACAGTCTGTGAGTGACTACTGACATGTTAAAAGTTCCATGAAGATAGCAGGACTCTGGGTAGTAATGGATTTTTAAAATGGTATTTTTTGTTTTTTTTTATTTTAATGGATTTTAAATCCATTTTAATGGATTTTAAAAAATAATTTCATTTAATTTTTCAAATAATAGTTATTAGATTTTGTGCATTATTTGGACTTTTTGTGTTATCTGAATGCATATATAATGTGAATAATTACTAAGATTTTAAGTGATTTATTTTTCATCACATTTGTAGTAAATCTCAAGGGTAGGCCTCAAATGCACAGCTTTCTGATTCCATGGTCAAAGCTGTTCTCTAATATACTCTGTGTGTGTGTGTGTGTGTGAACGCTTAAGGAGAGCAGATAGTGACTATACTTTTGATTTCATTGTCAAAGGGAATGTTCAAATGAGGTAGCTCTACCAAAAACAAGTCAGTGCTTTCCTTGAAAATTATAATCTGAGGGAGCTTCCTAAAGCACTGAGAGTTTAAGTGACTTACCCAGGATCACATAACTTGTATCTGAGACAGGTTTTAAACTTAGTTCTTGTTGGTTCCAAATCTGGCATTTCATTCATTATGCTATTATGTTATGCATATATATTTATTAATTTATTTGTATAAATATACTTTTAAATTGTTTTTTAACATAATTTTAATGTGGGCTTTTTTCCTTCACTGTGCATACTTTATTCAGCATATGGAAAACCTCTAAGAACAAAGTGTTATTCATATAGTTGCTTCTCTTCAGGCCCAAATACACACTGGTGTATGAAAATATTTTTTTTCTATCCTATGAACTAGAGCATGAGATTAAAAGCTTTTTCTTCCAACTAGTTTATCTGTTTCTGGTAAGATATCTGCCACATGTAAGTGACAAAGAATTGACTTGGCAATGGATTCAAGGAGACCACTGAGCCATGTGATTACTCAGGCAAAAGAGTGGTAGGGCTCGTGGAGGTCAGCCCTTCTCATGTTTACCAGCTAGGTGAAGGCCATAGGCATGAATGATTATAGGTAGGAGGATACAACAGGAATGGGGAGTCAATCAGACAAGAAACTGGGCCAAAATAAATAGTCTAGGTGGGATAAAGGAACAGGGAGCAAGGGAAGAGTTCTAGCCCCTGAAAAAATAGCAGACAGTTTCCTAGATTTAATTTCTAGCATGTTGTAGGGTTTAGGCAAGAAAGGTCTTCTGCTGTTTTGTTGACTTAGATTCCCGATTACCAAAATGTGATTACTTCCTCTGAGGAATTGCATGAAACCCATGTATGGAATATATTTTGTTTCAATTTTTTCCTTCACATGTCTACAGAATATGAAATGTTTATGATGAGATGTTGGACTGATTAGCTGCAATCGAGTAAATATATAAAAACAGCAATAGGAGAGAAGCAAAAATTGAATGGTAAAGTTGGGAGCTGCAAGGGAGAGTTTCCTTCACTTAGCATTTGGGTTTCTGTTTATCTGCATTGGGTTTGTGGTCCCATTATGCATGCAACCATTCTAATTGATGATATCTACTGATTTTTCTTTTAATATAGCCATCTAGTATCCATTAAACACCTACAAAATGTCAGGAATTGTGCTTGGTGCTAAAGATACAAAAACAAAAATAGAACATTATTATTGCAATACTCTAGTGGTTCTTTTAAATGTGGGTACACACTCCAACAATGCATACTGCAATTCATACATGTTTGTCCATCCTGTGGGATATCACAATCTGTCCATAAACTGACTAGAGGCATACTTGGCATCTTCCTTACATTTCCTTCACTTTCTATGGATACAAAAGGAGCATGGTTGTCCCTTGCACTCACCATGTGAATAATCTGAAATCTTTGCAGTAACAAAACAGACAAAATAACACAGTGTAAAGAATACTGGTTTTAAAGTCAGGAATACCTAGGTCTAAATTCTGCTTTTGATAACAATTAACTATACGAACATGGACAAATCTCTAAAACTTGGGAAATGCTGTAAGAGTACAAGTGAGTGGTAGGAAATGTTAGTGGGAGGGTAGATAGCACAATGGAAAGAGTTCTGGGCCTGAAGTCTGGAAGACACATGTTCAGTTTAAATTTGGCCTCAGACACTTGCTAGTTTTGTGACCCTGGGCAAGTTACTTAACTGTTTGCCTCAGTTTTGCCCCAAACTGTAAAATGAGCTGGAGAAGGAAATGGCAAACCACTCCAGTATCACAGAGTTAGACATGACTGAAAAAAAGTTATAATCTGCATTGGTGGCATTTTTGAAGGCATTATTAAATAAGCAGTTGATACAACTGTACAATCACAGAATATTTTTATAGTTGAAGACAGGTTAAAAATATTTTAATGTCTCTAAAATTTGCTATTTTATGGGTATGAGGACTCTCACTAAACATTTAGAATTTAGAGAATTTTTTTTTACATAACCTGCAATGCCACTGTTCTCTGATCAACTTGCAGATAAGTCTCCCAATTTTACTATAAATATTAGTTTTAGTGGTAGCATCCTAATTTAACAATTAGAAATGAAAACAGATATATTTTAAATTTTCTTTCTTGGAAATAATATCTCAGAAGCTTGACCTTTGGAGCATATTCTTTTATTCATTCATTCATTCATTTGCTTTTTGTAGGGGAGAGGGCAGGACAATTGGGGGCAACTGAATTGCCCAAGGTCACATGGCTAGTAGGTGTTAAGTGTCTGAGGCCAGGTCAGGTCCTCCTGACTCTGGGGCCGGTGCTCTATTCACCTATTCCACCTGTATTCTATTATTTATTAAAAAAAATTTAGATAATTAAATCACTAATGATTTCTAAGAGTAGGGACTAGATCTGTTTAGCAGGTTTTGCTTAGAGGAAGGATCAAATAAAAAGGCACTTTCAAAGATTTATCCTTATAGAGGGAGAGGAGAACCCCAGGGAGTTCAATGAAAAGTCCTTGCCTTACCATTCAGCTAACAGAATATAGAGACACATTTGGTAGAGAAAGGGTAAGATTCTTGTCGACTTCACTTTAACTTAATGTATGTCTCTCTTGTGCATAGCAACTGGATAGACATGAACACACACGCACACACACACACTCACACCCTAAAGAAGAATGTTTCTCAATGCTTAGTTTACCTTATTCATTAAAGGAAAATTTTCATTTTACAGTTAGGAAATATATAGAGATGATCATTTCTTAGAAAAAGATGATATCATTCCCACAAAAGCTCATTAAAATGTGTTAACACTTACCAATTTCGATTAAACTCATATGGAATGTTAGTACAGATAGAATGTTAGTATAATGCAGTTTTTGCAGGAGTTAGTTTAGTTAAGTATCTGTCTGCATACTCATTATAAATCTAATTCTTGAGGGAGTTTGTAACTCAGCCAATTTAATATGCTGTGGGATGAGATTTACCAATCAGGTTGCCAACCCTACATATACTTTAGAACATTTTCACATATATTTTAATTGCCTCGGTTATTGCCTAAAAGTCGGTTTACAAAAATGCCTTAGGATTTTGGAGAATCCACAGATTTAATTATATATAAAAGTAAGTCTGAGGAATTTTTTTCTTAGAGTTAGGAATATGAAATTTTGAATGCCCCTCTCCTTACAATCAACATCATGTATTTGGTAGAAAAAACCCCTTAACACTGACATATAGTTATGTCTCTAATTTAGTTAATGAAGACACTAAGCATTCTGTGGCTTCATTACAAAACTCCATAAAAATCAGTATCAAAGAAAACAACACACAATCAAATACACCAGCACTTCCTTTGGAAGATTGATAGAATGAAGTATATATCACTACATGGAAATGTAAAAGTTTACATAATTGTAAAAATCACAAATCTTCCATATTGCTATGATAGCTATTTCTTTTTTAGTTATTATCATTCACTTCTGTCTTTTTTGCTCAACAAGTCAGTACCTTCTATCTTTAAGAACAGGCTTTGAAGTGAATATTCTATGGAGGAAAGAATATGAGGCACTGATAGCTAGGTACTTACACTCTATGATTCAGAGTTGTGATACTTGAAGCACTGTAAATGTGGATTCAGAATAATTTTTTTTAGCTTAACAGTATTTTATTTTTTTCTAATTCCATGTAAAGATAGTTTTTAACAATAATTTTTGTAAGATTTTTGAGTTCCAAATTTTCCTCCCTTGCTTAATTCCCTCCACCTTCCCCAAGGAAGCAAACAATCTGATATAGGTTATATACATGCAATCATATTAAACATATTTTCACATTAGTCATGTAGTAAAAGAAAAATCAGAACAAAACAGGAAAAACACAAGAAAGAAAAATCCTACATTTAAGGATACCTTTACTATTTCTGCCTTTCTGCATTTTATTGTGAGGTTTTTGTGCCCTAATACATGGTCAATTTGGTGCTATGTCCCTGAGGAAAAAAGTTCTATTCCTTTCTATCCCCTCGTTTTTCTCCAGAGGTTTACCATATTTAACTTTTCTAAAATTCTATTCACCTACTTAACTTCTTTCTTGTTTATCTTGTGATTCAATTTATCTAGAACTGAGAGAGGGAGGTCGAGGTCACCCACTAGTATAGTTTTGCTGTCTATTTCTCTAACTTATTTAACTTCTCTAACAATTTGGATACTATACCACTTGGTGCATATATGCTTAATTGTGATCTTATCTATGGCACCTTTTGGTAAGATTTAGTTTCCTTCCTTATCTCTTTTAATTAGATCTGTTTTCAATTCTGCTTTGTCTGAGATCAGGATAGCTTCCCCCTTTTTTATTACTTCAGTTTAAGTATAATATATTCTGCTCCAACCTTTTACCTTTATTCTGTGTGAATCTCTCTGCTTTAAATATGTTTCTTGGAAACAACATATTGTAGGATTTTGTTTTTTATTCACTCTATCTGCTTCTATTATATGGGAGAATTCATTACATTCACGTTCACAGTTTTGATTACTGTGTATCCCCCTTATACTATTGTTTCTCTCCCCCCCTCCCCATAGTTTTCTCTCTTCTTTCACCTGGTCCTTCCTTCCCAGTGTTTTGCTTCTGACCATCACCTCCTTCAATCTGCCCTCCCTTCCATTGGTCCCACTTTCCCTTCCTGTTTTTCCTCCAACTTCTGCCCTCCCTTCTATCAGCCCTGACCCTTTCCCTTTTGTTTTCTTTGTTTTTCCCCCAAATTTGGCCAATTCTATTTTTTAAGGAGTTGTTTTCTTCATTCAATCTTTGTGCTTCCCTTTCCAAATTGTTGACTTTTCCCCCCATAATTTTCCGGCATAACTCTCATTTCTTTTCCCAATTTTTCTTCTGCCTCTCTTACTTGATTTTTAAAACTCTTCTGAGCTCTTCCAATGGTACTTTGGGGCTTGAGACCAATTCATATTCCTCTTTGAGGTTTCACACATAGACCTGACATTGTTGTCTGATTCTGAGTTTGTGGTTTGATCTTCCCTGTGGCCCTAGTAGCTTACTATAGTCAGACTTCTTTTCTGTTTCTTACTCATTTTTCCACCCTATTTTGTGACTTTTAAAGTTTAGCTCTGCTCCTGGAGCACAGGAACAAACTTTTTGTTCTGGGGTTAGGGGTCTCGTCACTGGTTTTCCATGCTGGGGTCTCAGATGCTCATGGCTTGCTCACTATGCTTGAGGTGGCCTGTTTTAGTTATATCTGATGTGTTGGGGTTCCAGAGTTCACAGTTTGACTTCAATGGTGCTGTATGCCTCACAGCTGACCTGCTAGGTCACTAATCTGCTGAGCTAGGACCAAGGCACCTTGGTTGCTGATCTGTGCTGTGGCTAAGAGCTTCCTGCTGGCTTGCTTAGCCATACATCATCTGCACTCCCCTTTTACCAAAGTAAGAGAGACCTTTCCTGAAGTCCTTCTAAGTTATCTTATGTGGGAAAATTGTTTCATTTCATCTGTCTTTTGGGCTGTCACTCCAGAATCTGTTTAGAGGTTTGATTTAATGTTGTTTTTCAGGGAAATGGGGGAGAGTTCAGGCAACTTCCTGGCTTCTCTCAGCCATCTTGTTTCTGACTCTCTCCAGCTCAATATATTTTCAAAAAATAGCATTGGAAAATTTCTCTAAGAGCATGTTTTGTTGAGCTGCTTAGTAATGATAGTTTTTTTTTTAATTCTCTTGCTTCCCCAGAAAAGCAAAACAAAGTAGCTCCCTTTACCAAATGAAAAAGAGTGAGATATAATGGAAAGAGCACTCAATTTGGAGTTTGTTGTGACCAAAACTGCCTCTCGGTTTGACTATGGTCTAGTCACTCAATTTGCCTGGGTCTCATTTTCCTCATCTGTAAAATGACAGAGTTGATCTTGATGACATCTAAAATCCTTTTCAGACTTTAGATTTATGAAATATTATACGAGGAATTGATGGATGAGTAGAAAAATAAAGTCTGTATTTATAGTATAGAATTCAAAAGCTGGAAAATATTTAAGAGAGAATCTAGGCCAAATATTGCATTATGCAAGTGAGGGAACCAAAAGTCACAAAGTTTAAGTAATTAACCCACAGCTAGTCACACAGCTAGTTAGCTACAATGTTGGGCCCAAGACCAGGCTCTCCTGTTTCATACTTCATTCTTTTTAACAGAATTTCAAACTGCTTTATGAACATGATTCAGAGGATTATGGAAAAATTGCAGAGGGGGTAAAAAAATCCAAGCTTCCAAGACCCCCCCCCCCTTCAAAAAAAGAGATGAAATAGCACCTCAGGGTGAACACAAAGCAATATAAATAAATAGGATTAGGGGCAGCACAGGGGGCCTCCTGGGACAATTGGAGAAGATCTGATGAAAAGTCCCAGGACAACATCTCCAGATTAGCTCCTAAATCTGCTTGAAAAACAAGCATCAAGCCCTAAAATTAGCTGGAATTAGGAGACTGCCCCATCCCCAGACATAGGAACTTTTACCACCAGAACTATGAAGGGTATTGGGCATCCAAACCAAGGAAGATCAAGGGAACCTCTGCTGACAAGAAATGCCAGAACCAACTGTGCTGCAGAGACACCATAGGGGTGAGCAGGAACCAACACATGCCCAGTGTAGAAGTGCAAAATCAGTGGGAAAGGGAAACCACTGACTGTGGGCTTGGAGACTGGAGATCTTAGTTCCAATCCCAGGTCAGAGGGTAGAACTGAAGAAAGACCTGGAGACAGAGGAACGATCTGCCTTACCCCAGGACTAGAAGTGATTATAAAAATTAAGCTACTACAAAATTAAAAAAAAAAAATGCACGGGTAAAGGAGAAAGAATCCAACCACAGAGAGTTACTATGGGAATAGAGAAGACTAGGGTTCATCTTCAGAGTAGGTCACTAAAGCAAAGAAACCCTCTTCTACCCCAAAGATTAACATCAAATGATCATTTGCTAAAAAAAAAAAAAGTCATAGAAGAACTTAATAGAGACTTTAAAAATCAAATGAGAGAGATTGAGGAAAATAATAAAAAAAAGTCCAAGAAGGCTGTTAGAAAAGAAGATCTACAATCTTAAGGAAGAAAATGACTCCTTGAAAATCAGAATCGGGCAAGGCAAAGCCAGCAAAGTTATAAGAGATCAAGAAATATTAAAAGAATACAAAGAATGAAGAGAATGTGAAACATCTCATAAGAAAAACAACTGATCTGGAGAATAGATCAAGAAGAGAAAACATAAAAATAATAAGACTACTTGAAAGCTATGATCAAAAAAGAATCTTGCTATAATAATACAAGAAATAAATAAAGAAAATTGTACTGAAGCATTAGAATAAGAGGGGAAAGTAGAAATAGGAAAAAAAAACACTGATCACCACTTGAAAGAGATCCTATGAAGAAAACCCATAGGAATATTATAATTAAATTGTGAAGCCCCCAACTCAGGGCTAACCTATTACAAGCAAGAACAACAACAACAAAAAAACAATTTAAATATGGTAATGGCACAATTAGAATGACACAAGATTTAGCATGCAGTGACATTAAAAGACTGTGGGTCTTGGAACACTATATATCACAGAACAAAAGAACTGGGGCTCTGGCTGAAAATATCATACCCAGCAAAGCCAAGCATAATCTTGAATGAAAAAAAAAGGATATTTAATGAAGTGATAGACTTTTGGAACTTTGTTAAAACACACACACATACACACACACACACACAATTTGAACCTAACAGAAGAGTTGAAATACAAGAGCCAAGAGAAATATAACATATATATCAAAGACTAATTACAAGGGACTCAATAAAGACAGACTGTTTACTTTTTATGTATGTAAAATGTAAAACTTATGTCTAAGGCTGTTATTAGTAATTGGGTAGTTTACAAGAAAGATTCGGATAGAACTGAGTATGATATGACTTTAAAAAGTAAAATCTTTTAGGAATAGCTAAAAAGAGTAATTATTTTATACAAATGAGGTGCAAGAGGCAGAACTGACACAGAGGAATTAGATGGGGGGGGACTGTTAGTTCTGGAATCCTACTTTCAGTGGGAATGGGTTCAAGAGGGAAGTACACACATATATGTATATGTATGTATATATGTTTATAAAGTTTTTCTAAATTCAGAAAGAAATAAAATGCTAAGGGGATAGGGAGGGGGAGAGGATGAGGGAAGGATCCCAAGGGGTGGGGGAGGAGGAGGGAATAGATTAAAGGGGGGGGGTACAGATGAGAGTTTAGACTAATGAGAATTGGAAGACAAGGGAGGGATCTTTGGGAGTATAGGGCAAGGATCCTTGGGGAGGGGGATAAGTTAAGGAATAGGAGGGCAAGGGAGTGAGTAGAAGTAAAATAGAGAACTTGAGAGGAATAGGAAATAAGAGACATGCACAAATACAAAAAGAAAGATCAGAAGTAGAATTTGTTAGGGAAAACATATGTCTATAAATATGAATGTATATAAATAGGTATATATATATGCATCTATATATCTATATCTATACACAAATGTATCTGAGCTTAATTTCAGCCTTCTGGGAGTGGGGAGGGGGAAAGGAACAAAGTAATAAGTACACAACAGAGAACAAAGAAAAGTAATAAGGAAGCAAAGAAAAGATGGAAAGTTCTCAACACAACACATAATATTTATTATATAGATTTTCTTGAAATGGAAAATAATTGCTATATATTTTGAATCCACATGTTCTGCTGTGCACATGACATATTTCTTTTTTTCTTATTTTGTATTAAATTTCAATATTTAAGATCATAATATACTTCTTTTTTCTTTTATTATTCTATATTTTTTTGGCAATAAAAAATAGGATGTGAGAATTAAAAATATAAAAAAACACGATTATTGTTTTTTCTCTAAATCCCTCAAAGGCTTCATCTTTATTTGAAAAGAAAAGGAATGAAAGCTAAACCATCTACATTTTCATAGATCTATGGAAGCAATAAATCACTCCCATTTCTTTCTTGCAGTAACTCTTTGTTTTAAATCTGGAGTCTCCTTAAAAAGTCAGTATATTGGACAGCTACATGGTATACTGGATAGAGCACTGGTGCTGGAATCAGGAAGACTAGTGTTCAAATCCAGCCTCCGACACTTACTAGCTATGTGACCCTGGGCAAATCCCTTAATCCCTATTGCCTTGTCTCCTCCAAAGGGAATTGAAAAAAAAGAAAGTTCAATATATTATATCAGGGTCAAACTTCCTAAACTTTGATTCTTAAAGCATGCACAGATTAAGATTAGTGGAAATAGATTAACAGCAAAGTGACAGTAATCCTTTTTTAAATTCAAAGATTATTTCCATTCATTCTTCCACTAATTCATTTAAAATGCATCTATGAAATGACTACTATGTGGAAGTGTACTTGGTGGTACAATGTCAAAACTAAATTAATCCACGTCTTCAAGAAACTTACATTCTGTTAGGAGAAGTGGCAACATATTTAGGGCTAAGTAAACACAAACTATATGGAAAATAAATATAACACGAGCAGGGAGGTGATAACTGTAGGACTCAGGATATCCTTTACACAAAAAGAGGTGGCATTTGAGGTGATCACTTCAAGAAGTTTCATATTAAAAGAATCATAGATGCAAAGGTAGTACGTTCAGGCATGGGAGATAGCCAATGCACAGTAATGGAGATTGGAGATAGAATGTTGTGTAGGAAGTAGAGGACAATAGCTTGTGCATACCAGGAAGGATAAGAATTTACCAAACATTAAAATGCTCGAAAGTCAATTAAAGTATCTAATCAGTAATGAAAGTAGAAGCTTCCATGATGCATTACAAAACAGTCATGATTTACAGTAAAATATAAGTGGATATTATTTTTCATTGCATGTCCATGCTTTGGTTTTATAGGCTTTCATAATAAGATGGATGAGAAGAAGGGAAAAAAGTCTAGGACACTGAATACACATTCCCCAGAAGAAGAAAATGTTTACTTAAAATTGAATGTGTTCCCCAGAATCTCACACTGAGGAACACCTTATGATGTCCTCTCCTCTTAATCTTTTCAAGGGCATTGGCTTATACTTTACTTGCTTTGAATTTCTTTCACTAGGTTCTCTACAAGAAGTGAAGTTGTTGTTCTATTAGAATTCTAGACACAAAAGGACGTCCCAAAATGATTTATATTAATGTGAAGTATTACCATAAACATATAAAATATCACAGTTTCATCTGTTCAATCCCTTTCCTATTGTCTGATAGGAAGAATTGTATTGGAGTCACCTACAGGAAAAAGTATCTGTCTAGGGCCAGCGGTAGAAAATCAAAACAAAAGTCTTCCTTTTGCTAAAGCAAATTGGAAAAGTCAAAGCTGGAGAACAAAGATGAAACAGGAAGGAGCAGTGACAGCCATCTGCTTTATGCCTGCTAATATAGTGAGAAAAGAAAACAAAATTTGGCATAAAAGCTATAAGAATGGATGCTACTGAATTGGTTAAAGGGTTTTCCCCCACTTCTTTATAGCTCGCATACAGTAATTTATGGTTGGCCATTAGCCAGCTGGTCACTAAATATTTTAAGTTCTGAAATGAAATGCTTCTCAATGTGCTGTACAGACATGGTTAAAAAAAATCTCAACTTCATTACTTCACTTGGGCTCAATCATCATTTAACAAGGTATGAACAATGTCTGTGCATTGTAATGAAGTAGAACAAGTGACCTCAGAAACTGGGAAAAGCTGCCAAAATTTGAATTACATCCCAAACAAGAATGTCTGTTTTCCCCTACAATCTGCTTAATGCAGAATGCATTAGGCTCTCAGAACTGCACAGCTGTGATTCTATCTAAGGAGAATAATGCTTGCTTTTAGATTTTTAAAATGTTCTTCCTAATGAGGTTTGGTACCTCTATCTGAATTCACATCACTTTTCTTTTCTTTTTTTTTCCTGAATTTCTACATCCTAGAAACACTTGGTGCCTGAATGGTACAACTGTAACACTGGTAATACTTTCAACATCAGCCCTCAACTAGGGTATTTGTCTAGGCTTTGACAAACATATAAGAGTCAAAGGGATCATTTTAGAAAACAATCTTCTGTCTTTTTTTTCTTTCAGATTTCTAGTCACACATTGATTTAAGCAAATGGTCAAAGCAATAAGTGGGGGGATGCTATCAGTTTCCACCCTTTACATCTTCAATCAGTAACTGAATTCTGGCACTGCTGGTTTCCTGTTTGTAAGCGCTATCTGGTAGGCTTAACTTTCTAGGAGGATGACAATCTAACAACCTGGATGACACAGTGCTTTGCAATATTTTTTGGTTGCTCTATGTTATTTTCTATTAATAAGACACAAAGACTGTGTGCACCTATTCTGAATCTGGTTACTCTTATAATTTGACATAGTATAAAGAAGAACAAAATAATACCTCCTTTAAATGACACATTTCTTCATGATGCAATATGAAGCACATGTTCATCTACTCTCTATGACCATGTAATGGCAAGCAAAGTAGTATTTTGCTGCTTGTTTCAGCTATTCAAATGCTTTTGAGCCTCACCTTTGATTATATCAAGAGTCTCTGATGGAAACAGTATACATTGTGCTGCCCTTAGTAGGTCTAAGGGAGGTTGAAGACATTCTCTGCCCTTAATAGGCCTAATAAAGTAATAACATGGGCCCACAGTGGGAGGAACTTGCTGAAAGGGCAGGAAGGGTGGAATAGGAAGGAGCAGAGCAGAGCAAAGTTAAAGCACAGCTGGGAGTGAGCAGAGCTAAGAGAGAAAATGTTTGCGATGTTGGCACTCTGTTGTTCTGTCTGTGTTAATGATACTTAGTGAGATAGAAGCACTTTGCTGTTGTTACAGAAGTCCTGAAAGAAGACTTTGATTTGTGTTTGATTTCTTAGACAGAAGCATTGTCTGTTGATTTGTGTTACTTTGTCAGGCAGAAAGTGAATTCAGATGATAGTGCTGTTAATGTGTGTAAATATTGTTGTAGCTCTGTTAAGCTTTGTTTTCCTAGAAACAGAAGTTGTGAAGAGCTTGGAGAAGAGCTGTCCCCATGAGCTGAGATACAGAACAGGAGTGCAGAGCTGCCTATGTGAATCCAGGTAAAAGCTGGGAGAGTTGCCTACACGTGAATCCAGGCAAGAGCTTGGGAGTAGTCAGTTCATGGAAGAGAGGGCATAGGGTTTGAAAGTCAGCCTTGAGTTAAGATGAAAGAGGACTTTACTTGGACACTCTGTATTGACTGATGATATTGTATCTTACTGTGACCTAGGGGTGTATGGTGTTCTACTTTCTACTACCCATTAAGGATCATTGGTTTAAGGATGATTGGAAGCCAGCCTCTAGTCAAGATGAAAGAATACTTTACTTGGATAATTTGTATTGACTGAGGAGATGGGGGGATGGTATTAGTATTTTCTGTTACCTCTTAAATATGACCAAAAGATACAACAAATGATATGCTTTGTTTAAGACTGTGGCCACCTTAGTAATAAGTTGTTATCCTTTTGAGAATGTTATGCTTTAGTTTCTTGAATGTTATGCCTTAGTTTATTGCTGAATAAATAGAGAGTTCACTGTACTATGTGATTAGATCCTTAAAGTTATTCATAGCAGCAGTCCTCAGGAGAGCTGCTCATTATTGGCATTACAGATGAACAAATTGTCATTTGACCCTTTGAAAGAATGAGTTAACTCAGCATAGATGTGGAATCAGAAGCCTTGGGTTCAGATCCTGGCTCTTTCATTCAGTGTAACTCTTGGTAAATCATTTCTCTTTTTGGATCTCAGTTTACTCATTTGCTAAAGGAAGAAGTTGAACTAGATAATCTATCAAGTCCCTTCAAATTGTAACATTTTATAATTATTTAAATTATTTAGCCCAGTCTTTCCAAGAAGCAACTTATGGAATATGCCATATTCATTTTAAGGGTTAGAGAAAACACCACTGACTTACTTTAAATGATGAATCTTTATTATAGTACCTTGGAGATTACAGAGGAAGAAGGAAAGGGAAAGAAAATAACAACACTGAATTTCTTCCTTTTTACTTCTATATGTTTATCTAAGGAGGGTAAACAAAGACCAGATATTTAGAAAATGTTTCAGTAGATGGGAGTTTGATTACAATAGGCTTCCAGTTCCTGTCCTAATCATTTATTCTCATCTCCTAAATTTTTTTAATTTTGATTTTTTTTTGAGTGGGGAAGACAGGGATAATTAATTAATTATTAATAATTAATTGGGGTTAAGTGATTTGCCCAGGGTCACACGGCTAATAAGTGTTAAATGTCTGAGGCTGGATTTGAACTCAGGTCCTCCTTATTCCAGGGCCAGTATTCTATTCACTGTGCCACCTAGCCACCCTTATCTCCTAAAAATTTTAATCAAATTCTCTCTTTGATTTATCAAAATGCTCATTTTAATGTTATTTATTATAATGCTGATAATAGTCGGAGAATTCATACCTGGGTATCTTTTGGACTGTACAATTGGTAAACTCAACCCTGACTATATTTATTAATGTGTATAATAAGCTGTGTATAGCCACCTTCAAATGACATCACTTCTTTTCTCCACCTCAGATACTCTATCTATTATCAGGAAGAATTGTGAAACAAATTGAAGAAAAATGAGCTGAGGTTTAAAGTGGAAATGGCAGCAGCCTTGAAAAATGATTGGGTGGAAATAAAATGGAGGGATAAGAACAAAACAAGTACTGTGAAGATAGTGGAGGATGTGCAGACATGTCTATTAAAAGTTACAGCTGCAGGTACAACTTTGTCCCTCTATATGCCCACGGACATGCACATGCATGCATGCATACACCTACACACACATGCACACATGTATGCATGCGCATGCCATCTATAAAGAAAATATATTCAGTTGATTCAAACTTGTCTGAAAAGCTAACAGGATTGTAAAGTCTTTTTGTGAGCTTTACATGTTCCAAAATAAGACCAAAGTTTCCTAGTTGAAGATTATATCGACAATTATATTTTTCCTTCTAATAAGTACAAATATCAGAGCCCAAGCAATTAACGAGAACCACTGATGAACCTCTAAGCTCAAGGATGAGAAGGCCCAAAGATTACAATTGACCTTTACTGTACAGTCATCTCTTAAAAAAATCTATAATATGAAAACTCTACTTTTGAACTTCACCATATACAACAGGTAACTTCACAGCCTTAGAAACCTGAGAATCTCTTCTTTCCAGGAAGATCAACACTTCAAGTTTTCAAAAAATTCCTTTTCAAAAAAGAAGTACCTCATCAGTTCTCTCACATAAATCTTCAAATATGTTTAGGAAGAATTGCATTTTTAAAGTGTATTCAGTTATATACTAGGCAAGGGAAGGCGTTAAAAAAAAAGTCTGAATCTGAACTACAGCTCACCATAATCTGGTTAAAATTATCTCCAGCACCACCTGTCATTATTAATATGCAAAAAGGGGAGAGGGAATATATTTCAGGCCAGCTATGCTGTTCTGACTATGGCCCATCAGCTTCTCACAGTTTCATTTTAGGATAATGGTTGTTACCTTTTCAATAGATTCAGGATTTTTATGGAGTTGTTGAAAGATATTACATCTTTAATTAAAATGTTTTTTTTTCTTGGAATCTTTCATTTAGTTTAGTAGCTTTTCCATCTAATTCCTAGAAGAAGATTTGTGAGTCTTTTACATATTTCAATCTTTGGGGCTTGTTTTTAATCTTCAAGTTTAATAAATTTCATTGGCATTGAAAATTGTTATGTTGTTTCAGAAAGTGATAATGTGACCTAGCATAAGCATCAATGCATTAACCATTATATCCAATTTAACAAGAGTTACATAGATGAATTTCAAATGTGTGGTCCTGATAATGACTAATGTCTGTGGCAAATGACTAATGACTGAGACAATATCATTTCAGGCTAACCTAGGGGATAGCAATTTTACTGTCTTTCATTTTCCTACTCCTGGTCTTTCTTGGCAATAACCTGCCTTTTCTGGGCATTTCTTCTGCTTCAAATATTTCTTGGAGACCTGGGGAGAGTTCCAAGGGACTTGAATTAAAAACAGGGCATTTGGGGAAAATCTGACCAAGAAAACCTTAGGCATGCTTTACCAAGCTAGAATTCCTTGATCCCTCCAATAATCCCCAGAAACAACCTGATCTCTTAAGGATATTTTCAACTCTAGGTATAATGTAGAAGGAAGCAAGGTGTATCATTAATTCTTCAAATAGGACTTAATATCTACAATTTGGAAAGGACAGTCAAATTGATCAGTTTTAACTTAACTTTCAACCAGTTATGCTTTTTTTTTTTTTTTCTGGAGTGGGAACAAGGCAAACCGCAACCACTCTAACCCTCATTTTTGTTAAATTATTAAAGGGAAAAACAATCATCCATGCTAAGTAACAAATATTTATGGAACAAGCATCTTATCTGTATAGGTTATAATATATATTTACTTATATATGCTGTTGGTTGGCTGTTTCAGTAATACTTGACTCTTCATGACCCCATTTTTTCTTGGCAAAGAAAAGTTTTCCATTTCTTTCTCCAGCTCATTTTATAGATGAGGAAACTGAAGCAAACTGGGTTAAGTGACTTACTCAAAGTCACACAGCTAATAAATGCCTGAGGCTAGATTAATTTAGGAAGATACATTTTCCTAACTTAAGGTCTGGCACTCTATCTACTGTGCTACCTAGTTGATGTACATATATGCATACATATATACATGTGTATGTGTATGCCTGTATATCTAGTGTGTACATATGTACTATGTATATATATAATGTACATATACACATATACCTATACATGTGTATGTATACATGAGACTATATATTGTGACAGTATAGTGAGTAGTATGATGATTTTGGAATCAGGAACATCTTGGTTCAAGTTTTATCTCTGATTCTGTACCATAACCTTGGATGAGTTACAGATCTCTCAATGATGTAGACAACTCTCTAATACTATGGTACTCGTGAGCTATCTATCTCCATCCATGAAGGGGATTTCTTTATCAGAGTGGCCCACACTGATGAAACCATAAATGGAAAGTTTCTATTTATCTTTCTCAAGTTCAAACAACAAAAATGTATAGATATGTATACATACATTTATAAATTGAGTTTATCAGATATCTCCAGAATGTTTCTGACATAAAAGTCATAAGCCTCCTTATTGTTATGTGAGAGCAATTGTTATCTTGTCTAAATGCTAAAATCTACTGGGTAAAAGTATGTACAAATATTAAATCCATGCAATTTCAGCCTGCCCCTCTCTGGGACTTCAAATGTTGGATGCATTTTGAGTGATAGAAGGGACAAAGAGAGAAGGGAAGGTCAGCTTCCAAAATCTGATAAAATACTTATCCAGCTGCAGGCCATGTGCTTAGTGATTGCAGTGAAATTACCTGTAGATGTTGCCTCAGGGTCTTCTTTACTTAAACTGTGATGCTTTTACTTAGATTCTCCTTGCTTATCTTATCTTTCCCCTTCCCCTGAAATTTTTATAAGAAATTTGTTATTTTTCTTCCCACATTTTAAGACATTGCCAGGTAATTCTTTGAGGAATAGCCTATGTTTGGGAACCTTATAATATTTTATTCGGCATACATATGCAGGCCTTCAGAGCTTTTTGCTTAGTATATTTGAAGACTAAATGGATACTTTAAGGTGTCTCACTCAGGGTTCCCATGCAGCTGCATAAGAACTTTTCCTCTGGTACATTTCTTTCTGTACATTTCTTTTGAGACATCATTTCCCCATCAATTCAGTTCTCCCACCAAACAAGTAGACTTTTATTGGAGTGATTATAATGACATGGCTTAATGATTAGAGAGTTGACCACAGAGTTAGGAAGACCTTGGTTTAAGAATCCCTTCTTTAAAAATTCTATGGCATAGTTTTAGAATATTTGTAATTCTAAGAATTTAGATTTTTCTGTCTGTTGAATTTCTGTTTCAAAGTAATTTAAAAGTCCAGAGCTAGGCAACTGTTCTTTTATGATAAGATTTACCAGAAACAAAAACCTAATTGTAACTTCCCAAGTAATAGTGTATTGTTTCATGTCTTCCTTCTAGAACAATAAAGAGTTAAAATAACAAAATGTACAAAAAAAAAAAGAAAAGAAAAAGAATTAACTTCTGACCTGTAGTGGCTCTGTGATCCTGGAAATGTTACAGAACATCTCTGTGATAACTCTCTAAGACCATAAAGTTACAGAGGTTAAGTGACTTGCCCAGGGTCTCACAGATAGGAAGTGTTTGAATTTCGATTGAACTCTTTCTGACTTGAAATGCAATGTTTAATCAATTATGCCATAAGGCCACAAAAGAGGCTAAATCTTATTGTATGGACAAAAGGGAATCACTGAAGTTTTATGAGCAGGGTCAGGCTTATTCTTTAAGAATATCAATTTGTCAGCCATGTGGAGTCTGGATTGTAGAGACAAGAGAGCAGAGGCAGGGAGAATAATTATGAAGTTCTTAATAATAATGCAGGAAAGAAATGATAGGAGGCTAAACTAGCTTAGTGGATGTTTGAGTGGAAAGGAGGGCATATATATGAGGGATGTTATGGAGGAAGAACTGAAAATACTTGACAGCTAATTGTGTATAAGGAATAAAAGAAAGGGAAGAACCAAGAATGACTCTCAGTTTCCTAACCTGGGAGATTAGGGAGACAGAAATAGGCAAGTTAGGAAGAAGCAAGGATGAGGTTTTTGGCAAAGATACTGAGTTTAGCTGAATTATTTATTGCAGAAGTTTATATTTTAAAATCCTTGAAATTCATATCACAGAAAATTTTAGGGTCAGGACAAGACTTTTGATTTCATTGATATCAGTAAGGGTGTTTTGGTAAAAATTCTTAACGAATATACTTAAGACTCTTTTAAATTTAGTCAGTATAATTAAAATTTTCTCTATCACTTTCTTAGGTCTAAGAAGTCAATAAAGCGATAAATCAAGCCCTGACGGATAGATCTGCTGGTTTCCAAAGAGCAAATGCTCTCACTGAAAATTGAACAATTGGCTTTGACAAGCTTGTTTGTGATCTGTCCTGTTCTCCTGGGTATAGGGAACTCTGAGTTGGGGAAACTTCCTCTATCAATGCAGGTCACTTAGACTCCATAGAATCCTGAAATATCAGCTCAAATGTCCAATCCTACAGACGAGCTCTTCTGTTCCCCCTTCTGATGCTATTTTCTGCCAACTTTGACTATTTTGTACAATTATGCCTTCCACATCATGGTTGTGGCATGGCACCCCTTCAGTCTGGAAAATCTGTGTAAATTTTTTTTTTTTACAATCCCTTCAGACCAGAGAAGAACTCTTTTGGATTCATGGATTTCCTTCTTTTTTTTCTTGATTTTATACATTACTATACATACATTTTGTGTATTTCTGAATTTCTAAACCTTTTCTGTATCATCTGCTGGTCTTTGTGTGTCATCTGTGGCTTCGGCAAAACTCCCCCCAAATTCTCATTTAATTTCTTATGCTGACCTGTGACATATCAAAACCATGATGGAGAAAGTCATGATCTTGGAATGAAAACTACAATTACTTCTTCTCCTATAATCTGTTTCTCTCCACTAGAATGCAAACACCTTGGTAACATGGCTTTATTTTTTGTCTTTCTATTCCTGGGCCTGGAAGAGTTTCAGGCTCATAGTAGGTGCCTAGTGCTTTTTGAATGAAGCATTTAGTTATAATTATGTTCACTTATGATATGATTGAAAGGAAGATGGCACAGTAGATAGAGGGCTAACTTTGGAGTCAGGAAGCCATGGTCGAAGTCTCTGACATATGCTATCTGTGTGACCCTGAGTAAGTCATATAACCTCCATATGTCCTGGGCAACTTAGTTCGCAAATCATTATCAATCTGCTTGCCTGTAATGGTGATGGGTTCTTCCATACTAATATTTATTTACATTATAGAAATCACAGTTCTAGACCATCCTGCTTCCAAATGAACAAACTGAAAAAAAAAATGATTAACAAGGCATACAAAGTTTTACATATTCTGGGCCATTCACAGCAGGTCCTGTTTCAAAGCAGAGAACTCAGAATTTAAAAATATCAACGCTTTGTTCCATTGTCTTTTGCCTTTTTGTTGACTATTTAGATAAGGAGATGAATATTGTGTCTCTCCTTAAGAAAACTATGATTGTTTTATAGGAATATTACTTTGGGTTTCAGCATTTGGAGTGAAATTTCAACAGCCTTATTCATTCTTAAATAGCTAACTACTCAGGCAAAGGCTAAATCTTTACAGATGCAGGATGGTATGGTTTTGGAAACTGTGGGATCTTTTTTTTTTTTTTTTGCTTAACTCGTAATTTACACATAATATCATTAATTCAATTCATTATATATTTATTAAAGACTTACTATGTGCATGGCATTATCCTTGGCACTGATGGTGCAAAAACCACGTGAAATAAATCTATACTTCACATTTTACATTTTGTTTTCCATATTTAAAATTTAATCAAATTAAACCAGCAAATCTTTGCCAATAATTCTCCTTGTAATCTGACCCTTCCTCTTTTTTCCAGATAAACTGATCTGATTGTAATTCTTGGACATAGTACTATATGACCTCTGCATACTACTTTTGCACTTTGCCATGGCTGGAATATTCATCACTTTTATCTTCACTTCTTAGTTCCCCTGGTTTCCTTCAAGAAAGTTATTACAACTTCTATAGCAGCAAAGCCTTTCTCAGTCAACTAGTTGCTAATATCTTCCCCTGCCTTCCATCCAGTATCTGCCTAATTATTTCCATGTTGTCTCCCACATTAGAATGTAAGCTCCTGGAGGGGCAGAATCTTCTTTTACTTTATTTAAATCCCTAGAGTATAGCACAGGACACAAATATGGTAAACATTTAGTAAATTCTTTTCGAATGTTTGAATTCTTGGCAGAATGTATATGTACACATACACACACAGTAATAGACCTACTCTCCTAATAGGAGAGCTACATTATTTGCCTTGTATTAATTAAAAGAGACCCCTGATGTTGATCATTAGCCATGGGAGTAAACATAGATGAAAAGACTCATATATATTCCACAATATGCCCTATGCTAGGTCCTTACAAAAACCTTGCTTCTTGAGTCTCCAATGATTAAAATTTGAGCCTGGAGTTATTGGCAACCTTTTGTTTAAGATATTTCTGACACATTTTGACACATGTATATGGAACTAATGATTTGAACTGACTGGTCTGCCAGGTAGAAGGGCCAGCTATTGAGACTGAACAAAAGATTATTGTGCGACTTTCTCAAATGGTACTGGCAGTGCATATGTTGATATAGTCTTAGACTCATGGTCTGCCACAAGCTTTATTTTTTTTTTTCTAGCAGAGAACTGTGCTAATCCTTCTCCTACTCAATTCCATTGTACCCTTTATAGCCCTCATCCATGTGATGACAATCTCACCTTTGCATAGGCTAAAATTTTTCTTCCAATCTTTCTACTATTTCATCACTTTAACTGAAATCTCCATTTTAATAGGATAGGTAGAAGAAATATTTCCTTTTCAACCATCTCTATGTAAAGTTACTGCTTCTGCAATTCCCCATCATTCATTACATGACCTTGGGGTATTGTTTCCAGATTATTCCTCTGCATTGCTCTCACTAACCTTTCTCCCTTGAAATCCACACAATATAATCATATCAACACCTTCTCCAACTTTGTTATTGCCTAAAAACCTTCAAATTACTCAATTTTCTCAGTGTTCTAGGTTTTATATACAATATTTTTATCCCATCTCCTTTAATATTCATGCTGATAATTCCTTGAAACTTGACCTTGCATTTCCTCAACCTTTTCAATTCCAGCAACTTCCTTCTCCACCCATGCTAAGCCACATACTTTCATTTTCAGATCTTAGACCTCAAACTTCATTCACCTGCACCATCTACAAGACTGTGAATGTCACAACCTCTTCTTTCACCTTTCCATTCATTTATTCATGTTGAATTTCTTTCTTATCCTAATTGTGAATGCTGTTCTTTAGACCTTTCTACCTATAAATCTTTCCTACTCTGTATTCATTTGCTATCATATTCTCCGTTCCTACTAAAGCCTACCACTTTCATGATTCACTAGCCACTATTATGCAATCATTTACATACAAACTTTCCTCTATTCTTTATCTTATAATCTTAAACTATGGCTAACACTCACTGATTTTTTTCTATTCTTGTTCTCAGCCTGCTATGTAATCCTGTAAAAAGTCATACAATCAAGCTGATTTCATCCACTCTAAACTTACAGTACAAAGTATTATAGTAGACAGAGGGTTGACTTCAGAATGAAGAAAAATGAGACTCCAAGAACAAGTAACATAATCTTTTAGGGCCCTCAGGCAAATGCCTAATACAGTAAATTACAGCTATGTTGGTAATCTGCATGAGTGAAAAGAGTTTTTTCACTGAGACTTCAAGACACCAATGAAATCACAGATATGAAACAACAAAAATATCATTTGGGCATATACTCCTACTCACCCATCTATTGATCACTCCCTATTAGTCCTAATCATTGTGACCTGGTAGTGATTTGGGGTTCTTCAAAGCTATATAAAAAAACCCAACAACACACAAGCTCTTTCATGTTTCACCAAGTAGAAAAGGCTTAAATACTATAAGCTCAGCAACAGCCCATTTGTTCTAAGTATGAATCTAACTATGTGACTGGTTCATTACCCCATTGTTGACAGCAAAGTAATATTTTTTTTTGCTCATGGCCAACCATAAAACGTGATTTTTTCCCCCTAAAAAGTCTTTAGGTCTGCACTTCTGCAGTTCCTTTATCTACTTGCAATGAAAAATAGGAATAATTTAGATTTATTTTAATCAAAATATCTTTGGACTTATGGAGAAATTACTTTCTCATTCTATTATCTGCAAGTATAACCATTCATAGATATTTTGTATATGCTTTGAGAAGTATTATTTTTATGTCAACATTTTTGCTGTTGAGTGAAATAGTTCTGAAATTAATCTTATAGAATGCAAGCAATCTTTCTGATGTCACAGGTGTGAATTTGGGAATAGTTTATTTGTTTATGACACCTAATTTTATATAGAAAATGTCTTTTATCTTGAATACACAATATACTTCATCTTATTTTATTTGCATGTACACTTTCAAGAAGTCATTTTAATGTATTATGCTTCAAATTATCTGTAGCTTAAATATACATGCAAAATAAACACAGTGGTCTTTCCTTGTTTCCAGTGATGGTACTTATAAATCCCAATGATTGAGTGGATCATATTTTCTGGATTTGGACTTTTTACTTTATGTATTTTTGCTACATAAAAGTATTTATTCTTGTACTGATTTTAGTCACTCCAGTGGGTTTGGTCTTCAAAAACTGTTATCCATTAATCAACCATGAAAAAATATTTATTTCATATGAAAATAAGATAGAAAATTAGAACAACTTAATTTTAATTTAATTTAAAATTAAATTTAATTATTAAAATTTCAAACACTCATCTAAAACATTCATGTCATTTCAATTTTTTAAGTCATAGGTTTTTTTTTAAATCAGCTTATACTATATTTGCCAAATGAAAGATACTGACAAATGTAATAGATATTATGTTAATTTTATCTTTCTCTCAAAGATTATTTAACTTAACTTATGCTTTTTGTTTAAATATTGCAAGCACCATCACACAAGTACTGCGTCATGTTTGTCAAGTGATGTTCGCAGATCATCCCATAAAAATTCATGTGTCAATTAAATTTGACCTCATTTGTGCAAAATATTTAATAATATCTGCATTTTATTCCCTGTCAGTTGAAATAGATTTGTTGTGCTAATCTTCCCTTTGTCTACTTTGACTTAGGCATGTTTTCACTGAAAAAAATGAAAATGTTAATTCAGAAATTTTCTCTAAAATATAAAATTATTTTGGTCATTCCTAGGAAAGCTCAGACCCCTCTTTTAGAAAACTCAGCACCAAGTTATAGAGGGTTGAATTGACAGGTTAGAGTTCACACACTTAAAAACAAAACCAAATATGTCTTTAAGATCCTGAATTAAGAAATACTGATCACTAAAATTACTGAAGGCAGTTATTACATATCCATGAAATCAGGAAAAAGACCTTTGGTTTTAAAAGAAAAAAAAATAACATAACACAGACATGCAGCCAGTATTTACTCTTGTACATTACTGCTTTTGCAATTTAAAGACAATCTAGTTACTATTATGGATTGTACCAGTTTCTAAGTTTAATTTTAGAAAAATAACAACTCTTCTGACCTAAGAAACTATGATCTCCATTTCTCATCTGAAAGGGTATTAGTAAAATTGATATGTAATAATATAACTAATGATGTCCAAGAGTAGCCAATGATCAGTCATTAAAGTGGTCAATAATTCTTTTGCCTCTGTAAAAAATTTATTTTCATTGTTATGTGGTAGCATTTACACATCCCACTTTTTTGGGGGGGGAGGGAAGGTGGAGGCAGCATCAGCTAAGTGATGCAGTGGATAGAATGATAAGCCTGAAGTCAGGAAGACTTTCCCTGAGTTCAAATCTGGCCTCAGATACTTCCTAGATGTGTGACCCTGGACAAGTCACTTAAACCTGTTTGCTTCAAATTCCTTGTCTGCAAAAGGAGCTGGAGAAGGAAAGGGAAAACCACTCGAGTATCTTTGCCATGAAAACTCCAAATGGGATCAGACACAACTGAAAAACAAACTATTTTGAAAGAATGATTAAATAGTAGCTATTTTCATTAGTGCATGTTATCACTGAAGAATATTATCTGTCTGAAAAAATTATTCTTGATGTATACACACACATACACACACATATACATGCATGCTATAAACAGACTTGTGTGTATGTCTGTTTACAGACAGTGTGTGGTGGGTCTAGAATTGTGAATTCATCTCAATAGAGAATTTTCTGTGTGGAAATACACTTTTAAAATACACATAAACAATCCAGTCTTACAGAATTGATTGCAAAAGAAAGATTTGCCCATGGTCTTACAGCTAAAATATGTTTGGGGGCCTGATTTGAACCCAGATTCCTTATTCCAAGGCTAGTTCTCTAACTACTGTCTCTAATACTTCAAATGGTTATGCCACTTATAAGTTATAAATATTAGTGTTTGTATATAATATTGAAACTTGTTTATTGATAATAAAGTAACATGAATGTATATATGTATGTATATCTTTATATATGTGTATATACAAATATGTATATAGATATGTATATATATATACACACATGCATCCAATGAATATGCATCAATATTCTAGGAAGGTAGCATTTATGTTCTAAGCTGTGACCTATGGTGAGACTTGTTTGCTAAAACTATCTCCTTTCTCCATTTTCATTGTAATTTGTGTGTGTGTATGTATATGTATATTGAAGAGACCCCCAACTAGCTTCTGAATAGTGCTGATTGATTGATTGAATGAATGAATCATTTATTTATTTATTCAATAGATTTCTGAGTGATGACCAAGTGCTGGGACTTGTCATAGATGCTATTCATTATAAGAAAATGTGTACACAGCATAGCCTGAGTTCAGGTTTCTGTAACCTTGAGTTGAGAGAGGGGTGAACATGGCTATTCTACTACAATCATGACAGTAGGATACTACCCTTTGCAGTATTTTAAAATATATTGCTTAGATACATTTACTTGGACTTGAGAAGCAACAAGTCCAAAGTATGCAAATAGGGAGAAGAGACTGTGTCTCTTGATCTAACCTTCATGGATTTCAGGCTATGACCTTGAAGAAGTTTCCTAGTGAATCTGTGAATTTCTTAGGATTTAAGTTGGTATTCCTTGCAAACATCTTTCCAAATCTCTGGGTTCTCTCTTTTGTAGCCTAGGGTCCCAGTTTTCACATAGGCCTGTGCTTTTAGCCCATCCTCTTGCTTGGGAGGAATAAGGATAATCTTCCCATCCTGGGATATCCATCTCTCTCTCAAAAGTCCTCTTGCCTCCAAATAGAGATCTGATATTTTGTTAATCCATCCTCATAGCCAACTATAACACCAATGTGATATTGACAGAGCCCGTGGAGGCTATGAATATGCTGGTGTAGTTGTGAGTCACAAAATATAACAGACTCACCACATTTAAGCCAGAACCAAAACATTTATTGAAACACCAGAAAGCTGAAACCCAACACCAGGAAGCCAAATCCGTCGTAGCAACGAAGAAGCTGGTACATATAACCAGTGCAGTGAGGACCGACATTCCCAAGCTTTCCCTCCATCAGGCCTTTAAAACCAAACAGTTCCCCTTAAGCAAAAATGCCCCTATCTCACTCACGCTAGCTGCTCTGCCTCCACACTGCTTGCTCCTAGTTTTGTTCTAGCTCTCCTCTGCTCTCCTGCTCCATCCTTCCTGTTCCATCCTTTCGGCAAGCTCCTCCCCCTCCCCCCATGGGCTCCATGTGATTACATTTGGCCTATTAAGGGGCAGGGAGGATCTTCAAATTCCCATTACCATAGCATTTGTTCCTTTCTCTTCCCAGTTATATCAGGAGATCCACAGATTGGTTTTAATTTATTAAGATGCTGTAGATCAATCAGAGAAGTTATACTTTCTATATTTCCTGAAGTTTGGAGTAGTCATATGCTACATTCAACCATAGTCACCCAGAAAATGTTAAGTAAGAACATCTTTTTCATTAGTCAGAATTGGTTCATGTGCTGTTATGGAAAGCAAAATTCACCATATTTTTTTCATTCAACAAATATTTAAAGTATTTAAATGTACAATGCACTGTATTATTCCATTTGAAAGCAAAAAAAACCATCAAGAATAAAAAGACCTACAGCAAGGTCACACATTAAGAAGGATTCCTCCTTTACCCAATGCTATACTGCAGTCTGTTTACAGCAGGATATAATTTATAATTTGAAATAAAACCTACCCTTGTTAAAATCAATAAAAAGCATTTAGTTTGTGATAGAGTGTTCTTGATTTTATAAATCGTGCTTCTAAATCTGTTTATCTTGAAAGCTCAATCATCCAGGCCTCTTTATTGGCTAAAATTGGTAAGATTCTACTTTATATCTCAATATTGAATTCCTGAGTATTATTTCTTTAGACAATATTATACCATTGGCTTCATGTCAGTATGGAAAGATCAGTGGATTTGGAGACAGATGAGCTGGGATTGAATCTCTTCCAAAACTCTGGGCCTCAGTTTCTTCATCGATAAAAATAAGGAGGCTTAACTAGGTAACTTCTGAGTTTCCTGCCAGTTTTAAACTTTATAAATTTCAGAGGGAAAAGGATAAATACTAGAACTGACATAGGAAAACTATAGCAATATATGAGGGAAATCCTTATACTATGCATCTTCTCTGTACCTTAAAGACTTAAAGAACTGCCTAGTGCTAAGTGACTTGTCTAATCACACAGGTCATACAGGGATAAGGCTTGCAAACAGTATTTCCTGATTCCAAGGCTAGCTCTCTATCTACCATGCTATTTGCTAGGTGAACATGAATTTCACAAGACTGCTATTCAGATGCCATTTTACAACAATGTGCTTAGCATGGTGCCTAGCACATAGTGGGTGCTTAATAAATATGTATTAACTGAATGATGGATTCCAAAAGTTCTCAACAAAGCAGCTCTCTTTGTGGTGGCTAAGAATTGGAAAGCAAAAGACCCTCATTTGGAGAATGGCTAAACAAGCTGTGTGATATATGATTGTAAAGGAATATTATTGTGGTATAAGGAATGATAAGCACGATGAGTTCAGAAAAACCTGGAAAGACTTGCATAAATTGATGCATAGTGAAGTGACCAGAAGCAGGAGAATGTTGTACATAGTAATAGCAATAATGTTTGATGAAGCACTCTGAATGATTTAGATATTCTCAGCAATACAATGATCCAAGACAATCACAAAGGCCTAGTGGTCAAGCATACTATCTCCCTCCAGACAGAAATCATTTGAATATAGACTGAAGCATGCTATTTTTCACTTTCTTTCTTTCATTTTTTTTCTAGTTTGAGTCTTATTGTACAAAATGACTAATATGGAAATGTTTTACATGATTGCACATGATATATAATTTATATCTCATTACTTATCAGCTCAAAGAGGGAGAGAAGGAGGGAAAGATAGAATTTGAACTAAAACTTTAAATAAAAATGTTTAAAATTGAAAAAAAAGAAAAAGTAATCTGATTATGAAATTATTATTTGGAGACCATTAAGTCTCCAAATATTTTTATATCAAGATTTTTTCAAGGAGATTCTTAACTTTTATTTTTTTTTATTTTGAATAATGTTATTCTTACTTAACAAGCAAGAAATAATATATAATTATTTAAAACACAAAAACAAGAAGTCATAATGGAAAGGTCAATGTAATTTTAATCAGAAAGATCTGAGTTTAAGTCCTTCTACTGAAAAAGTGTGAACCGTTAGGCAGATACTTAACTTCTTTAATTCCCATGTAGAAAATGGGGATAATAACATATGACCCAATCATCTTTCAAAGTCACAGTGAAAATTACATGAGGTAATGAATATGAAAGCAATTTCAAAGCTTTAAAGTGCTATATAAAAGTGATTATTATGTTATTTGCCATGTGCCTTTCTCACCATTAATGATAATATAGTGAAGATGATTAGGTAATAAGTGGAAAGATATTCTTCTATACCCAGTTTGTTTGTTTTTTTCCTTTGGGGAGGAGGGAACTTAAATCTTAGAATGCATATGGAAGCAGAGGTATTTTGGAGTGTTGGATATTCTTTACTTATTGTTGATCATCCATTCAGTAAGCAGAGTATGCTTCATGAGAGTTCTAAATATAAGCATGATTATTAAAAAAAAAATCAAAACCCTGAACAGCAGGAAAAAAAGTACCTACAAAGATACAAATCTTTAAAGTTCATAGAATCAGGATTTGGATTTCAGGAATTCAAATTAATTTTGATTATTTTTTTTCCAAGCAATCTCACCCTGATTTGCAGAAGTAATGACATGTGAAATTTAAAATATCCACATCAAAGATGACAGAAGAGAAACATATAAGTTGATGTACATTAGAAGGTTTCTAGATAAATAGTAAATATATTTTTAAAAGAAAGGTTATTGTTGAATGCCATATGAATATATATATATATATATATGTGTGTGTGTGTGTGTGTGTGTGTGTGTGTGTACTATCAAACTATCATATTATTTTTATAAGAAAGCCAGATTCTCAACATATCATCTTCAATGCATTGTTATTACTTTTGAGATGAAACTTTATAATTTTTTGCTTCACTAAAGCATCTAAAGTGAGCACACATTTTAGTGTCTGAATAGTTTCCAAATGTTTTAATAAACCACCCAATATCATGAACAAGGATCTGAACCTGTCTGACTCATGACTGGACATCATACTATAAGAACTAAACATGTTTTACATATGAACTTATGACATTGCTTATAAGGTGTTGTAAACAGGTACAAATACACTTGTTTAAAATGACAACTTTTATATTTCATTTTGTAGCTTTGTGATTTCTTTAATGGATAAAAATAATATAAAATTCAATTTGGACAGTCAAGTCAGAGAGGTATAGTGGTTGGAGAAATATCTTTGTTATCTATTCAGAACAATAATCATTTCTTAAAAATTCTATATAACAATCAGGTGCAAATCATAAAATGAGATCTACCAAATTATGTTTGTATATATTTTAATGCATATCAAAATGTATTTGAAAAAATATTAGTACCTTCATCGAATTACGTTTAATGTACAAAAATAATAACAACAATCTGGGGAGGTAGAGCTGAAATAAAGCTTTTATTTCCTTTTAAATATAAAATAGATTTTGGAAAAAAATAATTCATCATACACTTTATAGACAGTGAAAATCATGGCAATTTAAAAATTACAATGTAGGTACTTCTAGAACAAAGGAAAATCTCAACATTTCTATCCAACTAAGTGGAATTCCAACATGGCACCATTATAACACATCAATGGATTGCATTAGATTCTGTTCTTAGTAATATTAATATATTACTTTCTCCTTAACAATTGATACCCCTATTTTGGGGACAAGGAAAACCAAGGCAATGTCAGAATGAGATAACAGGTGAACATTACCCGCAAATCATTTAAAAATGTTTCTCATGAGAAATCATTCTGAATGTCATAAGAGATATAAATCAACATTACTTCAATAAAATACTATTAACATTCACAATTTCATTAGACTTTTTGGAATGCAGTAACATTCATTCAGATTACGTAGCCTGTTGCAAGGTACTAAACAAGAATTTTGAAAATATTTTAAAAACAACAACATATCACATGAAATAGTATAATCCCCTGGGGCGGCTAGGTGGTGCAGTAAATAGAGCACTGGCCCTGGAGTCAGGAGGACCTGAATTCAAATCCAGCCTCAGACACTTAACACAAAACCCTACCTGTGTGACCTTGGGCAAGTCACTTAACCCCAAATGCCCCTCCAAAATTTTTTTTCCCATTTTTCAAATGCTTTATTAACTTCTGATTTAAATCATTCATTTCCGCCAGATTTTGAGTTACAAATTTTCTCCCCATTTTTCCCCTACTCACCGCCCCCAAAAAAGCTGTCCCACAGGATATCCCCTCCTCCAATCTGCTCTCTCCCATATTCTCTCCCATACCCCTTTCAACTTTTCCAGTAGGGCATGGTGGATTTCTATGCCCCAGTGCCTGTATATCTTATTTCCCATTTACATGTAAAATAGTATTAATAATAATAATATTTTTTGATCTTAAATCTTTTACCATTTGATTTTAAAACTTTGAATTCCAGATTCATTTCCTTCCTCCCTTGTCACCCACCCTTACTGGGAAGATAAACAGTTCAGTATAGATTGTACATGTGTAGCTAATGCAAAACAATAACATAGTAGATATATTGTAAAAGACTGACTATATTTCCCTCCCTCTTATCCCACCTCCCACTTGTTCTATTCTCTACTTTCCCATCCCTTTTCAAAAGTGAGTGCTTCCAACTTCCCTCCCCGCTGGCCTGCCCTCCCTTCCATTATCCCCACTCTCATCCCCTTCCCCCCTACTCTCCTGTAGGATGAGATACCCTATTTAGTGTGTATTTCATTCCCTCCCCAAGCCAAATTCAATGAGAATAAGGTTGACCCATTCTCTTTTGCCTTCCTATTCTTCCCTTCCATTGTAACCATTTTCCTTTGCCTCTTCTATATAAGATAGTTTACCCCATTCTGTCTCTCCCCATCACCTCTCATTATATTCCTCTCACCTCTTAATTTCACCTTTTAAGTATCATCCCTTCCTGTTAAATTGGTCCTGTGCCCTCTATCTATGTATACCTGTAAACATATATACACACATTCACATATTTATTCATATGCCCATACACCCTCATATATAGACATATATATATATATATATTTCTATTCCCTTCAACTATTTTCATACTGACAAAAATTTCATCATTTACATTTATTCTTTTTTTCCATGTAGGAATGTTAATAGTTCAACTTTGATAAGTTCCTTATGATTTCTTTTCCCTGTTTACCTTCTCATGCTTCTCTTGCTTCTTGTATCTGAATGTCAAATTTTCTCTTCAAGAAAGTCCTCTATTCCACTGAATGACCATATTTTCCCCTGAAACATGATACTCAGTTTTGCTGGGTAGGTGATTCTTGGTTTTAATCCCAGCTCCTTTGACCTCCAGATTATCATATTCCAAGCCCCAAATACTTCTTTTTAGTATTAACTAGTCAATTGATCCTATATTTTACGTATTTTTGCACAAAGAAATGGATATTGAACTATAGATTAAGTGGGTTATTATATCAGTTACAAATAAGTGTCTCTTGCCTTTCTCTCTTTCTGCTCTTTTTCTCTCATTCATTCTCTCTCTTTACCCCACTTTGTCTCTGTCTATCTGTCTGTTTTTTTTTTCTTGTTTTCTGTCTTTCATAAACTCACATCCATAACTGTTCTTCACTGTGGATCTCCATCTCACTACTAAAACATATAGTTATGGACTGCAAATGATATTTCCATGTAGGAGAATACTGGGCAAGGAAAGAGTACATCTACAGTTTTGTCCTGTATCTAGATGTGTGACCTTGGTCAAAATACTTAAATTATGTGGACTTCAATTTCCTCATCTAACAAAAAAAAAAAAAGGAAACTGGGTTCCATGATCCTCATAGTACATTTTGGCTTTAAATAAATGTGACTGTGAGGGTGAAACAATATGACCTGGGTAGGAAAAGGGATTGGGTAGGGGTTGTAAAAATACATTAATGCTGGGAAGGTAGATGGGTAAGGAGACCATTCGAAATATAGCAAGAACCAAGTTATAAGAGTCAAGGCATGTGACATCACTGTATTAACGGTTTTTGTGTAACCTTTGCTTTGTTAAGAGTTTTTTTTTAATCAAAGGGAGGTGATATTTAAATGTTTTTAATATAAAAACTAGGCAATTAATAAAACATTGATCATTAAAAAGGGGAAAAAACACTGAATAATGGGTGCAGAGTACTCTGATCTTAGAAAGATCAGTAACAGCACTGTTGTATATCCCTATGGAACTTTTACTTTATAAATGCTTCTATATCTTTAACTGATAAAGGAGACTACATTGTCCTCATTACCTGATTTCTGCTTTAATTACAGATGGAAAGAAGATTCTGTATAAGGTTATATCTAACCTTAACCCACTAGTTAAGAATAGTCTCAAATATTGAATATCATCATCTAATTCAAATCTATGATCTAAAATTATCTAATTCAAAGAGTTTCTTCTTCAATTTTGTTTACTTCTCCTAACAGCATTTTTTCATATCCTCCAGAATGTTTAGATAATTAAAATATACAAGTAAAATATTAAATTATTATTATGGGTATCAAAAAATGAGATCATTAGCAGAATCCTTTGGGTGTAAGCTAATAAAAAAAACCTTATCTATTTTAAAGAATGATGTTGCCTTTTTTGTTAAAATTAAAATTAATTAAAAATACAAGTAATGTGCAAGGCCAATTCTGCTTGCAATCCCTAGACTCCCTGTTAAACTAGAGGCTGGGGAAAAATAAGTGAAGTAGAATCGTAACACCTTTCCTTTCATATTTAAAACAGTCAGAAGACTGGTTGTTGAGGTCATATCTTCTGCAGGAAAGAGAGGTACTTCCAGCATTATCTTCTACCAAGATTATGGGATTGGACCTAGATCTTGAGATCCTGACACTGAAGGTAAGTCACTGACAAATGGATGATGTCAAAGAAGATTAAATATATAGACTGGGCTCTACAAAGGGAAGGATTGGGAGGGACAATGTTGTTTTGAAATTAAACATAAATCTTAAACACCTTGATAAAATGAATGCAGAGTATTATTTGAAATGCATTCATACTAGGTAAAAGTTTTATGTTTTTTTTTTAAGGCCACAATATGCCAGTATGTTATAGGCACAAGTTATTGTTATAACACTGGTTAAATTTGGCTCGATTAAGGTCTGGATGGACCATATTGCATTTCCTGCATATATTCAGTTTGACATATGTACATACTGTATCATTCTATTTTGGCAGCAGTTTAAAGAGTTCACCATCTGGACTAGGAAAAAAGTGATCAAATATACCAGGGCAGAGGAGGAGGGAATAATAATAGATTTAAAATGAACTACTTCTTATATGATATTTTTATTTCTGTAAAGGGTCATAAAGTTATTTTGATCACGATCTGTTAATATATCCAACCCATCAAGAATTTTTTGCATATTACAAAGATTTTGCCAAGCAGAATTATTTATGCAGTATAATAGAGTGCTAGACCTAGAATCAGGAAGATCTGTGTTCAAATTCTGAATTGTCTTTAATACTGATCTGAAAGTCACATAAGCTTCATCTGCCTCAGTCACCTCATTTGTAAATTGGGTAAAATAACAGCACATACATTTCAGAGTTGTTTAAGGGTAAAATGAGACAATATTTAAGTTCTTTGTGAGCCTTATATAACTAAATATTAATATTATCATTATTATTTATAAGCTAGTTAGATTTTATATAGTTTTTTGTGCCCCCTAAGAAGAAGGGAGTTAGGGAAGAATACACCAAAAGAAATGTCTCATAGATATCAAAGAAATAATTAAGAACCTCTGATATAATTTATAGAGTATTTAGAGCAAAAGTGGTGACAGTTCTGACAAATTCCGTATTCCCAAAAAAGAATTTACTGAGTTCCACTTCAGTACTTGTGCAAAAGATGGTGTTCTAAGGGGAAGAAGAGTATTTTTCATGTGCTTTTCCCAGAATTATGAGATTGCAATTAAATTATCCAAAAGCATAGCATGAGTCACCTTTCATAGAAGTCTGACTAAAGCAATCTGTTCCTACAACTTAATATTTTCCAAAAATGTCACATTTCCAGTTTAGTTCAAAATGTCACCATGGATTTGTTGTAATAGTATAGTTGTGTCTTGCCTTAGGGTATGAACCTTGCTTTCCAGAAATATGCTGACCCATATAAGTCTCATTGATTACTAATTCAATTATTTTTTCTCAGTTTTTGAGAGGATCAAAACTGAAAAGTAGCTAATGAAGTAAACTATTACATTTCCATCCCTAAAACTTCCAAGTGAAACCAGTAAAGTAAAAAGATCTGACTATAGTCATCTCCTATGGGACTACAGAGCTAATGAAAAACAGAAGTCTGAGCAATTACTTGGAGAATTTGAAAAAAATATATAAACAATTTGAATAGTTTAGGGAAAACATGGATGTTTTTTTCACCTAGTCAGAGGGAATAGTACTTAAAAATAGGACTCCCCTCATCTATAGTCTCCCTGAAAACTACCCCACCTTTTACAAATCATCTCTAAACAAGAGTTCATGGGGTGGCTAGTTGGCACAGTGAATTGAGCACTGGCCCTGGAGTCAGGAGGATCTGAGTTCAAGTGTGACCTCAGACACTTAACACTTACTAGCCATGTGACCTTGGGCAAGTCACTCAACCCCAATTGCCCTCCCTTTCCCCTGCAAAACAAAACAAAAGAAAAAGAACAGAATTGAAGTGTAAATGTAAAGAATCAAGGAAAATAAATAAAACTAAATAAAACAATAGTTCATAAGCCCCCATTGATATTTTTACTTTGAATAGTAAGATAAAGGACCCAACTAAACATGCACACATACAATGGATACCATGGTAATAAAATAATAACAAATTATTTTCTATCATGGGCACCATAATTCCAGACAATATGACATATGTAGGTCAACTACTTCCACACTTTTGGATAGGTTATCCATCATCATGGAAATGTTTTTCCTCTTCACCTCTGCCTCCTTAAATTCCTGATTCCTTTCACGTCTTATTTCAAGTGTTTCCTCCTTTGAGAGTTTCTTTCTGATTCTTCCAGTTGTTCATGCCCTTTCGCTAATACTGTGTATTTTTGACATATACATATCCTGCTTTTAATCTGAGAACATGTGTTTTCTCTACTGGAAAAGTTAAGATTTTCTGTGAATTTGTATCCCCAGCTTTTAACCCATTTAAGCTTTTTAGCAGGCACTTAAAATCAATGCTGATTGACTATTGGTCCATTTTTTAGATCCTCAAAGACCTTAACCTTCTTAAGACAAGAGAAATGAAATAATTTGCCCGAGATCATACAACTAGTTGGCAGCAATCAGGTCTAGACTCCAGAACTCATGGCTTTGAAAATATTACTCTTTTTTCTTCCTACTACACTAAAATAATTATTCTGGTAATATTTAATTGAATATACATTTTCTGCTTGTTTGATCAACAAAAGTGTGTGTATATATATGTGTGTGTGTGTGTGTGTACGCATGTGTGTGTGTGTGTGTGTGTGTGTGTAAAGGGGGAAAGAGGGAGAGGGAGAAAGAAGGGGGAAGGGAGAGGAAGAAGGAGAGGGAAAGAGAGAATGAGAATCTCTCACTATGAAATTAATATGTGGAATTTCTAATCCTAGCACTGATAAAATTCTCAATAATTTTTTATGTTAACTAATTGCTAAAGTTAAGGAATTTTCAAGCAAGAATTTGACATTTGTTATTTGGTGGCATCTAAGGACAGTCTCTGAAGAATTATGGGCTTTTTGTCCTAGTAAGGACAGATCTATCCCTTCCTAATAATAGAATACATGAGTTTTGGCGATTACTCACACCCTTCTGCTACTATTACAAGTGTGGAATTTTTCCCCCCTCTCTCCAGGATTGCTTCTATAGCCAAAAAAAAAAGTTTTGTATATCAAGGTAAATCAGAGAGTTAGGAAAAAAGGATAATTGTAAAACAGTTGGCTTTACTTAATTGCTTTGAAAAAATGTGTTTAAAAAGTCTAATTTCCCCCTTCTTCCCATGCACATTCATGACTCTGACTGTAGTTGAATTCTATATTTGGTAACATATAAACTAGAGAAAAATTCCAAACAAGTGAACAAAATGGCCTCTCATACTACACATCTCATTAGATGAAGCTTTTGTATGCCATTGAGAAGATCTATTTTAGCCCTCATTTTCAGGTTCTCTCCTGAGAAGAGGTGGCTATCTTATTTCAAGGTCAAAGCCTTTGATGGATGAGGAACATGAATGGGGATCTCAGTTTCACTACAAACTCAAAGAACAACAGAACAAAAGATTAACCTGCCCCAATTAATGTAAAATGGGACCAAGGACAAACAACTCTTATAATGGTTTTACACTGGCATTTAATAACATGAATTGCTAAAATCATCGTCATTTTGCCAGCTCCTAGTTACATATTCTCTGTCAGTAGCTAGCCAGATAACACATCTTTGAGAGTTAAGTGTAGTATTGTTAATCAGTTATCTGGACATCTGAGACATATATTCTTAAGTTAAAAAGCAGCTTTAGGAGCCCCCAGAAATTACTGGTGAAGATTGAGTAAGATGGGGTTGGGGAGATCCAAATCAACCTGCACATCACATACCTAGGCCAAATCATCTCTTCTATCTTATTTGTTTTCTTCTGTCTGTCCTTTTTATACTCCTTTCAATTCAATTAAATAAATGTTTATTAAGTATGCATTAAGTGCATATCTCTCCTCTTTCATAAGTCAGTTTTATTCCACTAATAGTGCAATATTTGGAGATTAAAAAAAGGACTCAATTCTGCAATCCCTCTCTCACCAAGACCAAGGTCTGAGGTTTTTTCTTTCTTTCAAAAGTCACATGTCTAAAGAAAGGCAAAAGCCAGACCAGTTTCTTTTTTAGTCCTTCCTAGATTCTTGATTCATTATTCCTCTGCATTATTCACATATGTGTATGCATAAACATGCATGTATGTATATATGTACACAGAGAGAAATTGTATGTATGTATGTAGTAAATATAGAGTATTTTAAGATGATTGATAGATGAATATATACCTATAGACATACATATTCATATAAAGTATAAACATATGTTTATTTGCATGCAACATGCATATATGTAAATATACATACATATTATACAGGTGATCACATGAGTTAGGTATTTAATTAATGTAACTTTCTCATAACAACTTAATTATTAGGCTATAGGTATCTCATTTACCTAGACAAAGTTAGAGCATATTTTCATTATTGTTTTGAGGAAATTTTATGAGAATAAACTTTTTCAGGAAACTAAGAACCTGAGATATCATCTAGACCAATTTTTTGGAAGTGTAGATGATGAAGTTGATGTTTTAGAGAAGTTAAAAAGTGGTGCATCATAAGCTAATTAGTGGCAGAGTCAGACCAGAACCATGCTACCTCAACTTTTTTTTTCTATTTTCTTTATCTTAACAGGGAACCTATGAAGTGAGGGAGGGAAAACATCTAACATGGTATGTCAAGGAAAAGAAAGAAATTATGGACTATCTTCACTAATTCAGTGAATAATTTCACTAATTAGAATAAAAAATAGGTCATTCCTACTTCATGCTATATAGCTGTCTCTGTTAGAAAAGTGGGAGAAGGATGTTCATACATTTCCCAAACCCTTTATAGATGAAATGTTTAAAATGAGTAATTTGTCTTTTTCTAGGACTCAGGTTGAAAATTGCTGTTCCATTGTTCAATTGCATCTTTGAAAAATTTTATATTCTACCCCAATGGAAGGTGTAAGAAAAAACTATTATATAGTAAATTTATAAATTACAATTCTGATTAAAAAAACAAATTAGGATATTTTCATGCACAACAGAATCATTAAATTCTTTAAGCAAAGTTACAGAAGCAATGAGGGAGTAAACTGAAACTATGAATCAGGAAACAGTCTTTAAGCAATAGCTCCCATAGTACTTCTATACTTCCATTTGTATGTGTTTAAAACATCTGTAATTACTCTCTTATTGGAAAAAAAGAGAGTAGAGATAGAGAATTTACTTTTTTTCTTTTTCTTTTTTTTTTGGAGGGAAAAGGTAGGGCAATTGGGGTTAAGTGACTTGCCCAAGGTCACATGGTTAGTTTTTTGTGTTAAGTGTCTGAGGCTGGATTTGAAGTCAGGTCCTCCTAACTCCAGGGCCAGTGCTCTATTCACTGCACCACCTAGCAGCCCTGAGGTAGAGATTTAAAAACAAAATTCAGCTATTCCCAATACCGGAGAGGAGTAGGTTTGTTTTTGTCTGAGTAGATTGGATTGTTGGAATTGTAGAGTGATAGATATCTTGGGGAAATTCTGTCTCCTCCTTATGATTTCTTAAAATGTGAAAATCTGACTTTCATCAGAGCCATTCTCAAGACAGCCAATCTTAAAAGGTATTCTTAGAATAAAAAGGTAGCTTTGGGGTGAGGGTATGATGATTTTAGCTTGTAAAAGAATTAAAAGGAGCATTATAGTGTTGAGCAAGTAATTTAGTTAATGAAATGGAAGAAAATGATGACTTGAATTGGTTATTTTTTTTCAATTATTTTTTGAGGGGGGAAGGTAATTGTAGTTAAGTGACTTGCCCAAGGTCACACAGCTGGTTAAGTGTCAAGTGTCTGAGGCCAGATTTGAACTCAGGTCCTTCTCACTTCAGGGCTGGTGTTCTATTCACTGCATCATCTAACTGCCCCTGAATTGGTCATTTTAATGATGGAATTGCAGAAAGGCAAACAGTTGCATTACAACTGACCTAAATCAATCTGGAAAGAGATGATTTGGGGTCAAGTTTGGACATCAATCAATAAATCAAATAATTAAGAAGATTATTGATTAGCTGCTATGTATAAAGCAGCTTGGCATAGTGGATAGAGAACTGACCTCAGAGTCAGGAAGAAATGTATTCAAATCCAGCCTCTCCAACTGATTGTATCAACCTGGGCATGCCTAACCCAATGCAACTCTCTTAAGGTTTGAGGGAGCTTCCTCATTGGTAGTTTCCTATGCCCAAAGAATCAAAAGGCTCATACTATGTGCAAGTCATTGTCCTAAAACCATTGTCATTACAATGAGGGAGTCACTCTTTAGTAGTTTTTAATCAAGTTGGAGAGTCAAGAAATATAAAATTATAAAAAAGGCTTCCAAAAAAGAAATTGGTTAAGTGGCAGATGAGAAGCGGCAATAAGAACCATTAGAGGAGGGAGAGATCATTAAGTGTTTATGTTGTAAAGGATGGTTTCATAGAGGACATAGGAACTGAGCTAAATAATTCAAAAAGACTCATTATGAAACATGCTATCCACCTCCAGAGAAAGAACTGATATTGTCTGATATTGATATTGTCTGAATACAGACTTAAGCGCTACTTTTCCCTCCCTCCCTCCTTCCCTCCCTCCCTCCCTTCTCTGTCCCTTCCTTCCTTCCTTCCTTCCTTCCTTCCTTCCTTCCTTCCTTCCTTCCTTCCATTTATTCTTTTTTTGTGTTCTATTCTTCTTGTACAAAAAGACTAAAATAGAAATGTTTTATATATTTTTACATGCATAACCTATATTTGATTGCTTACCATCTCAGGGCGGCAGGAAGGGAGAGAAGAATTTGGAACTCAAAACTGAAAAAAATGTCTAAATGTCAAAAACTACTTTAACATGTAATTGGGAAAAAATATTATTTGAAAACTGCAACAACAACATAGAACAGGATTCAGATACATATAGAAAAGAGAAAGGAATAGGACACATGGGGTGAGGATAGAACTTGCAAATATATGGAGGTGGGAAACTGAAGGCTATGTTTGGTGGTACAGTAGAAAGAGAAGTCTAACTTTAGTGGAGGGTTCACACAGAGAAAAAAAAAATACTTGGAAATGTGATTAGATTGTAGCAAGCCTTGAATGTTCAGTGAATGAGTTTGGACTTGACTTTGCAGGAGATGGGGAGACTTTCTTTAACCAAGGACTGAACCTTAGGAAAAATTTTAACCTAAATTGCATGTGCATATTTTAAATTAGTGAATAGAATAAATATCAATTTTTGATATTGGGATAGGAATTATATCTGTCATTTCATTGGTCTAGAAATTACAGTGAGGAAACTAAAGCTGGTTGACACATCTTCAAGTTACAGTTTTTGAGAATTGCCTAGGGCAGGGGTGGGGAACCTGCAGCCTCATGGTCACATGTGACCTTTTAGGTCCTTGGGTACAACCTTTTGACAAGTCCAAGTTTTACCAAACAAATCCTTTTATAAAGGGGATTTTTTTTTCTGTGAAATTTAGATTCAGTTAAATGGCTGCTACCCTTGAAGACCTAGAGGGCCACAAAAGGACTCAAGGCCACAGGTTCCCCACCCCTAGCCTAGAAGTTTGAAGACTGGCGTATGGTCAGTATGAGTTAGAAACCACTATGAGTTAGAAGCAAGATTTGAACCTAGTTCTTCCTGAACGTAAAATGAGCTCTCTGTATGATACACCTTACTGCTTCTTAATTTCTAAGTAACAGTAGCAATACTTGAATAATCTCCTTTAATAATTATTTTTGGTTTTTTTGCTTCTAAATTGTGGCTAGGAAACTGGATTCTATAATGAAGCTCCCCATTTACATAAAGATAATTTTTATGAATTTTCCGTATCTTTTTATGGCACAATGTTTTCACTGAGTTGACGGTTAAGAGTATCAGGCTTAATGCAGTAAAGATAGTGGATTCAATTCTATTGTCTGGGGATTGATTCATCACATTACTTGACTGATTGTTTTCCTTTGCTGACAGGCTTCAGTCAATGCATTTCCTTATATTTCTGGCTCAGTGGTTCAGCATGAAACTGTGATACAACTGAAGAAAAAGTCCTAGATTTTCTTTATAAATTGCCTTTAACTTTAATTAAACAAATTGAAATAATGGTTACATTAAATCCTGTTTCTTACACATCAGAATATCCATTTTATATGTTTCTGTTAAAGTAAAACATGGCATTGAAAGGTAATTTTTACATACACAAAAAGGACACATTTTCCTATTACTCATAATTACCACTTGGGTAACTCTTATGGAATTTTTTTCTATAATGGGGCATAGGTCCTAAAATACCTAGAGCAAATAATATTCATTAAGAGCAGAATAGGTTTTTTTTTTTCTTCACTTTACTCTATCCAAACAAGAGGCTGCTTAAACATTTTATAAGATTGCTCATTAAAACTCTCGGTTCAGCCAGCCTGGGTTGGATAAAGATGAACCTAAGTGATGACCTGTTAGGGCAACCAGAACTTTGTTCTAGGACACTGAAATTGGAAGTATATTGATAACACTTTTGGTTTTTCAGTAGCTATAAGCTACTAAGTTTAGCATCAAGTTAGTAAGAATAATTGGTTATAGCAGAAAGCTACCAGATGGCAGTTTCTTTCATAGGCCAGCTGCCAGGTAGGTGAATTCTTGTCAGGCCTTGTTCCACCATGATCTCTCATAAGCTATGGCTATCTGATGTCCTGGGATCTCTGCTACTTAACTCCTCCCACTTTCCAATTTGAACTGAGGACAAATGTTGTGCCACTCGTCCAAGGCATAAGTACTGCTAGAAACAACTTTGAGAAGAATTTAAAAATATACGTTAGGTTGTCATTTTATCAAAGTAGAAGTCATGATGAAAGAATATTATCAATACCTAAAAAATTTTGGAGATTATATGGATAGTGTAGTGCCCTATTACTTGGGAAAACTAGCACCTGGGTAAGATTAGGAATATTGTACCCTTAATGTAGAACAATTCTGCAGATACTAAAGTTTTTGTCATTTAATCTACCCTAATTTGTTGTATTTTTCCTTAGGCAAATAGAAAAATGAAAATAATATCATGATTTAAAAAAAATGAATGTGCTTCCAGTGTATATAGGGGTTTGGGATCTGATATGGTGATCTGGATGTTCTATGTCAAAGTTGTCTTCTACAAATAAGGATATGTAAGATGACATATTGATATAATTGATCAAAACCAGATGTAATTACAAAACCTCTATTTTAGGTCCACATTCTGCTCCTTATCAGTGTATGACAATAGACAAATGGCAGCTAAGTGGCAGATAGAGTGCCAGGTCTCAAGTCAGGAAGACCCAGCTTGAGTTCAAATCCAACCTCACATACTTATTAGCTATGTGATCCTGGGCAAGTCACTTGATCCTGTTTGCCTTATCTTTCTCATCTGTAAAATGAGCTGGAGAAGGAAATGGCAAACCACTCCAGTATCTTTGCCAAGAAAACCCCAAATAGTGTCACAAAAATAATGACCATAATATGCTATATCAATATGAGCTTCTATTAGTAACAAAGAAGTAATAAGAAGAAGATGCTTCACGTGATGGTCACCAAGTTAGAATAAGGGATGAAGGTTTTAAACTTGAATCTAGAAGTCAAGTTGAAACAATGGACAATGGCAAAATATACAAATACTGTAGACTCTTCCAGGCAAGAAAAATTGAGCATAAAATTATTAAGGAGAAATCTGTGCCTAAATATATTAAGAAAATTGCTGGTATCCTGACATTAGAGCTCAGTGGGAAGAAGGTGTTTACAGGAATAAACAGATTCCTACTTTGCACCTTAAAGTAGAATTGTGGAACTGTAACTGGACCATCACTGATTAAAAAACCCTCCTAAGAAAAACTTGAAAATTTTAATAAAACACATGGCCCATCGTAATAAGACATTTATAATAACAATATTGCTATAAGTAAGAAGTAGTAGGAAGCAGGAAAAGAGTTAACAGCAGGACAAAAACATGCAAATAATTTAAGAACAAACATATCACCTCACTGAATAAAAAGGAAAACAAATTTTATTGAACATATATCACCTCACTGCCATTAACAAGTAAAAGCCATTGGATTTCTTGAATGTAACTGAATGTACTGTCATTTTGGAGCAAACCTATGAAACAGATTTAATATATTTAAATAGCATTAATATAATATTGAGAAAGAAGTATCAAAGTGGCTGAGACATACAGATGTGATTAGACAAAACAGAGGGGTTTATATTTGGCAATTCAGGACAAGGCCATTGCCTTTTAAAATTAAAGATGGATCGTCCCTGAGGAGTATGGACTCATTCGTCAATACATATAATTCAAGAAAATGGTAGAAACTCTGTAACACACATTACTTCAGGCTGCAAAATATAACATCTACCAAGAAATGACCTAGAGGCTATCAGAAGCAAGCTAATTTCATGGATTCATAGATTATAAATTTCCATAGATGGTGTGCCTGAATGCAGTGATATAGAGCCCAGCTAGCTTAAGTTAATTCCCCTGTCCACATTCCCCTACCCTCCACAGAAATGTTGTGCATCTGGGTAATACAAAGAGTACCACAGGCTGTTTGAATGAAATTTCACCTCAGGCAGATTGACATTGGTGAACTCAGGTCATAAGGATATATCTATGTTTTGAGAAGAAGTCTTCTGAGACCTCACAGACTTTCTCTGTTGGCTTTGTTGACTTCGTTTGTCATCCTTTGGGATGGTTTTACATTAGGAATCACTAAGCGTGTTTTTAATAAATAATATTGATCAGAAATCTCAGACTTTGACTAATCCTTTGCCCTACACTACAAATACAAAACCAAAATATCAATGAGAATTCAACTAATCAACTATAACAGACCCCAACCATGATCATGACAGAACTGTTGCCAACAATCAAGGAGATAAAAATTTAGGAAGAACAGTTTAATAGATGTCACCAAATACTCATAGTCTCTCAGTTGCATAGAATGAAATGATTTGAAAATATAAAAATCTAGCAGAAGAACTAAAATCATGTGAAAATAGAATAAGATATCCTTATTATCCTTCATGCTAATGGAAATGTAATGAGGATGCTTTTATTGAGTCCAGGAAGGATGAGCCTATGTCTTATTTTTAAAAGTAATATATATGATATATATTATGTATGTATATTTTTTAAAGAGAGGTTATTATATTCCACCTGTTCAACAGTCTACAGAACATGAAAGATAAGAAAATAACACATGGCAGTAACTTGTCACAAGACCATCTCCATTTGAATGTTATTGAACAATACATAAGAAAAAATAATTTAATAATAATTATAATCCCTTGGAGAAATTAATGTAAAAGAAAATCTCAAATGGCAAATAGGCTATGTTAAAAAATTATTTATAAGGTAGCTGTTGGCAAAATAAACCCTATTTTCTCCCCAAAATACTTTTAATAAAGTAGTAGAAACAAGTCCACAGGCTGCTTTATCAAGTCATAATCTTGTTGACATATTATGTATTCAGGATGAAAATATTCTGGCAATATTAGAAATTATGCAAAACAGAAGGCAAGTTAACAAAATTGTTTTTAAAATCATCAAAAATTCACTTCAGGAAAGTACTATCTAATTTAATTTAAAATAGGATAGAGCAGCTGACTGAAATGATTTTTTTATGTTAGAGACTGATTAGACTTCAAGGGACTTTTAAAGACTGTTGAGATTGATGACTCTGTATCTTCATTATATAAAATTTAATAAAATCATGGAGTATATTGCTGAATAGGGCTTTAAAATTATTCTAAACTCCCACATGAGAAATAGAGGTTCTCAAAAGAGAATTTAAAAATGTCCAGTGATATACAAGTAACCCCTAAGGTTAGAATTTGAATCCAGATTCTCTTACCTCTAAAACCCATGTTCTTTACAATAATTTGTGTTGTTTTTATTCCTTTCCCCTCCTTTCCCCAGTTATATTATTAACTCTATTCTCAATTGATGAGTAATAATAAGGTCATTTTTAAAAATAAAATAAAGGAGAATTTTTTTTTCAGATTGCTGAATAACTTATCAAGGACAGGAAAATTAGAAAAGGAGGTAGAGGCCTGCATTTAAGATGTTTTGTTCAGAAGTTTTTCAATCATGTCCAATTATTTGTATCCCATTTGGGGTTTTCCTGTTAAAGATACTGGAGTGGTTTGTCATTTCCTTCTTCAGCTCATTTTACAAATGAGGAAACGGAGGCAAACAGGATTAAGTGACATGCCTAGCATCAGACAACTAGTAAGTCTGAGGGCAGATTTGAACTGGGGAAGATAAGTCTCCCTGACTTCAGGCCTGATACTCTATCCACTGTGCTACCTAGCTGCCCATATGGATACACATATAAAAGCTATTTCCTAGATTTTGCTCATGGTTTTTCCAAAGGCTACTGTATTACTTCACTTCTGTGGATAAATTACTTCTCTCTTGGCCACATTTTTTTCTTTATATGTAAAATGAGGAGGTTGTGCAAGGTGATGTCTCAGTCCCCTTCTATCACTAAAATTCTATGATTCTTATGAAAAGTGGCAATTAGCAAGATACTTTTATTAATAATGTAAGTCTATAGTCATAATTCTTAGCTGTCAAATCCTTCTAGGTTTGATAATATGTAATTATACTAAGAATCACTTTTCACCAATATGAAAACAAAAGAGGAAGGTAGTATTCATTTAATATATCCCATGAGTTACCTTGGTAGCAATGCTAATCTGATCTCAAGACTGTTAGCAGCATTAAAACTGAACACGAAGTCAGGCAAATAATTTGCCCTCAAATATTTAGTTTGAGCTCTTTAAATAATTAGGGATTATTTAATATATGATTCATGTCCTTTCTATTTTTAAAAATTTAATGAATATATGAATTAACTGAGCTGTGTATGGTCAAAGACAGAGAAGAGGTTGAATGCATTATGCCCCTTGGATAGAAAAATACAGATATTGGGTTCACTCTCAACACCAATTGATGTCATTTTCCCAGAACAACTGGTATATGGTCTAGGGGTAAAAAGGACAGAGCAGCCTAAATTTGACTAGGTGAAAAGAAAGAAATAAGGCAATTAGTTGACAAGTGATAATTCTGCCTACAATGGAAGACATCCTGAGGCAGGCCATTCCATTTTTGGACAACTCAGACTGTTAGGAAGTTTTTCCACATATCAAATTGAAACATTCTCTGCAATTTCTACCAATTACTCCAAGGTTTGACCTCTGAGTACAAGTGAAATAAATCTAATCCCTATTCTACATGACAATCCTTTAAATACTTGAAGACAGCAATCATATTCCACCCTAAGTTTTTTCTTCTCCTTGTTAACTATCTCAAGTTGGTGCAATCAATATTAATTTGACATAGTTTAAAATACTTGGACAATCTCAGCTGCTCTCCACTGCATATACTATGACTTGTTAATATCTTTCCAAAAAAGATGTCAAGAATTGAATATAATACTACTGTTTGACTACAGCAGAGTATGCATACCTCCTTTCTTTTGTATGCTGTTTTTTTTCATCCAGACTGACATCCCATTAGATTTTTTTAGACTCGTTTACATTTCTTTCATATTGTGCTTGAAATCTATTAACCCTACTGGGGCATTTTTTAAAACATGAACTTTTTGTCTGGCCTTGGCTTCCCCAATCAGAATTCATGGACTAAATTTCTCAGACCCAAAGTGTAGGATTTTATAATTATATTAATTAAATTTCACCTTTCAGTATCTCCAAAAGCAATCCAGTTCTTGAAGAGTTTTAATTATAGAGGAGCAGTGTGGCATAATGGATGGGTACTAGACATGGAATAAAACAGATCTGGTTTCAAACTGTGCTTCTAAACCTTAGTAGCTACATGAACCTGGGGAATCATTCTGGTCACTTTAAGAAGTTGTGGCATCCAAATTTCTTCATCTAGTCCTTTTTTAAAAACCAAAAAATAGATTATCCCTCTTGATCCCACCCATTATTCACCAGAATTGAGTAATCTGACTCTCTAAAAATTAAATTTAGCTGCAAAGGATAGGTCCTTAAATAACAAAAATGTGGCTAAGGTAACCCATGGAAGAAAAAATTGCTATAGTTAAAATTATTCAGAACACAGATGACAATATCATCATTCCTATCAAGATGTCAAGTTCATTTTTTCCCAACCTTTTTCAGCTGTCATTAGCTATTACTATTCTACTTATAATCATCAGTGAACATGATGATTTGCAACATGATATTCACAAGCAGTATGTGCCACATGGCATGTCAAATATGTACAGTCTTACAGTGTTTGGATATCATGACATATTTTGGTATAAATGTATTAACACAATATCCTTCAAACCAAATAATTCAGAGTCAAATGCTGCTTCTTTCATGAGTCAAGTCAGATGCTTCCTTTTTATGTGTTCTGTTCAGTGTTATTAGGATGCAAAACACAGATAAGTCCATCAGATTATGGAGAAAACATCTGGATGGATGAATCTTTTGGCCCAGGTGAAAATAGGCTCCCCTAGGGATCTTTATCCCTCCAGTTCCATGGACTAGATATTCCTTATAGTTGTTCTGAATGCTTTACTATTGTTCTTCAAAGAATGTTAATTTACCTATACTATAACTATTGCATTTGACCAAAATATGTAGTGGGGAAGAAAGTTTATTTATTTGGCCAAAAAGGCTAAATTTATGAAGATGAGAAGGTGGAAGAAATGGATATAAAGAAAATAAAATTAGGATCATCCAATCTAGGGCCAGAAATCACACTTAAGTACATCCAACTCCCTCATTTACAAATGAAGAAACTGAGTGTCAGAGAAGTTAAGCATCTTGCACAAGTTCACATAGCTACGAGGCTTTAGGAGCATAGGTTGAAACCAAATCTATTTTAATCCATGTCTAGTACTCCATCCCTTATGTCACACTGTTCCTCTACAATTAAAACTGTTAAAAAAATTGGATTGCTTTGGGAGGTACTGAGATACCCCCTCGATTCGTGTTTCAGTTGGAAAAAGGGTGAACACTTGTTTGGGATGCTTTGGAATTACTTCCTGCAGATTGAGAGGTTGTTCTATTTTAGAAGTCCCTTCCAACTCTTTACCTTCAAATCTGTGATTTTGTGAAACTATAAGAACGCATATCTCATTTAACACATCACATTTTTGGCAAATAAGCTAATCAGATTATAAAAATAGGGCTTCCTAATGTTCAAGATTTTCTTAAAATTTAAAAGAGAAAGCTTGGAAGCAAATAGTCAATTTATATCTCTGTGACTAAGGAAAAGTCAATTCACCTCTTTGATTCTACTCAATTTCCTCCTTTGTAAAAAAGGACTGATTGTGAAGATTAAATGAAATAATATATACTTGTTATTAGATTTTAAAGCACTATATAAAAGTAAATGATTAGTAGTAGAATTAATATTTATATTCCAGTCATACCTTTCTTATACATCACATACATACAGCTTCCTTTAGGAATGTGATAAATAAGCTACATCATGCACATTTGTCAAATTTCCTGTTTGAGTATCTACTGAAAAAAAATAATTAGGATCTTAGAATCATAGCTCTAGAGTTGAAAAGGATCATGAGAGTATCCAGCCCAATGGCCTCATCTTATAAAATGTGAGGTTCAGGACAGTTAAACAACTTGTTCAGGGTTGAACCTAGATCTTATTGACTCTAAACTTTGTAATCTATCTACTACATTATTTAGGACTGCTTTGGTTATTTTATATTCTATTTTAAGATAACTAAATCACAAAACACCTTATATAATACTTCCATGATCATATGGTTTATTTGTTTTTTAATGACTATATAATATTTCACTAGATTGCATGCTTTATTTATTTTTTTGCAATAAAATTATATAGAAATATATTCAGTAAATATCCCTGATTAGGCATATGCCTTACTAAATACAGAAGATATAATGTTTCCAAGTGTGACACTTTAGTATTTTATGTGTCCATTCATTGGGTTAGTGCAAGATAAAGCCATCCATTGCAAACCAATCTAGTCACTTTCAAGCGAGTGAAAATATATGTCTCAGCATTTATGGTTTTCAAAATCTATTATCTTTGCCTCAGTAAAGTTTGTGATTCTACTTTCCACAAGTTTTCTTGGAAAAGTTTGCTTCTATATATCTAAATTAATCAATTTGATTTTCTCAAAACTGATGACTAAGTTAATTCAATAAAAACAAAAACAAACAAAAAATCCCCGCTACCAAATAGAAACCATCCATGAACTATTATGACCCTGTGACATCACTCTAGAGAAACATCAGATCTTCCATTTCTGGTTATTCAGGCTTTTTTTTCCCCAAAAGGCACTACTTTGTAAATGAACTAAAACCAAATAGCTTGAAAGGAACTTTAAAGTAACTTAGAGTCACTGGATCTCATAAAAAGAAAATTTCCTAGTGCATGCATTGCTTTAACAAAAATTCTTAGTTGGTAATCTTGTCCTCAGAATTAGAAGAGATAGATGCTAGTCCCAGTGCTGCTCTGTAATTACATAACTAGTAAGAGGATACATAATACTTCATGAAAAGAAATGTGTTCTGACTCTATATAATTGTGAAGGTCTTTTCCAGCTTCCCATATTCTGTGATTCAAGCAATTCAATTCACCAGAATTTAGTTAAGTTCATACTATATGCTAGTGACTGGAACTACTAAAAGAAATAATAGAATATGGAAGAGGAAATGGAGGAGAAAGAGATGAATAATTCCATTTTGTACATGTTTAATTTGAAGCACCCATAGAAACAAAGAAAATTAACAAAAGATATTTTAAAGGAAGGTGTCAGTAGTCTTATGAAAAATGTGTTCCAAATCATCAATAATTAGAGAAATTTAAAATTAAATAACTCTGAGGTTACATTACACATCTATATGATTAGCCAAGTTGACCAAAAAGGATGATAATAAATATTGGATGAGTTCTGGGAAAACAGGCAAATTAATGCACAATAAATTAATACAAATTAAGGTGGAGCTATGAATGGAAAAGCAATTTGAAATTATGCCCAAAGAGTGATTACTGCATATACTCTTTGATAACTGCAATCCCACTTCTAGGTACATACTATGAAGATATCAAAGAAAGAGCTATGGAAAGAGTTATATGTACAAAAGTATTTATAGCAATTCTTATTGCTGCAGCAAAGAATGGGAAATGATGGGGATGCCTATCAATTATGGAAAGGTTGAAAAGTTATCATTTATTAATGTATAGAAATGCTATCGTCTATGAGAAATCATGAAGGGGATAATTTCAAATAATATTATATGAAATGAAGTGAGAAAAAACAGAAAAACGTTTTGCAATAACATTGAAAAGACAATTTTAAAAGATTTAATGACTCTGATCAATACAACAAAAATCTCTTTTTCAGATAAACAATGATGAAATATGGTCTCTATCCTCTAGTATGGACATGATAACCAAGGATGCATGTAAAAATGTTTTTTGGTCAAAGACACTTTGAGGATTTTTTTTGCTTTCCTATGCATATTTGCTACAAGTATTTTTTTTCCAATGTGAGGAAGTAAAAGGAGAAAACTATATTTTCAATAACTGAAAACATTCAAGTGGTAAAAGAATGACCAATTGGAACTATCCAGAAGGGAGTGAGAAAAAGGGGATCAAAGCTTTCAGAGTTTGGGTGTTAAAGACACATATTTGGGAGTCATTTGCATAATTAAGGTTCATCAAGAAAAGATAGGTAAAGAGAAGAGAAGAGGACAGAAACTTTGGAAAATATTAAAGGGTAGAAGTTGTATACCATCAAAGACTAAGTAGCATTAAAGAGGTAGCAAGATACCACAATAACATACTCTATACAAACCAAAGAAGGTGAGGGCATCAAGGAGGAGTTGGTCAATGATAGAGCAAATATATTGATGTCATAGACAATGAGGTCTAAGAAAAAATTTATTCAATTTTGAGATCAGTAAGGAGAATTTGTATTTGAGAATTTGTAGACATCTGTTAACAGCAACATGATGAGAACATATACTAGATTATAAGGGACTAAAGAGGTAGAAGTGAGTGGATGGTGAGGAACCTGAGACAGTAAGTTAACATTTAGCTATGAATTGGAAGAGAAAGAAAATATAAGTGTATGCCAAGGGGATAAAAAATGAAGGAAAGGTGAAATTGTGAACACTGTGATTATTTAAGGATTGGGAGGGCATCTATGTTAACATCTTAGAAGATCATTAACAGGTAGCTTACTGGTGGATCTGATATTGTCCATGTTTTAAGTTAGATAGGTGAATGATACCTTCATGTTGAAGGCCATACTTTTCCCCAGGGAATGTAAAAGATTAGTGTTAGGTAAATAGACTATTTTGGATGAAGCAGACTGGCTATTGTCAATGCAGAGTAAACTAATGAGCCTTTAGGCAAATTTTCTCATTTTAGCATCTTCATATCTTTGATGGGGTGCTTGGGGTGTCTATGTTTGTAACATCAGTTTGTAAAATCAATTTGTAAAACCAGTTTGTAAAATAACATTTCCACACCACTCCCCAGCCCCAGAGCATTAACTCTGCCCCTTCCCCCTGCCAGCACTCTACCTAGCAACAATTCATGAACTGTTTATCTCCCCCTAGTATAATGGCCAGCTGCACCTATGAATCCTTCAATGCACTATCTGTAAGTTAACTCCTCAGCCAATTATACACATCCTGAATCCCCATTAGCCTTGGTTCCCAACATCCATATTGTCAAACATGACACTGATAAGTGGCAGAGTAGGCACTTCTCAGTCAGCCCTGACTGCTAGCTGACTTAGTGATGTTTCAAGCCTAAAACCACTATTTCCCAGTGAATTATGGGCAATACGCCTACAAGGTAGATAATAAAAGTACATGTTCCTTTAAGTACTGACCACTCCTTAACTCCTCCCTAATCCCACCCTTACTCACCTAGTTAGCATAATTGACATCTGATTTACTATTATAACTCTTTAAAAACTATACTTATGACTTCAAGTTTGCAGATTCCTTAAGAACTCCTGCCCATTATATAGTGTAACAATAAACTTTTACAATCCTGACTCAAAAGATTGCTTGGGCCTTGTGAATTCCTTCTAGACTGTCCAGTAGGGACTCTGGTCATTGACTGGAGCCCGTGTAACACCTATCACTGACCTAGTCAATCTTGATTAATATATCTTCTGAGCAATTATAAAATAATGTGTTTAATAATAAAAAAAAGCATCTTAGAAATCATTCAAATCCATTACCTTCATTTTATATGCTAAAGAAGCTAAGTGCCAAAGAGATTTTGACTTGCCCTGAGCCTAAAAGATAATCTGTGGCAGAGCTAAGACTAAGACTCAACTTTCCAAGGCCTAGTCTTACAGCATGATGCTGTGCCCAAATACCAGATAGTGTATGTTCTCACCTCCTGCTGCATCTCTACTGCTAGACAGTATTAAATAATGACTTGATTTCATGTATTTTTAATCGTCAGTTTCTTATAAGCAGGTGATACATTTTTAATTTCCTCCTTTTCTGTAAATGCAGCACATCATTCCAAGAAATATGGCTGTTTTCTGAATCACATTTCCTTCAGTTTGTTGATACTTTAGCTGATTGTTTCTTTCAGACTTTTAATTTCAGATTCCTTTTTTCAGCAGACAAATATCTGCACTAATTGTACTTAAGTGAAAGGTGAGGTGTCATGCTCTACTTGCTGAAAGTTGAAAAATATCTAACAAAAGCACATCAAAGTCTTTTTTTTTCTAAGTGAATAGGGTGGTGGCAACAATGACATCCATCATCATGAGCAATTACAATGTTTTTAGGTTTATCTTAGTGACTATAGGCATATAAATACTGCATGCTTTCAGTTAAGGAAATCTGAGAAACAAACATACAATGGTGAATGAATACTGAGTCTGAAACTGCTTAAATATCTTCAACTCGTGCTAGTTGATAAAAATGTATGTCAGATTTGAATTTCTCAAACTCTGAATAACTACTTATATATTCATAGATATAATTAAAACTGGAACAATAAATGTAAAGCTCACACTCTCAATTTCTTTCTTTGAATGTAATTTAGGGGTCATCTATTTTTAGTTTAACATTGTCAAGCCTGGATGACTATAATTGCAGGATTTCTTGAAAAGCAATGAAGCAGTATTGAAAGAGTGTATTTGTTTCAAATCCTAAGGAAAAAAAAATAGCCCCACTAAATAGCAAAGATGTAAGTCATCAGGCATAAAAATTCCCCCACTCTTTATGTTCCTATAAGCTGATCTATGAAAACCTGCATTTTTCTCTTTCTACTCATTGCTAATGCCTTAATGAAGAATAATTAGCCATTGGTATCCCAAGGTAATTGTCTGAGTACATTTTTAGTTACTGTGAATCAAAGGTTTATGGCCTTTGATTTTAACAACACTAAAAAAAATTTGCTGCATTTACTACCACTCAGAGGATTTCACAATTTTGCCCAACTGCTCCAGGAAAGAAATCAGTCCAATTTGGCTTGCTTAATTGAAATTTCACCTTTTAAGCTACAGCTGGAAATCAATCTATTTACTTAATGTGTGCAATATTATTCAAGCAGGGGCTCTTAAAATAGTCTATCATCTATAGCAAAAATTAATCGAGGATGTTTTATAATCTTTTTGAAGACTTTATAATTGAGAAAAATATTTAAGAATTGAAAAAAATATCTCTTTGTATGTGTATATGTTTATGCATGTTTCTGAAACTTCCTACTTAGATACTTTGTCATTTTATTCTGAACTTCACAATCTCATTTGTCATATTGCTACATAGGACGGTTGTAGTATATGGGCATGGGTATAGATAATTTGAATGTTGTAGTATGGTATGTGACAATATATCAGAGATATTCCACAGGAAGAATATTATTCTAGATGCTTCTTTATTGTGACCATGTAAAAACGGAACCATCAAGACTTAAAAATTAATAAACTGAGATCTAGAGAGATTGTGTGAATTATTGAATATCAAATAGCTATTCATTATCATTGCTAAATAACCCAGGCCATTTTGTTGGAGAAAACACTACTTAGCTTTTCTGTCCTTTTTTTTTTTTAAAGAATTTCAAGGTCATAGGATTTTATAGCATAGGCCATCACTAAAAGAATGAGAGGAAGATTTATCTTTGTTACTGAGGATAATAATGGAGTATAGTTCTGATAAGGTATGATTTCATTATTTTTAAAAGTTAAGACATTTCAGAATTTCTCAAACTTCTAAAGGGATTATAAGAAAGTACCTTGTAAACATTGGCATTCCCAATCTCTGGTGTTAGAAGCTAAACTTTTAAAAAAAGATTTAACCTTTTTGGAAATATCATAAGAGAAGGAAAGGATACAACCCAACACTCAAAATAGCATTTTTTTGTCAATTTACCATAACAACATAAATATCTGTTCTCTAATTTGATATGACCATTCAGTAGCCCCATATTTATTTATGTCAATTTTATAAAACACAGTACCCTTACTATTGCTTATCTAATAGTTACTTATGACCAAAGAATATAGTTGTTCTGAATTTAAAGTGTCAATTTCTTTCTTTCTTTCTTTCTTTCTTTCTTTCTTTCTTTCTTTCTTTCTTTCTTTCTTTCTTTCTTTCTTTCTTTCTTTCTTTCTTTCTTTCTTTCTTTCTTTCTTTCTTTCTTTCTTTCTTTCTTTCCTCTCTCTCTCTCTCTCTCTCTCTCTCTC
>NW_027187391.1:24095690-24113803 GCF_028583685.1 Petaurus breviceps papuanus
GTGTGTGTGTGTGTGTGTGTGTGTGTGTGTGTGTGTTGTGTCTGAGGCTGGAACCGAACTCGGGTCCTCCTGACTCTGGGGCTGGCGCTTTACTGACTGTACCACTAGCCACCCCTAGAATGTCAATTTCTTGAAGGCAGGACTTGTTTCTTTTTATCCATAGTATACTAGGACAATTCTGGGCACATAGAATGTAAGGGAACAGATTGAAATTTGAGTTTAATCTCCGGAATACTCCTTGAAAACAGATGTATGTGTTTATAGTTAATTGAAGAAGAAAGTATAGGGAGAGAAAATATGGAGTAAGAGAGAAAACAATGGGGTAAATAATTTTTGAGTTAGTAAACAAAGTCTTGACCTATTTTGATTTAGAGGTCCTCTGTCTGTGGTGTGAGTCTTTTTAAAAGTGAGATTAGACAACATCACCATTCATCACTGAACATAGAAAATTGACTTTTTAAAAAATGTCCTTTTTGGATGCTACGATGAGAATTGCTGTCTGGGCTGTCTCATTTCTTGACTTCTACTGAGGAAAAATCTTAGATAGCCAATTAGGCCTAATTGTGATAAATTACATGCCTTATATTCATTCTAATGGAGAACTAATGCCTAGCAGGTAATAACCCCAAGCCACTAAACTAATTGTGGTTAAGACCTCGGGTTAGATTTAGAGTGACCCCAGATGTGAGAGGCTAGTGCTTCATCTACTAGGCCATTATCTCTGCTTTACAATTTACATACACAATTAATTTTGTGACAGTGTGTGAAGTTACTAACATTAATATGGTTAACAAGGCCTGTCCTTCCAGTATACTATCAGTATTTATCCTGGCACAGCCATATTAAGGTGGGAGAGACAGACAGACAGACAGACACAGACACAGTAAGGGTTAAGCTATCCTTGAATGTCACAGTTTTATGCTTTTCATTTGAATTTCTGGTGTAGCTAATTCCTCTAACTCTTCTCTATTCTACTAATAACCCTATTCAAAAGGTTTAAAGTTGTCAACAGTCACCCACTAGGCCTTTAGGTAAAGAGAGAAGAAGGGATTACAACAAAAAGGGAAGGTTTTTCACCCTTTGGTCACTTTGTCCTTACTGACTAAAATCTCCAAATCATATAAAGTGACACATTTTAAGGTTGAAGACCCTGGAGTCCATCTAGCTCAACCTCACACAATGTAAGATATTTACTATCCTACTCTTGTCAGCTAAACTCTTGAGAAAGCAATCTATATTTAGTGCCTCCATTCTTTTTCTCTCACTTGATTCGAGACCCCTCTGCATTATGGTTGTTGATATCATCATTTTGACTGAAGCTTCCTTGTCCAAAATCACCAGTGATATCTTAATTGCAAATCTAATGTGTTTTTTCCCTAAATATTCATATTCGTCTACATTACTTCAATCTTTAACATTGTGGAGCACCAACTTCTCTTGAATGTTCTCTTTTTTTGGAGGGTTTTTGTAATATTGTTTTCTCTTTTTTTTTTTTCTTCCTTTGCGCCTTCTTTTGCTGGATCTTCATCTAGCCATGATTCGCTAACCATTGGTATTTGCCAAGGCTGTTATCTTATGCCCTGGATCTAGAGACTGGAGAATCATGTAAATAGAGGTGATAATTGAATCTATGAGAACTGAAGAGACCAACAAATGAGAGACAAGTACATAGGAAAAGGAGTAGGGGCACAAGATTGCTACAAGGCACTCTTCTCTAATTGATCTCTTCAGCTCTCATAGATTCAATTATGACCTCTTTTCACATGATTCCCAGGTCTCTAAATCTAGTTCTAACCTTTTTTGAGCTCTAGCCTCATATCAACAACTGCCTCTTTGTTATCTCAAACTAGATTCTTTGTAAGCATCCTAAACGAAATATCACCAAAAATATTTCATTATCTTTCATCCCCAAACCCTACCCTCTTTCTCATTTCCCTATTATTGTTGAGAGTGATGGCATCCTCCTAGCCACCCAGGTTTCAAGTATTGTTATGATTCTCAACTCCCCCCACCCCATGCCACATATTCAATCTGTTGCCATGTCTTGTAATTTCTACCTTCACAAAAATCTCCCTTCTCTTTAGTTTCATCATTACACCCTGGTCTGTGCTTTTATCATTTCATGCCTGGACTATGGCAATAGGCTTCTGAATGCTCTTCCTGCCTTAAGTTTCTACCTACTCCAATTCATCCTCCACTCATCTGGAAAAAAATTTTTTTTTATTAAAGTTCTATACTGTTGCCACTCTTTACTCAACAAATTCCAAGTTTAAACATAAAATCTTCTATTTGGCATTCAAAGCTCATCACTCCATAGCTTCTCACTACTTTTTTTTTTTTTAAAGCAATCGGGGTTAAGTAACTTGCTCAAGGTTACACGGCCAGGTGTTTCTGGGTGGGTGCTAAGTGTCTGAGCCCAGGATTCGATCTCCAGGTCATCCAGACACTAGAGCTGGTGCTCTTACTTGCTGTGCTACCTGGCTGCCCCTTTCTCACTACTTTTTAAGTCTTCTTATTCATTATCTTCTTTCACTTATTTTAAAATCCAGGAATAGATGCCTTCTTGCTTTTCCTTGTTAGGGACACTACAACTCTGACTCTACCTTTTAAATGACCTTCTCCCTTCTCACCTCCACCTTTGGTTTCTCTGGCTTTCTTTAAAACTGTTCCAATTGGACCTTCTATAAGAGGCCTTTCCCCATCCTCTCCTGCTAGCACTTTCCCTCTATTATTACCTTTTATAATACTATTTGTAAGTACATAGTTATTTACATGTTTTCTTTCCCCCATAATGTGTAGGATGTGACTGTGTGTGTGTGTGTATGTGTGTGTGCACCGACTCTTGGTACAGTGATTGACTTATTGATGCCATGTTTTATACTCATCCAGTGTCTATTTCAGTATGTCTATTGACAGATACCACACCAGTTTCATGAGGTAGCCCATTCTACTCTGGCGGAACTCTGTTTGCAAGTACGTTCTTATGTTGACTTGAAATCTTTCTGCAATGCTCTTCTATTTATACTTGGTTTACTCTTTGAGTCAACATTGAAGAATGCATTCTCTTTTCTATAAGACAGCCCTTCAAACATTTGGAGAGATTTAGCCATGAATTCTTTATATCTTTTCTTCATCCAATTCTTTCAGTCATTTCTTATGTGGCATATTTTCCAAATCTCACAGATTTCTCATTGCTCCATAGTTTGTCAAGATTTGTCTGAAATTCTGGTACCCATAAGAATACATAATACTCCAGATTTATACTGACAAGCATAGTTTAGAGTAGATCAATTACTGTCCCTATTCCATGAAATATTTTTTTTTCTCTATCTTGAAAGAATCAGTGGACCAGAAGACAGAAGACATGGTTTCTGGGTTCAGCTCTGCCATTAGCTAGATGTGAATTTACCCTTTCTAGGAGTACAAATTGAAAGGCCCAGTTCAGAAAAGATAATATTAAAAGTTCCTCTCTAACTCTAAATTTCTATAATTACATGATTCTATTGAGAGTTAGCATGACACAGTGGCTAGAGATTCTGCGTTTGAGCCAGAAAGCTGTACACCCAAATATTGCCCCTGCATACACTCATAGCTACAAGAGCATTAATCAGACATTTAAACTCTAGGTTTACCAGGCAAATCTCTAATGTTATACAGTTTCAAACTAGCTGCCATTCTCCACTGGTAAAGTTGCTATACTGACAGTTATCTACATTCATGGAATCAAAGCTTGAGGAACAGAAAAAAAAATGTCAACGGAACCTCAACAGTTTTGTTCATATACAGTAGTGTTGCCCTCTTGGAGGAAAGTGATGATTTATATAAACTTCTCTGTAAACTTTAAAAATCTATATTATATCAGTTCTAATAATTATATCAATATGTTGGCAGTACAGGCCCCTGAAACCTTTTCATATGAAGCTCTATTGAAGGAACTGGGGAAATTTCATCTTGAGGTAAAAAGATTCAAGGTGTGATAGTTGTGTTCAAGTATTTGAAAGATGATTAAGTGGAATAAGGATTATATTTAGCAATGATTTCATAAGCATTAAATGCCTGATACGTACTATAGGCACCTAGATGGTTCAGTAGGTAGAACATTGGGTCTAGAGTCAGAAATGTTTTATTTCAAATTTAGACCCAGGAACTCAGTAGCTGTGTCACTCTGCCTCCGTTTTTTCTTTTGTAAAACAGGGATAATAAAATCATCTACCTAATAGGATTTTTGTGAAAATAAAATGAGATAATATTTGTTAAAAGGGCTTAGCACAATCTCTGTTACATAGTATGTATTATATGAGAGCTTATTCCCTTGCCTCCCTCTGCTAGGCACTCTGCTGGGGTTATACATGTGAAAATAAAACAAACCTTGCCCTCAGAGAGTTTCCATTCTATCAGGAGCTTGTTCTGTGTGACTCTGGGGAATGAAACAAAAGCTATGGTAAAAGTTAAAAAGAGTAAATGTAAACTTAATGTAAGGCTGCTAATAATTGGAGCTGTTTAGTAGTACAACTGAGTTGCCTTAGAAAATGATGATTTTCCCCTTATTAAAAGTTTTCAAACAGGGGCTAGATGACCTTTGTTCATGTTCTTCTACTGCAATATATTGTAGAAGAGAATTTTTTTTTTCTAGAAGGGTTTCTTTTTCAGGAATAGATTGAACTAGATGACTGATGAGATTCCTTCTAGTTGAAAATTACATGGTTCTGTAATCACGATTATCACCATTCCTGTCCTCCTGTCTACTACTAGGAATGTTCTGAAGATGTTTTCTATAAGCCTAACAAAGATAATATTATATCCCAATGTTCTTTTTTTAGTCATAAAAGGCAGTCATTTTATTCATATGTACAATAATTTATGAAATGTTAAATATAAAAGAATAATAGAAGGATAGTAATTTGACTTTAGATCTTTCAATCTGAAGCAGAAGGCAGCATGGTACAATGGGAAAAGTACTGGCTATGGTACTTGCTACTTTTGATAGAGTCAGAAGACCTGGATTCAAAACCCCAATTTGATTAATACTCCCTTGGGGAAATGTTTTTCTTATTGTATTTCCTTGAACCTCAGTTTCTGTAGCTGTTAAACTTGGAAGTTACACTAGATTCCCCATGAGGTCCTGTTATAAATTTGTGATCATATGATGCTGATTTTTAATAATTCGAAAAAAAAATGAGGTAATGATTAAAAAGAGTAAGAAAATGATAGTAATAATCATGAAGAAGAAAAAAAAATTAAAACAGTGGAGAAATCAATCAGGCTACTTTATTTACTCAAAAATTAAAGTTAGTCAACTATTTTCACTCTCCCCTTCCTCCCAAAAAAGGATGGAAATTCTATCTCCCATCATCCATACACTCCACCTCAATCTCTGAAAAACTAAAACATTGTTTTCCTAATCCCTTGAATATATGCACACAAAACTTAAAATAGCATGACTTTATTACAATTGAATCACACAACTTTTATACTGGAATGAAACAATGTGGGTTTCCATTTTGGAAAGAAATTAACTTCCTGAGTTTTCAACAAAAACAAACTTCTAATTCATTGTTATATAAGGTTGCATTTTGAAGCTGTCATTTGAGCAGGCACCTGTTAACCAAAAGCATGCAAAGCACACAATCAAAGGCCTTGTAATAAAATAAAATTATACATATACACATATATGTATATATATATACATATATATATATATATATGTATGTATGATGCCACTAAGGTTCTACTTATGTGAAGTTCACTTTTCTTTCAATGAATATACATAAATGATTTCATGTGGAGGAACCTTTAACAGTCATGATAAAATTGCTTCACAAAGACTGTGAGACTGGAGTGAAAGGTACCATTATTTTAACTGATTTTTCCATTTCTGCTTCCATTGATGCATATTTTAGCCATTTCTTTCTATGGCTACACAGCTGGGTTAAGTATTTTGTATGCATCATTGCTGATTTTGACATTGCCTTCTTAGGTGGCAGTTTTACAAAGCTTAAACAATCTGAATGAAGCCTGTAACAAAAAATCTTTTACCTGCTTGAAGTAGAGCAGCAATGGAATTCAAACAGAAAAGGTCACTTGGGCAAATGCAGTACTTCTGGTGGAAACTCAAAGCAAATCAAAAGTGTGATTTGCTAAAAATCAAGGTTTCAATTAACTAAAAAGCTCATATTCAAGGCTGTGGTAGCAAATCATTTGATTGGCATCATTTCCAGTGTTCCACAGTATTTTTATTTTTTTTCAATTAACTAAAAACTCAGATTCAAGATTTGAGGAAGAAATCATTTGATTGGCATCATATCCATAATCAGATTGTTATTGCTCATTCGATTATACTGATGATATTAGATAAATAATACTCTTACTCCCTTCCTTTTCCAACTGGTCAAATAATGATTCTAAGTGTTATTAACAGTTATAAAAATCGCAGAATCTCAGAGTTGGAGAGGCCCTCAAGGGTTACCTGAAATTACTCATGCATGATGGAGAATCACCTTTTTAACACCCCCAGCAAATAATCATCCAACCATATCATGAAACCTCCAGTAAGAGAGAACTAACTACCTCCTTAAGTAACACATTCTATTTTGGGATAGTGCTAATTGTCATGAAATGTTTCATTATAATCAATGGAAATTTGCCCCATTGGCATTTCTGCCCATTGTTCCTACTTCTACTTTCAGTGATGTGTATAATGGATATAATCTTCCTTCTACAAGACAGTCGTTAAATTATTGAAGATAGCTATCATGCTTCTACTAGTCTTCTTTTCTCCAGGCTAAACATCCCCATTTTTTTCCCAATTAATCTTTGAATGTGATTATCTCCAGTACTCATTCTTTTGGATGAAGCTATCACAATCACATCAAAATTTTCTCTTCACCAGACTAAACTTCCCATATTCTTTGGATATGTTATGAATTTGAGATCACTCAGTCCCCTGGATTGTCTTCCTTTGGATGCTTTTAAGCTCACAAAGGAATTTGTTAAAATGGTATTAAAACTGAAAAGGATGTTTACAGATGTCTCATTGTGAAGTCATTATTCCTATATTCACATGGTGGTTGAGAGCTTGAGAGTTGCCAAATAGAATCTTGTATAATGAATGAAAACATCTTGCTAATTAAGGTATTTCATAAAAAATATAAGATATAATGTTAAAAGGACTCAACATCTAGTCCAAATATTGATAATGTTACCCATGAGGGTACTGACCTGACCCAGAGAGCAGTGTGATGTAGTGGAAAGCGAACTGATTCACTCCAAGGTAGGAGAGTTCTGTTCAAATTTTGGCTTTTGCAGCAATTATCTAAGCAAGTGACAGACAGTCTGAATGTTGTGTCATCTATAAGGAGGATAGTAAAAATAAAACTGAAAGCAGTATAAATATGTGAGTTCTGATTAAACAATTTGACCATGGCCACAGGTAGAAAGCAGCAAAGACAGATTATAAATCTAGGTCAGGTCTTCAGATTCCAAACGCAATATTTTTTGGAGTTTAATCGAACATTACTCTTTGTTTTTCTTTCTTAAACACAATGGTAACAGTGATGATGATGATAAATGTGTTTACTCAAAATTATATAGACACATATATATGTGTGTACCTATATACATACATGTGTGATTCAGAATTATAGTTGTTAGAATAATGTCCACCAAAGAAGCACAGAGTACAGGTAAAGATGGGCAAAATGACATATTCCCTCCTATCTAACTTTTGAGGTGGCTCACATATGACATGCAGCCAAAGTACCCTGGTTTACATATGTAGAATGAAATACAGGAGTATAATATATCAGAGCTTCATTCAAATTTTTCGACTACTTTGAAACACTTGGCTCAGTGGACCATAATGGTTAAATGATAGGTTAGAAAATGTGATAATGGGGATAGATGCAAAAAGGAAATACACACACACACACACACACAACAAAACTTGATTACCCATCTCTGAGGAATCGTTTGAGTCCTTTCTGCTTTACCTAAGCTACATGAGAATTTCTGATCTTAAAATTCTAAGCAAACACAAATTTGCTCTAATGTCACAATTCTAGAGTTATTGACTGTGCCATTTTCATTCAAATTTACCCTTCATCTAAGTCACGTCATTCTCAAGTCATATCTGAAAGACCAAACAAACTTAAATGTGACTTTGTCCATCTCACACGTGATCATATTTACCTCCAAACAATCACAAAAGATGGTGTGCTGTAATAGAAGAGGGGTTGGACTCAGAGAACCATGATTTCATTCTTGGGGTGGGCATTTACTAGGTACAGGCAGTGCTTTCTAATGCCTCTAGTTTTTGGTTATCCTCTCCTTTATTAAATTATATTTAATTCACACACATACTTACATATTTAATAATACAACCAAAGCATATTTTTATGCTTCCTCATGAGAAGCAGGTGACCTGGCTTCTTGGAAGTTATGCCTAAAAAGCACTAGTTCTGACAGGTTTTACCATCAGGGAAAGGTTTCATATATAGTACTGGCAACAGACTAAGCTTTTTTCCCACTGAGGACTAAACTAGATAATTATAGAAAAAACAAACAAACAAAAATTCATCAACAGGTTGGCTTCTTGGGAATGTATTCTTTGACTATAGTATGCATCAGAGAAAAATACAAAATGGGCTTTAGTCCTATATGGCCCCCTTCCATTTCTGCAGAAGTAGGGAAGTTTAATGAGGGAAAAAGTTGTTAAGATGCACCAGTTTTTATGTTGTTTATATACTTTTATATAGCTGTTGGCATTTTAAGGGCCAATTCTTGTCCAATGGTCTACATGCCATGTTACTTGCCCTCTATCACAACCCTCCACTCTGCTATACCTGCAGCAGAACCTCAGTTTGCTTTACCAACAATAGGCTCTGAGTGGTAGGCTTTCATGTTATGTAACCTGGAACCAGGCCTCCACATAATTTCTCAGTCATCAAACTCCACTATTTTCTAACTTTAGAATGTAAGCTCCTTGAGGGCAGGGACTTCTTTAAGCTAGTACTTCATTCTGCATCTGCTGCCCCACCTAGTTTCAACTTCCCAAACTAAACTGTCCCTTGCTAAGCTCATCACTTTTAATCTAGTCACTACCTTAATAACTCGGGCCTAACACAACCTCCCTCAGTCTCTTTTCCACTCTATTGGAGGGCAAGAGGGTGAAATATCAAACACCTCCTATTGCCTTTCTTTAAAGAGGGAAAAAATAGGGTTTTTTGGTTCCCTTCACTCTGCATCTGCTTCCCTCCTGGGTTTCAACTCCCTAGAATAAGATACCTCTCGGTCTTCTTCCTCCTTTCCTGACTCCTTTTGTGTGTTATCTCCTCCATTAAATTGTAAACACCTTGGGTCCAAGCACTGTTTTTTTTTTTAATTAAATGTATCCCCAGAATTTAGCACAGTGACTAAACATTGTAGGGACTTACTAAATGTTTATTAGCTTGGATTAATTGCTAGTATTTGAGTCCTCAGTGTTTGTCACATTATCTGACACATATTAAGTGAATAATAAGTTATCTAGTAATCTATCAGTGGACTTACTATTAGAAGAATTTAACCACATAAATTGAAATTCTCACTATAAATAGAAAAGAAGAAAGGAGAGTCAAAACTAAACAGCAGATAAAACAGTTCTAAAGACTTAACTTGGATCAGTGCAATATCCAACCATAATTCTAGAAGACAAATTTTGAAATATGCTACTCACTTTCTGACAGAGAAGTGATAGACTCAGAATGTAGAATGAGATTTTTTTTCCAGACATGGCCAATGTAGGTTTCTTTTAACTATGCATATTTATTACAATGTTGGCTTTTTTTTAAAGCAGGAAGAGATGAAGAGAGAAAATAAATGCTCATTAATAAAAAAAAAATGAAAAGAAACTAGTTGTGAGGATGTCTCTTGGGTTTCTCCATGAAAGCACAAATTCAAAAATGATGGAATTGGTTTTCTTTCATGTCCAAATGTAATAAAGGATATTTAGTCATCTCATATTGTAGTTTTCATGATAAGTATTTGCAAAAAGCTCATTATAAGCATAATTGTGGCAGAAAAGAAAAATTCTAGAAAGAATTCTATAAGATCCTACCATACATAATCAAATAGGATGTTAGTCAAATGACCTTAACCTCAAATTGGAACATGTAAGAGCAAATAGAAATATTTAGCCTTTAAATAATTTAAGTGATATATAATTACTGGAGTAAATAAAAATTTAATGGTATATGTGTACAAAAATATTTATAGCAGTTCTTTTTCTAGGAGCAAAGAATCAGAAATTGAGAGGATACCCATCTGTTGGGGAATGGCTAAACAAGTTGTGGCATATGAATATAATGGGATACTATTGTGCTATAAGAAATGATGAGCAGGTTAATTTCAGAAAAATCTGGAAAGACTTACATGAACTGATGCTGAGTGAAGTGAGCAGAAACAGAAGAACATTGTATACAGTAAAAGCAACATTGTATGATGACCAACTCTGATAGGCTTAGCTCTCTCAGCAATACGATGATCTAAAACAATTCCAAAAGACTTATAATGGAAATTAATCACCCCATCTACAGAAAGAACTATGGCATATGAATGCAGATTGAAGCAAACTATTTTCTTTATCTTTTTTCCTTTCTCTTGGTTTTCCCTTTTATTCTGATTCTTCTTTCACAACATGACTAATGTAGAAATCTGTTTAATGTGACTGTAAATGTATAGCCTGCATTAAACTGCATGCCATCTTAGGGAAGGAAATGGGAGGCAGAGGGAGAAAATCTGGAACTCAAAATCTTATAAAATGAATGTTGAAAACTAAAAATTATATAAATAAATAATAAGAACTTGATGGTGTATGTTTTAGTGTTTATCAGAAATGTCTTCATGGCATAATAGGACAAACTCTAAAACTCACTTCTATTCCATTGCTCAAACATTTTGAGATATGACAATCAGTAGTCAAATGGCTTCTAAGCCAAGAGAGGTATTCATTTAGAAAGGGTGTGGTTCTCCCATTTCTACCATTCTGTTGGGGTGTCAGTGAGATTAACATTCTATCTGTGAGAGCAATGTGTATCAGAGACCACATTGAACAGTCATTTGAAATATTCAAAGTATATTATGCTATTGAAAATGATCTGCAGAACTCTGTGTGTGCAATTAGCACAGCAAGGGGACACTAGGGATATATGACATATGTCCACAAAAGTGACAGTGTTCTGCTAAAATAATGTTTCCTACTAAAATTATTCCATTGGTTTCTTCTTATCCTATTTTCTCTGGGGAAAACACCAACATTTTAAATTTCCTCTGCATTAGAATTTGGGACTCTGGCAAAGAATTAACCATACCATCCACTGAGGTCTTAGGCATGTCACATATACTGAGTACTGAGGAAGAATTGTATCACAATGCTATTAATGCTTATTAGCTGAGGCACTTAGGTAAGAACAAAGAGAAAAATGAATCCATAAGATAAGATGTGAAACCTGAAGCTTAAAGTTGGTGACTATGTTCAAGACCTGTGGAGGATGGCATTGCTTCATTCTGATTACTCCAGACTACGAACTTACCTTTTGTTTGGGGGAGGGGAGGGATAATAGATTTTAGATACAGAGTTGCTCTGATTAGGAAGTGTAGGGATTCTATTTTGCAATGTATTGATGAAAGAAAGAAAGAATCATTTTCTTTAAGTGAATTTGAAGTAAAGTGTCTATCTTCCCAGTATTCACCCAGAAAGCCACCAATTAAAAGGTATCTGGAACACATTTTTCAAAATCCAAATTTGGATTATAGCATCTCCTACTGCCAAATTATTTCTAAATGTTCAAGTTGCCTAATGACATCCTATCATAACAGGAGGGGTAAGGGAGCATTGTACTGGAAGTGATGAGACCTATGGTCTGGTTCTATCACTAACTGGCTTTACATGCCTTTGAGAAAATTACCTAGTGTGGCATAGAGGAATGAGTGCTGGTTTTGTACTCAAGTTTAAATTTCAGCTAGGCTACTTACTGTTTGGATGACAATAGGAAAGTTCCTTTTATCTCTGTGCCTCAAGTTTCATCATCCATTAATGAGGAATAGGTGGCTTCTCTGATTCTGTTCATTTCTATACCTATAAGCCTCTCTGGATCTCCATTTTTTCAATTCTAAGATGAGTTTTAACATCCTTCCCAACACTAATATGATTCTAAGATAGTATTGCAGCCATCATCAACAGCTATTAAAATATCTTTGATCCTGCTCCCAAACTCCCATTAATTCTCTAAGTCAGGGCAATTAAAGGAGGCAGATATCAATGATGTGTGATGTGACATACTGAGAAGGGAATATGTAGCTTCCAATTCATTGAGTTAAATACTTCCTTGGTCTAGAAAGTTTATTCAGTATGTCAACATTTATTATTCCTCTTTTGTTCATCCAACAACATAATGGGTCTTAAAGTACAACAAAAGAAGGTCAAAGCATGGTTCTTGTCCTCAAGTAGCTAGGGAAAGAAAGCATATACACATGAACCAACTCCATGCCTCCTAAGCAACACCTTACCACACAGTGCTATTCTAGATGGAACCCTGGTGCCCTGAAGAAATCAACACCCTTCATCAAGCAGCTAATATATCATCACTGAGGCAGAGATTGAGAGAACACAAAAGCCATGTTTGTCTTGGTGTAGGGCACAGGACAGGAATGTGTTAATTTTGTTATTCCTTCTCAACCTAGTTGGCTTCCCAGAATTCTAGACAACTTCCCAGAGCTAAGGTTCCCCACAGAGATGAGGCGGAATTAAGCAACCATCAAACAGGAATGACTACCGAGAAGTGGGATATTTACAGGAGCTAGGGGCAATTAAGACGCGATGACCTGTTCCCTCTCTGCACTATCTCTGCATTATAGGAGGCCACGTGTACCACTGTAGCTTTACACCTGCTGCATAATTAAAACACTCACAACTTCATGAGTTCCCAGTTGACTAACTAGAATGGTATTCTATTGTGGTTATGAGATTTTTATTTTCCCCAAAGGGTCAGTAGCTAGGTTGAGATGATAGGCAACAACCCTTTGTCCACTGGATCAGCTGCTGGCATTACAGTTCAGTGCAGCTTAATCATCCTGTCATGAAAGCATGCTTCATTCAGAGCAGTACACAGAAACGTTTCAGCTTCTGAAGTAATGTCTTATTTTACTTTTTTATATTCTGCTTTTTTTCAGATTGCTAATGGTTTAAGGCTCAAAAATGCAAATGAATCTGTTATTTTCCTGTTATCTCCAAGATGAAACTATTTAGCCCATCCATGACAGCCTATCCTATGTGAACCTCTTTTGTATCCTCCGTCATTTCACCATAGGAAGTCCATCCAATGGGTTGGAGGACTTTCTTTTAATATTATGATTTTATCCAGTGGAATAGTCAGATAGTTCACCAGTAATCCCTTGTCTTTGCCATGTGATAACCTAATCTTCCCTTCTGGCCCTGTGTTTTCTTAATAGCATTCTTTATGCCAATTTTTCTTTGAAAAATCTTTCTTTGTCAGAAGTTACTATTTGCTCAATCTTCCCCCAGTCAGAGAGGTCAATCTTTTTAATAGCAGTATTCTACTGACATTGGTATTTGGCTGTGAGACATGGAATACAACAGTTTGCAAAGAAATGAAAATGAGTATCATACAGGGGAAATGGAGAAATACGAGGTGGGTATGAATTTTAAAGTCATTTTATAATGATCACTAATAACTAGATGATGTCTCTAAAATTCCTTCCAATTCTAATGGGATAGTCTTTGTGGAAGATTTCAGTCCTCTAATAAGTCAACAAAATATTGAGTCCTCATTGTGGGTAGATACATAGGAAACAGGCATATTCCTTGTTTTTAAGGAGTTTACATTTAAATGCTAGAAATAAGGCAATTTACATGGAAAAATATATATGCAAGAAAAAATTATATGTATATGAAAACATAAAATTATCTATAACTAGAGTTATAGACAAAGAGAAAATGTAGGTTGAGGGAGTGTTAATGCTTAAAAAAACATTAAAAAACTGGCCAGTTTTTTACAGTGTTTACTCTGGATTTTGCATTATAGTATAATCACTATCACCAAAACCATAACAGTTCCAACATGAGAGTTTGCTACTAGGTAATTTTTTTTCTCTGCATGTGTGTGAGTGTATGTGTGTATATATAGGTATCACAGGCACATAAACTCATGAAATTATTTATTAAGCCACAGAGGATGTTGCAGTCTATACTTGTAGAAAGAGTAAAGATGAATTTAATAAGTCACCAATTTCAATCCATACCTAATCAAATGTGTTTGTAGTCACTGAAAGATGGTCATTCTTCTAGAAAAGTGGTAATAGACAAGGGAGGTGTAACCTACTACTTCTCAAGAAAGTCAGTTACAGTTCTGAGCAGCTCTAATCTTTTTTCCTTAATAGTATTTTAATTTTTTCCCAATTACATGTAGAAATGGTTTTCAACATTCATTTTTGTAAAATTTTGAGTTCCAATTTTTTCTTTCTTTCTCCATTCTATCTCTCTCCCCAAGAGAGTCAGCAGTCTAATAAAGGCTATACATGTACAATAACCTGAAACATATTTCCACATTAGTCATATTGTGAAAGAATTAGAACAAATGGAAAAAAAACACAAGAAAGAAAGAAAAAACAAAAAAAAAACCCAAGGAAAAAATATGCTTCTCTCTGCATTCAGATTCCACAGGTCTTCTCTGAATGAGGATAACATTTTCCACTATGAGTCTTTTGGAATTGTCTTAGAATCACTGTATTGCTGAGAAGAGCTAAAAAGTTGGTATTGTACAATGTTGCAATCTCTGTGTACAATGTTCTCCTGGTTCTGCTTATTTCACTCAGCATCAGTTCTTGCAAATCTTTCCAGGTTTTTCTGAAATCTGCCTGCACACCATTTCTTATAACATAATAGTATTCCATTACATTCATATACCACAACTTATTGAGTCATTCTCCAATTGATGGGTATTCCTTCAATTTCCAATTCCTTGCCACCACAAAAAAAAGAGATGCTATAAATATTTTTACATGTCTGTCCTTTTTCCTTTTTATTACCTCTTTGGGATACAGACTTAGTATTATTGGATCAAAGGGTATGCAAAGTTTCCTAGCCCTTTGGGCATAGTTCCAAAATGTTTTCCAGATTGGTTGGATCAGCAAATCTAAATTTTTGAAAGCTTTTCTTCCCATGAAGCCTAAATCTGTTTTCCTGCAACTTTCACCCTTCATCCTCATCTGCCTTCTCACATTGAGCAGAATAAATCTAAATATTCTTCCTCATGATAGCCCTTCAAATAGTTGAATATTGTTATTGTGGCACCACTATAACTTCTCTATTCTTGGTTAACCATCCACAGTTGTTTCAATCAACCAGTCTTTCCATTATCCAGGCTGCCCTACTAAGAATTCATTCAAGTGTATTCATGGGCTTCTTTAAGAACATTTTCATTGTCAGAACTTGAAGTAATATTCAGATAAGTACCAAGTTCACAGGGATCGAGATGATTGAAGTATTATCATCATGGTTCCTCATAATTGCACCTTACACTTATATAGTACTTAACAGTTACCAATTGCTTTAGGCACATTATCTTATTTCATTCTCACAACAATTTTGTGAGGTAAATCATGCAGGTGTTATTATGCCTGTTTTATAGAGAAGGAAATTAAAGCTCAGGAAAGTTCAAAAACCTGATTTATGCTGGTTATTTTCACACACCTCAAACCCAAGTATTTTGGGGGAATTTTACCATATGCTGCCTTATCAAGGTTTTATTTTTAAACTTCCATTTTGGAATATACATAAAATAGAATTAAATAAAAGGACACAAATGCTTCATATAGATTTTGAAGAGCTAAAAGGGAATGCTATGCCCTTAGGATAAACAAAATTAATGACCCATTCCAATTGCCTCTGTAGTTTCTTTAAGAATATTGTGAAATAATGGACACTTTATGGAACTTTAATGTTTAAAATACTTTATGTATGTGTGTATGTAAGTATGTAAAAAATCTCACTTGATTGTCACAGCAACCTTTTGAAGTAGTTACTATTATTACCCTAATTTTACAAAGCTATGAGAGGTTGTAGTTTCCTCAGTTTCATAGATCTATCTAGGATTTCAACTTGGGCCTTCCTAACTCCAGGTACAACACTCTACATATTATGTCACCTATGTACCAGTAAATATGTGGGATAACAGAAAAAGAGAACATGTCCAGTTTGGGAAGTGACTCCTTTTGTTATATTGATAAAATGACATAAATAGTCTTTTACATGATGGTCAAAAGAAGTGATACAAGGACACTATCAAGGTCTCTCTTAACAACTTTGGAGGTGATTGTGTGACATGGGAGACACTGGCAAAGGACCACCCAGCATGGCGTGCCCGCATCAGACAAGGTGTTGTGTTCTATGAGCAAAGCAGAATTGAAGTATCTCAAAAGAAACATATAATGCACAAATTTAGAGAATCCACTCCAAATGTTCACAGGGACTATTTGTGCTCAACCTAGGTTAGGACATTTCAAGTTCACATTGGTCTTACCAGTCAAAGTTGGACACGTAACTTGATTCTAGCATAGTGTCATTTTGGTCCTCTTTGAGAATAAATACCATATCACAATGTCAATGATTTTAGAATTTCTGTAAAATCATATTCATCATTTATATTGCATTTTTGTTACCACGGTAAAATATTATGTGTATTATTATTGTTTAGTATTCATTCTCAGAATGGACCATGATATCAGGATGCCAAGACATGCAATTGAATTAGATTTAAGTGAGGAAGGGCTGTTCAAAGTCACTAGCCTCACTTTCTCTTCTAGGGCCATCTACCGTGTTTCCCCATAATAAGACCTATCCCGAAAATAAGCCCTCCCCTTACTGTGTAAGATTCCTCTAAAATAAGCCCTCCCCCGAAAATAAGCCCTATTGAGATTGCTACTGTAGTGAAGGTGATCCTCTGCGCTATACGCTACATTACAGTACCCTCTGTATGCACCGTCCCCCCCCTCCCCCCCGTGAAACGCATGCCGTGCTCCAAGCTGCATCCAATCAGATCTGCAGCAGTGAGCGTGTCATCCTGTTCTTCCCCAGTGATTTGCTTATTGAATAAAGGTACTTTTTTTGTTCACATTTACCTGTTTATTAAAATTGCTGTCAATGTTCATTATAATAAGCCCTCCCCTGAAAATAAGCCCTCTGGTGTTTTTCTGTCCAAAAAAATTAATAAGACAGTGTCTTATTATCGGGGAAACACGGTAGGTCCAGTGGCAAGATATTGATCAGGAGAAATGGAGATGGTCCTGGATGCAGTGGGTGCCCTTGGTCCTTTTAAGTTAGGGTCTTTAACAGTCCTCAGAATGACTGAGACAATGCCCAGTCAGTGATTAAGGCTAAGTAAGAAATGAGGTAGAGGATGGCCTCTTTTAACCAGTCAAAAAATCAATCTGGGAGGGAAAGAACCTCAAGGTTTCTAGACAAAACAGAAACAAATGCTATTTACATTAACTCAGCCTATCAGGGACCAAACAATGACCAAGTGAGGCTGGGTGTGGTACCTTTTGTTGGCCAATCAATGAAAGCCAGAATTAATTGGGTTTAAGTCATAGTTCTTAAAGAAATCTAGCCTGCAAACCTCAAGATATCTTGTGAGGTTTCAGCAATCAAAATTTACATTTCTTTGGCTAGAGCACCCACAGGTAAGAGTATGATGCCTTATATGGACAGAGGGAAGGGAAAGGAAAGAAGAAAGAAGGAAAGAAAAAGAAAGGAAGGAAGAAAGGAAGGAAAGAAGGAGGGAAGGAAGGGGAGGGAGAGGGAGAGAGAAAGGGAGAAAGAGAGAGAAAGAGAGAGAGAGAGGAAGAGAGAGAAAGAGACAAAGAGAGAAAGGAAAGAAGGAAAGAAGGAAGGAAGGAAGGAAGGAAGGAAGGAAGGAAGGAAGGAAGGAAGGAAGGAAGGAAGGGGAGGGAGAGCAAGAGGGAGAGGGAGAAGAAGAGGGGGAGGGAGAGGGAGAGAAAAAGGGAGATAGAGAAAGAGAGAGAGAGACAGAGAGAGAGAGAGAGAGAGAGAGAGAGAGAGA
>NW_027187391.1:24113903-24135741 GCF_028583685.1 Petaurus breviceps papuanus
AGAGAGAGAGAGAGAGAGAGAGAGAGAGAGAGAGAGAGAGAGAGACAAAGAGACAAAGAGACAAAAAGAAAAAGAAAGGATGGAAGGAAGGAAGAAAGGAAGGAAGGAAGGAAGGAAGGAAGGAAGGAAGGAAGGAAGGACAAATAAAGCAAGAAAGAAACAAGCAGCCATGCTGGTGCTAATCAAAGATTAATAATATGACTTCATCCACCAGGGCTATGAGAGTTGTATGACAAGTGTCTTATCTTAACAGGAATGAAAAGTATTTTATAAAAGAAGAGAAAACAAGATACCCATCTGCATAGGACAGCCTATTATAGATGCTCAAATGTCAAGTGGCATGAGGAGTCATGTAAACAAACCACTGAAAGTTAAACAGGATTTTTTTAGACATTACTCTAGAGCCCAATTCTGGAACAAGAGCAGATCAATTTACTTTGAAATTGTAATTCACTGTGCTAATGTTAATTATAGAAGCTATTTGAATTTGACCCCACTCTGAACACTCAGCTCCTCTTGCTATATTTTGCAATGTTTAGGATTATATTGAAATATCAAAGTCTTTTAAAAATAGAAGTGAAGGATATTCTATTTAATTTGTACTGTATTATTACCATATCTCAAAATGACATGCATAAAGAGAAACTTTTGGTAAAAAAAGGAACAATTTAAATTAAGAAAAAAAATTAAGGAATAGCTCTAAGAATGATGAAACTGACCAGAAGATTATCAGGGTAAGAAATATGAAGAAGTTAACTGGATCAGTGATTTAATTAATAATTTAAATGCTGCAAATTATTTCTGCTTTCTCTAAGAAGCTACTATACATTTGTCTTATTATTAAAGTTGAAAGAGAAAGTGGACAAATATCATATTGGAACTGTGACAAATAAGCTATTTTAAGGTGGCCTTGAGCAGTTTCATCAGACTTAAAATTTAACTTTGTAAAACAGTATAAAATATCTACTACTTGAATAGTTTCTCAAATTGACAAACATGTTCATATTTAAAGCCTACTAACAAGCTATTTTGTGATAGAGTAGAATGAGTTGGTATAAGAGAAAAGAAACTCTTTGGGTCAAAAGAGTTTAAAAAAAAAAACCTTATTGCCAATGTGGAATATATTGAGAGGAGAGAAATCAAGATGATGAAATACTCGTATGACAGCACATAGAGGTGAACTAAAGAAAGGGAATGGTTTAATATGGAGAACAAGTGGCTTAAGGGTGGTATGTTAACTGTCTTCAGGCATATGAAGGGATGTCATGTAGAAAGGAGATTAGATTTGTTTTACTTGGTACCAAAAAGCAAAAGCAGGAACAATGATGGTAGAAGTTGTAGAAAGAAGGGAAAAAAAAAAAAAAACTTTCCAAAATTCTGAGCTGTCCAAAAGTAGAATGAGTTGCCTCAGGGGATGATGAGTTTCCCATTACTGTGGATCTTTAAGTGAAAGCTGGATGATATACTGTCTGGGATGTTTTAAGGGGATTTTTGCCCAGATAAGAGTTAGACTGGATAGTCTTTGATATACCCTCCAAAGCAGAGATTCTATGACTCCAAGGTCTTCTTGTGAATTTTGTTATGTGTTATCTCATAACAGAAGATCATCCTCTTCTCTTCCATGTGACATAGAATAGAAATAATTCTAATCATTTGACAGAATCTTCTTCCTACAATTTGGTGGTACATAGCTCTAATAAAAGTGAAGTACTCAGAAACTAGAAAGATTCAGAAAAAAATCAAGAGCCGAGGTCTGAAGACTTCCTTAAGAACTTCTAAAATTCTTTTGCACAAATTAAACAGACTTGTCTTTGTTTTCTCCACACTGAGGACAGCTAGCAGTATCAAATTGCATAAGACTTTCATGGACAGATGGTAAGTTTGAGGCTATTATAAAAATTTTAATTTTCACTTACAGCCTATCTCATATCTCCACCCAGGTCTCTAGAGGAGAAAGTCTAGTTCATTTAAGTATAGTGATAATGACCCAGAATGCCCATAGCCCCTTCTTAGCATTTCAATAGTTGAAGTATAGCAGGTATAAAATTAGGAACTAAAAAAAGCTCTATTTAATAAATCATACATTTGTAATTTTTATGAAAAGAGAACTGTCTGAACAGTATGCAGAGTATCTATAAGAAAAGCCAAAAATGCCTGTAAGCAAATGATGGTTAATGTAATATCTCAAAGCTTGTGTGTCCCTCAGCTTATTCAGGTAAAGGGCACAATCATATAAATTTGTGGATTCTGCAAGTAAATTAACTCTTTATTTTCTCAGCAAGAACCTGCTCCTAAAACAGAGGGTTAAAAAAATACCTCCATTTTGCAGATGAGGAAACTAAAGCTGAAAGAGGTTAAATGACTTGCCCAGATTTGCCTAACAAGTGTATATCGGAGGCAGGATTTAAAATCATATCTTCTGTCTCCAAGTCCATATATTGCATCAGCTAGCAACCTGATTCCAAATCAACATCAATATAAAATATATATGTTCCAAATGCCCCTTAGTACATGATGAAAAATCTAAATGAATTACATGAATTATATAACTGCTTCCTCTAATTTTTCTCCTCTCAATTTCTTCTAAACCTTTGACTTTTCACCCCACCATTCAACTGAAACTGCTGTCTCAAAATTTACTCATAACAATTATCAAATCAAAAAGCCTTTTCTTACTCTTTTTCTTTCTCTTTGCCTTCCCTACAGCATTTGACACTTTTTCTCAGCATTTCTTCCTAGATACCCACTCCTCTCTTGGTTTTTGTGACACTATTCTCTCATGGTTCTCATATATGTTTGTCTGCTCTTAGTATCTTTTTTCCTGTTCTTTATCAGTGTCATGCAATGACAAACTAACCCATTCACAATGATAAGAGTGGGTATAACAAAAGATTCTCTCTATTCCCTTTTCACTCTATACTCACTTGGTGTTCTCATCAGTTCCCATTGATTCAGTTATCATTTCTATGTATATGGTTCCTATATCACTATATCTAACACGTCTCCCTGTTGGGTTGCAATTACATATCTCCAACTATTTTTGGACATCTCAAACTCTTGGATGTTACCCTAGGCATCTCAAACCCTTTATATCCAAAAGAGAACACTTTCTAATCACTTTAGAGGATACCATTTCTCTGTTTAATTTTTTACTTCTCTTACTCACCACATATATCCAATTTATTGAGAAATCTTATTGTTTCTTTCATTATAACAGCTCTCATATAAATCCACTTCTCTCTAGTCACAGAACCACTACCTTAGTTTAGACACACAGCACCACTTGTCTGGATTGATACTGTGCTTTCTAACTGGTCTCTCTGCCTCAAGTTTCTCTTTCCAATCCATTTTTCAATTGCCAGTGTGATTTTTCTACAGTTTAGGCTGGATCATACATCCTCCATACTCTAAGATGCCCAGTAGGTCTCTATTGCTTCCAGTTTTAAAAATAAAGCCCTCCAACTGGTATTTAAGTCATAACCTGACCTGTTCAGCATTTGCACATGTTAGTCCCTGCTACACAGTCTATAAGCAAGATATACTGTCTTACTTGTAATACATTGAACATCAAACTCCAGTTCCTGTCTGCTTGCCTATGTACTAGCTATCCTCCAAGCCTATAGTGGTCCATGCTCTTACCTTAACTACTTAGTTTCTTTGACTTCCTTCAAGACTCAGCTCAAATACAACCTTATACACAGGGTCTTTGCTTGTTCCCAATCTTCAAATGCTCTTTCCTTTAATCATATCTTAATATACTTATGTATATACATGCACAAACATGTATATATACATATATGTATATAAATCCCTATGTTATGAACTGCCTTAGTTCATAAACATTTTCCATGCTGATTAAATCATTGATACCTTCTGTCTTTGTGTAGTAATAATTCATACACATATATATGAGCAGATATATATGTATTATACTTTACAGTTTGTAAAACTTTACCATCAAAGTAATTCTGCTTTAAAAATACCAAATATTTAGCCTTATTTTATAGATGAAAAAATAATATTCAAATAAGCTAAATGGAAATCTTAAGGGAACATGTTATAAATAAGTTATAATGAAAAAGTGGGAAAGGTTCTGGGGTCAAAGCCAATGTCAGATTAGACACAAGTGGGGTGCTCTGGTATGGGTGAGGGGGAAACCAAAGATAGAAAAATGTCACTTGCATTTGGAAGGAGCTGTCTAGATTTGAGGTGGACATAATTTACCTAGTCTATCTGTGAAGTATGCCAATGTTTATATGATCAAGACCATCATGTAATGATTCTGTCAAATTGAGGATGACCCTCACCATGCTGATCTTCAGTGAGTATCTCATAAATGAGAAAGTTATTTAAATTGTGTTCATTATGAATGTAATTCTGGGATGTTCCAAATACAATATTGTAGATACTGATTAAGACACCAGATAAAGGTTATTTTGAAAATGTAATCCTCCCATATTTATACAGTAAGTCATCTTGTGAGATGATTTTGAATATGAAATAAATACTGAGCTATTTGTTTCCATTAGGGATTTTAGTAATAGTTGCATATGGCAGAGGCTGATTTTGCCTTCAGTTTAAAAATAACCCAGCTCAGATCCAGGTGTACTTGTGAAATAGTGATATTGTGATATTGTATTCCCTAGACTAAAATCCAAAGTCTTCCAGAAAGTTGAGCATAATGAAGAGATGGGGCAAAGCAGAAGTTTAAAAAAGCTGTATTTATCTACTTTAATTAGAAATTTAGTAGGTCCTATTTTTAGACTTGACTTAAGCATTCTTTCTACTAGAGAGGCAAACTTATATCTGTAATGAATTTGTAAATGGAAGAGATGTGTAAATGCAATAGATCAAAGTCTATTTCCTCTAGGCACACAGGTGGCCTTGTGGCTGTGTACAGACTGCCACTCTGTCAGATGGATGATGACAGATGTAATGTATATAGGATCTTGGTTGATTGGGAATTCTTTTGTTTCAACCTATGAGGATAATGAATTAGTGCCCTGCATGTAGGCAGTCCTCACTGGAGCATACCAACAAAAGTGGCCACGGTAACAACAACTACAAATGATCAGAGATGTCTTTGTGGTTTACAAGTGGCCATTTTTCAAAGGGCTGCAAGCTGAGAGTAGGGAGAATGCCTCTCAACAAATGGAAGGAAAGCAATGCTGTTTTCACACAAGCATTTCTGGGAAGAAGCTTCTATCAAATATTCATGGTTAGCCTCTTTGTCTGTATTATTCTGCTTCATAGGATAATAATCCTGACTCACCTGGTACCAAATCTCAGACCCTCTCCCATTCTCCATCTAGCAAATCTGTGGCTGTCAGTGATGGGAACTGATGGGAAATGATAGCCTTATTGAGCTGCCTCCTGAACTGTAACTCATTTGTTCTGAAGACCCAGACTGACAGCCCTTGCATTTCTCCCTTCGAGCAAAATTGAGCATAAATCACTTTATCTTTTTTTCCCATGACAGTTTATCAGAATTCTGGAATTTTTTATGAAGTCATAGGGGTTGTGGCTAGAAAATAAGATGCCTGATTATGTTGTTGAAGAGCACTGCCCCTTTAAATGCTTTAGTGCAGCCATGAAATTGTAAAAAAGAAGGCAATTCCAATCTATGCATTCTCCACCCCTCTAAAAAGGGCATTCCTGGGCTTTTTTTGCTTGGTTTTATTCAAACAGGGATGGGGGTGGGGGTGGGGGAACAGGCAAGGCAGAAGAAGAGGAAAAATTGGAACTGAAAGTTAATTATCACTTTGTCCTTACACACAGGCAAAGTGACTCTGCCCCAGAGTAATTCAATACGTACCCAAGTTCAATTGTGAAACCTTGAAAAGCAGCCCAGTTGGAGTGTGGACAGAGGAGAGCATCATGTCAGTGGGGGTCTGGTGACCATCACTGTTTTCCCAAGAAGAGCTCAGTCATGCCAACTTTGGAGCAATTTATCAAAGTCCCTAATGCTGGCTCTGGAGACTTCCCACAGGGCAGTTTTGCTCTCCTTTATTTTAATCCAAGCACAAGAGTTTCCCCTTCATAAGAATTCCACTGAAGGTGGGATTTATTAAAAAGAGATTTTTATTGATAACTTTACTTTTACATTGCTTAATTTTCCTCTTGTTTCTACCCACCATCAGTGCTGTTCTTTATGACAAAGATTTGACAAAAATGAAAAGATGAAGAAGAGAAAATTTCAGTAAAATTGATCAACAAATTGAAAAAAAAGTTGACATATATAATGTTCTACTTTCATTCACTTCAAACTATACAAAAGAGATAAGGGTGTCTTCTTATATCTCTTCTTTGGGGACAAGCTTTGTAATTGCAATTTGGCCACGTTCAGATAATAGATGATGGGTATGTAGGTAGTCATGTAGGTATGTAGATAGACAGGTAAATAAACAGATGATGGATAATGTTGCTGGTAATGATGATGACGGTGGTGGTGGTGGTGATGATGATGATAGATAGAAAGAAAGAAAGGAAGGAAGGAAGGAAGGAAGGAAGGAAGGAAGAAAGAAAGAAAGAAAGAAAGAAAGAAAGAAAGAAAGAAAGAAAGAAAGAAAGAAAGAAAGAAAGAAAGAAAGAAAGAAAGAAAGAAAGGAAGGAAGGAATGAAGGAGGGAAGGAGGGAAGAAAGAAAGAATGAAAAAAGAAAGAAAGGAAGAAAGTAAGAAAGAAAGGAAGATACAAGATGGATAGAAAAATGGATGATATAGCGATAGGTGACAAAGAGATAAGTATATGGTTCAACAGACTGGTGATAGATAGAAAGATGATAAATGAATGAAGTTCTATCTGCCAAGCAGTTTTGATTTTATTGTTACTGTTATTGTATTTTTGTCCTTGCAGATTTGGTACTTTTGAAGAGATACTTAGCCAAAATGCTGAGAAGATGATTTGTTTCCCACTAACTGGAAAACAAAGACGGAATCAAAACCAGAGTTTCTGTGTGGTACTTATGCACAATCTCACTCAGATATATACTCTGTATATGCATCTATTTGCCTATAATGCATTTACCATTAGTTATATCTGCTTCAAGAAAAAAGGATTGTATGGGAAATAACCCAGATTTGCAGAGGAAAGCAAACAAAACCATCCCCTGGACTCCCGGATCATTACATCTCCTTTTCTGTAGTGAAGACTCAAGAAATTCAAGTCTAGTTAAATTAACAATTATTTATTAACCATATAATATTGGAATTGTAAGGGATCTCAGTACCCATTTAGATCAATCCAATCCTGAAAAAAAATTCTCTCCTAAAATAGAGCAATATAGGAGAAGATGAAAAGTCAGTAAGTTAGTATCATATACTTAGTGTCTACTCTATGCCTGGAACTGCAAGAAGTTTTGGTGATGTGAAAAAGAAAACAAAATCCACAACCTTTTTCTCAGTTATCTCATAGTCTAATCAGAGAGGCCACATGCATGCAAATGTATACAAAAAGATATATAGAGGAAAACCTGAAGACAATCACAGTGGAAAGGCATTAGTATTAAAGAAAGATTAGAGAAAAGCTCCTTGTGGAATTTTAGTTGAGACCTGAAGAAAGTCAGGAAAGTAGAGATACTGATAAAGACTCAGAGAGTTCCAGGCAAGGGAATTACCAAAGAAAATTCAGGGTCAGGATATACAGTATTATATTCAGGGAATAGCAAGGAGGCCAGGATCACAAGATCACAGAATGGGTGAGTGAAGCAAAGTATAAGAATATTTCACCTCCAAAGACTATGGTGTAGCTCACTCTGTTACATATGACATTAATGAAACAGAACATTTAAGTAAAGTGGGACACTATGAAAATCAGAATGCAATAGTATCAGGTTTATTTTTCAAATTTCAGTAGTCAGTCACATTGAATATGTAGAGAATGTAGGTTGGTGTTGAATGTAAGTGTGGGTGAGAGAACAGATGAATGTTTGAAGATGAGACATTGACTCTTTTATAATTTCTTTCACTTGAGAACTCTTGTTTTCCTGGAGGCCATTCCTTGTCCTACCTTTATACATATATACACACATACATACATGTATATGTACATATATACATATACATATACACACATACATACTCAATATTTTTGTGTACTTGCTCCTGATTCCCTCCCCCTTTATTTTTTTCTCTAGGTTGATCTATGGTAAATAATTCCCCTGTTACAATAAGAATTTTCATTGACTTGAGGATATATTAACTTTTAAGATCTTTGTTTTCCCCTTTGTAAGTACCAAAGTTTAAACCTTTATCACCTTTTAGTTGCATATTGTTTTGCCCATTATTATATTTAGCTAAACAAATGCTTATGGTTTATTTTTACCTATAAGAGAATGTTAATGAAATATCACTTTTTAAAAATAGGTATTTTCAAAACTAATCTTGGTAACTTCACAGGTTTTCAATGTTTTCTTCTGCAGATGAACTGTTCTAGCCCATTGTAGTCACTTCTCTGTAGCAAATGGCAAAATAATGAATAGAAAGTTTATATGTGATTTATAATCATAGACCTTGTAATCAGTAAATAGAAAGGGTAGAGAGGTCAGGCCCATGAGTTAGTTTTTTTGTTTGTTTGTTTTTTTGTGGAAAAGCCTTTTGATGTAAAACAGTTGGGAGTTTCCATTTTTCAAGCAACCTCTGCTTGTGATAAAAGATCAAAATCAGCTTTTCCATCCCATCACAGCCACATCATCTACTCTACCCAATAATTCTTGGAATAAGCATTTTAAAAATAGACAATGATTTGTTTATTTAAGCTTCTAATTTTCTCCCACCCTTCCTATCAACATTTCTATCTAAAAACTTAGAGATCAGACAAGTTAAAAAGAAGACTGGGAGTGTTTGGAAAATTCATGACTTTTGCTCTGGGAGTTGCTTTTGCCTAAATGCATTTTTTAACCATTCACATAAAAAAAGAAGTAGGCCTAAGAATGAAAAAGCACTTGAACCCAGGTTCAAAGCCTGCCTCTGATACAAAATGACTATGTAATCCTCAGGGTCCCAGGCAATTCTTTAAGAGCATAAATTGGGTAAGATGTATATACATCTTTATCGGGAGAAGTGAATTTGTATCTGGGTCTTCCCATAACAAAGAAGTTATGGATCTGATTAAAACATAAAAACAGCAATAATCTTTACATCATTATTTTATTTTTTTTGTATATATTTTGTTCTTTTCTCTTTTACTTTTTTAGCATTGAAGGAAAACAAATAGCCTTTGGGATATACTTTTTTTTTTAAGTTAGAGAAGTCTTACAATGCACATTACTTTTATTTAAAAAAAAAAGAAACAAAAAAAACCAGTGTTTGCAATGCTTTAAGAATGCTTCAAAATGCAGAAAGTTTCTCTGGTTCTATCTTTTCCTGATGTCTACTAAGTTATTTTTCTATAAATTGTTATACCTATACCTTTGCTACAAGCTGTGCATCACATTTAACCAATTATTTTAAGTTTACTTTCCTTATAGACCAGATGGTGCTAGGTAGCTGACATGATATATCTTAGCTTTAGAGTCTTAAAGAAAGTTCATTTATGTCTTTATTGCTTAGTCTTTTCCTTTGAAAGTTTTCTTCCTTCTTCCCTTCCTTGAATCTGACATCACTGCCTCCTTGAATCAGTCTAGCTTTCTCTTTTCTATTCCCACAAGAATAAACCAGTATCAGCAAAGTCTCTGCTGAAACTCCTTTCTAGAATTCAGATTTATTTTTAGCACTTTTAATGAATATCCTGGTAGAGTCCCTACATTAGTTCAAGTTTGTCCTAGGAAAGAAGCACAAGTTTCCTGAGTACCATTACTAATTTTATTTCCATAAACATAGGCCTTCAGACTTTGGTATCATCAAGTTTGGTAATATTTAATACATGCAGTAAATTTAGTTTTTCATAGACCCAAAGAATTCATTTTTGTTGTACTATATTCTTCTCCCAAGTGTAGGGTTTCAAAATCTGATCAAAAGCTACTCTTATGGTTTCAATGTTATTGAACAATAGGCTGTCAGTTTAAACTAAAAGGTTTGTGAATTGTATTTTCTCCAACTATGCCTGGAGGAAAGAGCTTGAATTTAGCTTTAAATTCCACCCAACAAACTTTTGTTAACCAACTAATATATGCTTTATGCTATATATGCAATAAACTATATGCTGGCTGATGGTTCCATAAAAAAGTCGTACTTGCTCTGAATGAGAAAAGAATGTATATAGTCTAGCAGGAACATAGGTTAAAAACCCAAATATCTCTAATACCAATTATGTCCACACACTCTAAGCAGTTAATATTTCAATGTCTTTCTTTTCCCATAATTACAAGTAATTTCTTAATATTTAGTCTCTAATTTTCTTCGTTGTGACTTTAATTTATGCTATATTCATTGACAAATGAGAATCATCAATCCTTAATTTATAATATCCTTTCAGTTATTTTCTGAAGAGTTCAGGGAGGAGGAGTTTGGGCAGATGTGCAGGCAGCTAGTTTTAGTTATATGAAAGGAAAAGCATGAATCTGGCTCTCAAGATACACCATGATCTCTGGCAGGGTAAAAGCAATACTTCAGTGCATCAAAGTTATGGGTTCTGGACTCAGCAATTTAGGAATACTTGTGCTCCTAATTCTGCCAGGGGCATTTGCTCTATTTTATAGAAGAGACCACTGATAACTAGTCATGCATATACACCATAGTCTAGTTCAGTTTCTACCTGGAATAACAAGAAAATGAAAAATGAAATTTATAAATGAAAAATGGGAAATTACTTAAATGCAACTGAATTTTCAAAATACCCCCCCATCCCATCCTCAAAAAACAATGGATTTTTTTTTGCATACAATTTATGCAATTGTAAGACTTTAGCAAAGTCAGGCTATAAGGAAAATTAAGATAAATGAAGCTAAATAATCAATAGGCTAAGTAGTTGATGTATTTAATTCACCAAGTTAGTATGTATCAAAGCAAAAACTCAAGCCTGGATCATTTGCATCTATTTCTTTTTTCCTTTCTACTGAATAACATCCATAGTTCTGGATGTATTATAAAATCAGCCTAGGGAGCACCATATTAAGATATCAACTAGTTAGAAGACAACTAAAGAAAATAGGAAAATGTGGGTAATTCTGCAATTGGCTCTCATGTTGATTGGTTTTGGTGGCAATGTAATTATTAGCAAGTTTTAAATAATCATAGATTATAAGCATATTACATAAGTGTTTTAATTCAAGCATTTTGGTACTGCAGGATTTCAGTCATCATCATTATCACACATCTAGGACCACAAGTTCATGACTTTGCTGTCATTCTCCTTTCAGTATCAATGACTCTATATATCAAATCAGTTGACAAATATTGCCATTTTTTTTTTTTGCTTTTTGGAGGGGAGAAGGCAGGGCAATTGAGTTTAAGTGACTTGCCCAAAGTCACATGGCTAGTAAGTGCTAAGTGTGAGGCTGGATTTGAACTCAGGTTCTCCTGACACCAGGGTCAGTGCTCTACTCACAATGCCACCTAGCTGCCCCCATTCTCTTTATATCATGTTGTGAGGGATAATTTGCAGTGAGGCCTAAGTTTAGAGGTCATCTGACCTTGCAGGAATCTGGGACTTAGAGCAATGGAACTTCCCAGTGCCACCTCAGCACAAGATATGCCAAATAAGGACAGAAGTGCTTTCTCAAAAGTACATTGGGTGATCTACTGTTTCCTTGTTCTGGTACTTGAGGTAGATTGCCATGTTTAGATTGTACACCTAACTTCCAGCCAATGAAAGAAAAGGGTCAGGAGGGGGGTGGGGGAGAATTCTATGTTATGGCTTTATAAGGTCACCATTTCCTTTTGTAATTTGCTTCTCCTCCCTGACCATTTGTCAGGAGGATGGCCCTTTCTCAAGATCATAAATAAACCATTCTTTTCTTCTTCCTACCTTGAGAAACCTCTGAGTATTATTTGGGTAAGGATTTCTGTTGCACACAATTTTGGGGTGCATACAATGTATACCATCCTCCTTCTCTCTACTTAGTCAATATGCTAGTTGAAGCCTTTATCATCTTTTGCCTCAACTATCACTATAATTTCCTACTTGGTCTCCCTGCCTCAATTCTCTCTTTACTTTTCTGTCATCTATATAGTAAACAAAGTACTTTTTCTTAAGTAAACATTATATCATCTCTCCTGCTTAAAAAATGCCATGTTTCCTACTATTTATAAAATCAAAGATAAACTTTATCGGTATTTAAAGCTCTTTATACCCTATCCTAATCCTGCCTTTTCAGCCTTCCTATACATTATTTCCCTCTATGCATTCTATGATCTAGCCATATGATCCTACTTGTTATTCTTCAGACTTTTCTTTTCCATGCCTTTTTCCTAGCTGTCCTTCATTTCTCACATGCTCTCCTTCATCACTTTAGCCTCTTGGAATCACTTATTTCTTTGAAGACTCAACTCAAGGACCTTCTTCTGCATGATGCTTTTCCTGATTTCCTAGCTTCTAGTGCCTTCTACTTTGAGGTTAATTTGTGCTGCTATTTTGCATAAACTTGTATATAGGAGTTTTGAACAAATTTTTACATGTACAAGTCTTTCTGTGCCAACCTCCATTATAATGCAAGCTCTTTGAAGAAAAGGACAACTTAGCTTTTATCTGTGAATCTCAAGTGCTCAGCAGACTGCCTGGAAGATAAAGGAACTTAATAAATATATCTTTGAGGAATCATTTGCTACATAATAGTTTTGCATTAAAGTCTCTGGCACTCAATATCCCTGTCCATAAAATGTGAGGGTTAGACTAGTTGGTCTTTTAAGGTCCAGGTCTAACATTCTGCAATTTTGAACCACAAAACCTTTAAATAACATTTCTTCCTCAAGTAATATTGGAGAAGATTTCCATAAAGCCCTGGAAAGATACCATCTGGGACAAAGGAAGGATTTCTTATCATTCAAACAGGAATTTATACCCATTTTTCTCTTTGCTTCATGATGGTTTGAAAGAAATAATAAAAAGCATCCTGGAATATGAAACACTATCCACTATGAAACAACTGACTAAACTGACAATGCAAAAGAAGAGAATTCTAAATAAAACAGTGAGGACACTGTACAGAAAAACAGAATTAAAAGATTAAAGAATAATACCTTTTTGTCTATGTTAGAATAACTAGAGATATCTTCAAGCTTTATGGGTAACCCACATGGTCTTTAAATATTAAGAACCACCAGCAAATGAAGGGTTTAATAAATAAAAGGTGGTAATCAATTCTCTAAGTGCAGAATGACAGGAAATGGGTTTAAGATGTAGTCTGGGATTTGCTTTCACTATAAGTATTTTTTTTTTTTGGTAAAGAAGATGCTACATATTTGCAGAAGGTGCCAAGTGATGTTGAGGGAATGAATTCCCAGGAGCTCTTTGAAAGTTTGAATCTCATTTGTCAGGAGTGATTTTGGAGTAAATCCCACCTGAAGGCAATGTAATGGATTAGATGACTTTCAAGTCCCATTCAATCCTATAATTCTATTATTCATGGATTCCAGTTGTTAGGCAAGCTTATAAACAGCAAATGATTTTGTTGTTATTGTTGGTATTTTTCTGCAAAATTTCTCTTCTTTATGGATCCAGTCAATTTGAATTTTTAGAATGAAAGAAGATGAGATAATCTTTTACAAAGTAGCTCATTTTGCTTGGAACCCAGGCTTTTGTATATATACATGATTCCAGTCCATGACAATGGCAAAGCCCTGAGGCCTTAGTGTGATATGTTGGTGACTGTGGGTTCTTAAGGACTATTCTAGTCAAGCACTCTAGCAGATAGAAATGCTGTGAATATGAAACTGGCTATATGTCTGACCTAGCACTAAAGCTGGAGGAGCTCATAAACAGAAGGTTGGCCATGAGGTGATGGATTTTTTGGCTATGATATATCATTATACAGATAAAAATACCAAGCAGCCTTTCAGTCATTCCATTTACATTTCATTTACAGTAATTAATAAGAATCATAGACTATTTGACAATATAGAAAGAACAAGGTTTCTTAATATAGGTCTGTTAACTTTTAAAAATATTTTGATATCTGTATTTCAATATATTTCTGTAACTATTTCCTCTGTAATCTTAGGCATCTTGTTTTTTACATTTAAAAACTTATTTTGAGAAGTAGTCTATAGGCTTCATCAGACTTCCATGGGGGCTATGATACAAAAAGAATTAGAATTCATGATCTAAAAAAGACTAATTTTATTTTTGTTACTAAGTGTGTGTTCGTGTAATTAACAAGCTGATATACTAATGGAAGAACTGAACCTCATCCCTATTTGCTTTCTCAGTATAAGTGAAACCAGAACACATGGAGAACATACCTGAATAAAAAAGCAACTCAGATTTTCTTAGAGAGGAAAATTAAAGAGATGGTCCCATCCTGAACAAAAAGTCAACAAGAAGTATCATTCTCTGGTCATCTTACTTTGTAGCACTCACAATGAGCTTAAGGGGGGAAAAGACAACCATGAGGACAATCACATCTTATGTGCTGGTGTCTATAGTAGAGTAAAATTCTTTGAAGAATGTAGCAATATCTCTCAAACTAAGTTTACATATATCTTAATACTTAAGGACAATTATTAAGGAAAAACTAGTTGATAATATTTTTTGGGATAAAAAATTGAAAGAGGATAATAGGAATTATCCTATCAAATATATTATGATTATATTATTGTTCAAGAAGAGCTAGAAGGTGACAGGTGTAAGAACCAAATAACATTTATGATAAATGCAACAGATTATTTTTAATAGACAGCAAGGGTCTGGTCAAAAAGGGAGCACTTATTTAAGAATCATCTGTGTGGAGTCATATCATTGACTGGTTATGTAAATACCAAATGACAAAAAAGGATAAAGATAAGGAGGCGCAAAAATGCAATTATGGTATTACCAGCACTAGACACTAATTTGACTGTCACTATTTCCTGAAGAAATTTAACTAATGCAAAACAGTCATAGCCACTTAACCAAAAGAATCCAGAAACTAATTCAGACTGAAGACAATTTCAATACTCAACAGAAATTCCAAATGCTAAGTTTGTCATATATTCTAGTATGTCAAGTCTAGCAAAGATTGCCTCACACTATTGTGTGTTAGAGAGAGATGGAGAGAGAGAGAGAGAGAGAGAGAGAGAGAGAGAGAGAGAGAGAGAGAGAGAGAGAGAGAGAGAGAGAGAGAGAGAGAGAGAGAGAGAGAGAGAGAGAGAGAGAGAGAGAGAGAGAGAGAGAGAGAGAGAGACAGAGACAGAGAGAGAGACAGAGAGAGAGACAGAGACAGAGACAGAGAGACAGAGAGAGACAGAGAGAGAGAGACAGAGAGAGACAGAGAGACAGAGATAGAGAGAGAGAAGAAAACTTTATATCCTTACCACTTCTTACCCTTACCTTTTACTCCCCTCCATACACTCTATAATTCAGTGACACAGACCTTCTTGTTATTCCTGTATTAATATGTTTCATCTCCAGATTACCTACATATTCACTGGATGACCCCATGCATGGAATTCTCTTCTACTGCATCTCTAGCTCCTGGAATCCCTGGCTTCCTTCATCTCAACTAAAATGACATCTTCTGATAAAGGTCATTGCCAAGTCCATTAATGCTAGCTACTTTCCTCTGTGAAATCTCCATTTATGCTCTTTGTATTATCAATATGTAGCTGTTTGCACATTGTCTATTCCATTATATGGTAAGCTCCTTGAGAGCAATGATTCCATTTCTCTGTATCACCAGCACTTACAACTTACCACAGTGCCTAGCATATAATAGGCAATTAACCAAAGTTTGTCAACTTGACTGAAGATGTTTCTTCTTGTTAAAGTAATGCATCAATATATCAAAGACCTTTGATCTTTTCTATAAAGGAACTACCAGTGTTGGAATCACTATCACTAACGCAAATCATAACATGTCTATAAATGATATAACTTGAGAGTTGTCAGAGGCTCAGAGATGTTACATGCCCTTCCAGAATCTCACCATTTTTGGCAAAGGCATAATTTTGATTCAGGTTCCCTTGACTCCAAGTCCAATACCATTTTCTACTATACATATCTTTACAATTGAAAAAATAATTGATTACTTTTGCTTTTCTTCTCTTGTCCATTACCACCCCTTCTGCTCTGCATAACAGTCCCGTCCCTTCTTTGATTTTTCTCTTGTCCCTAATATAGTTAAAATAAGCATGTCCTTTTTAGTGTCTTTACCATTTACTCTTAGCCTCAGCTCATTCTGAGACTTTGTGCTCCTACCACTGTTCCTAAAGTGACATCCTGCTCTTTTGTATTCAGTTTCAGATACCTGCCTTTGCTCCTATTTTCTCTATAGCATTTCCCCCTTTTCATCTAAGGTGGTCTATGCATTATCTGTGTATCCATAATATTTCATTTATATAACCATTTTCCTTCTCCAACTCTTTTTTCTTTATCGGAATAATTGGCGAAATTACATTAGAAGTTCATTCTTCAGAAGTATCAATGCCTCTCAGACTGACATCCCTTGAAAAATATTGTCATATGTATCTTTCTGAAACCCTCATCTAACATTTTGACATTCATCCTTTTATTTTACTTTCCTCTATACTGAGGCCAAACCAATTTGTCAATTCATGTAAAGGGGGAAAAGTAGTCAAATGAGATGTTTGAGATCATTGAGACAAAAATATACATTTAAGGGACTGGCTGTATTTTCTACTGATCTCAATGATTTAACTACATATTTTAGGGCTTATAGAAGAAGAGCTTTAAAAGTTACCAGAAAATGCCACTTACTTAAAGAAGTATATGTGTGAAAATATTTGCACAATAAAACAAAATGAAACATAGACCCTTAAAACTAAGAGTTAAGATGTCACATGTAAGTCTAAAATTGGAAATAATGAAAGAATATACAAGAAGGTATACTGAGTCCTATTTCCTCCCCCCATTTGCTTTCATTATAATATTCACCGTTCCAATGATTATATCTGATTTAATATTTAATGATTTTAGTCATAAAAATGACTCAAGAATAGAAAATTAAATTTCTAGCACTGCTATATTATATGTTAGTGTGAAAAATAATGAAAAAAAATTTATTTGGATTTCCTATCCACATGAGAAATTAGAGTTTTAATAACATAGCATTTATATCTTTTTTAGGTTTAGATTTTTTTGAAGAAAAATCTTATTCCAGAAACTTCCTTAATCATCCTAAAGTGATTTTCCCTCAATATGATGCTATAATTAGTGTGGTCTCTCATTTGTTACTCTAAGAATTATTGACTAATTTGAAAATAAAATTCACTTTGGGGGAACACTGCACTAGCTGTTGAACCATGAGATTACTACAAAATCTCACAAAAATCCTATCCACCTGGTATATTTAGGAGAGGTCAAGATCTTGGAGTCATTTTTGCTGAACCCTAAAAGACAAATAATTTCAGCAGTCATACCACTACTTGGCTAAATGTAATACCAGTCCTAATGGGGATATTAAAGGAAGATGATACCATCCATAGGTTAAAACTGGATTACCTTTTGCAGATTAAAATGACACAGAAATATTTGTGGTTTTATGGAAAGCATACCAGATACAAAGTCAGTGACTCTGACAGTGTGTAACCTTTAACAAGTCACTTTAGCTTTTTGAGCCTCAATTTCCTCATTTGTAAGATCATATCTATATAATGGGGTTTTGTGAAGGCCAAAAAAAAAGTAAGGTAGGCTAATTAAAAGCATTCTAAAACCATAAGTTAACATCATCATCAATGGGTAACTAGGTGGCATAGTGGATAGAATACTAGATCTGGAGTCAAGAAGACCCGAGTTCAAATTCCCACTTCATAAACTTACTTGCTATGTGACTCTAGCAGGTCACTTAACTTGTGTCTGTCTAAGTATCTTCATTCATAAAATGGAGATGAAATGGTTGTAGAGAAGATACAATTAAATAGTATTCATATAGCATTTTGCAAACATTAAAGAACTATATAAATGCAAGTTACTTTTATCAACTACCAACAAGCACAAAAAAAGCTCACCTCATTATTTACTCAAGAACATGGTACCAAAATTCATATGTACTTTTTCAGAAATTGAAAACTAATAATATAGTAAGTAAGTTGCTGCTCATAAATAAATGGAAATATTCTAAACCAAGAGAATAAGATCAATAGTCAGACAGTATAATCCTGGTGAAGAATGAGTTGTGAAGACAATGTCAAACAAAATATCTGAAAACAAAGTTATTCTCTTGCCAGATAAGGTATAACTGAATGTGACTGAACAATAGATTTATTTTGCTTTGGTTCAGGTTTAAACCCCATAAGTAGCAAGAATATGTATGCACTTGTCATATTATTGAATCCAATGGCAAAAGGAAATGACAATCTTTTAATTATATCAAGATCTGTCAGTACTCAATAGTAGATAAAATCTCCTTAGAGTCAAAGCAAATTAATGATTTGTTAATCATTTAATATATTATGTAATGAGCATCATGACAAATGGTTGTCATATCATGTCATCTAGCAATCAAACTGCTCCATAGACTACTTTCTTGTTTTCATTCTACTGTATTTACCAGCATACTCTTTACTCTTTACCTCTGCAAATTCACACCACCCATTGTTCTCCTCAACTTTTAGTAATAAGTTCTGCTGGACTATTCAAATTACTTCCTTAAATAATAAGAAATTTCATTTGTATAACACTTATGTAACAAGGACCCACTTTGGTAGAAAGGATAACGATGATTTTCAACATATTGCAGACAAGAAAACAGACTCAGAGAATTTAAATGGTTTCTTCATAGTCACCTAGCTAGTAACTATTGGAGTGAGGATTTAAAGTCATCCCTTCTTTCTTATAGATTTAAACTTTTGCCACTATTCCGTGATGTTTATCCGCAGTGTCTCTCAACACTAATTAAGAACAAACCATGGTCAAAGTGCCACATGTACCGGGTATATATGTACCCAAGGTACCAGACATGTAAATATTAACATTATGCAATCCATGACCAATTAATTTACAATCTAGTGAGTGATTAAGATGTAAATACAAATGATTTTAAGTAAGGATGGAACAAGTCCACAAGAGAGGTTAAATAGAGGAAAGATGAAAGATTTGGTAAGGGATCACTTTTTGTTCAGAAGTTCTAGGGGAGATTTCAAAGAAGAGATAGCACTTGAACCAATCTTAGAAAGAAAAGTAGGACTTCAACTAGTGAAGTCATGGGTCAGAGCTTATTCCAATTAGGTAAATGGAGGAGGCAGATGCGGTCAATGCAGGACAGGATCAGAAAATAACAGATTCTAGTCTGCCTAAACTCGTGTGAGTAAAAGTGAGTAGTGGGAAATAAGACTGGAAATGTTAAGTGAGAGTCCATCTCTAGAAAGCTTTAAATGCTAGGGTTTTTTAATAGAAAGGAGAATGATGTGATTGGTCAGACCTGAGTTTTAGGAAGATCAATTTGGCAGTGCTGCAAGGCAAAAAAGAAGAAAGAATATGTGTGTGTGTGTGTGTGTGTGTGTGTATGTGTACAGACAAGCTGTGTGGTTAGTAGATAGTATAAGGGGAGTGAACCTGTGTATGAGACAGGAGGGGCATTGGAGAAATTACCTTGACTCAAAAAGAATTTTTTAAGTTTCCCTGTACAAGTAAGCAATATTGGGAATAGAGCACAGGCAAACTTGACCAGATTCTTTTTTTTTTAAAGCAATTGGGGTTAAGTAACTTGTCCAATGTTATAGGGCCAGTTATTTTTGTGTGGGTGTTAAGTATCTGAGGACAGAACCGATCCCGGGTCCTCCTGACTCCAGGCCAGCGCTCTTACTCACTACGCCACCTAGCTGCCCCCTGACCATGTTCTTTCAATACAAATGGCAAAATTTTGAATTTGCTGAAGTTTCTACAAGAGAAAACATAGTGCCTGGAAGTAATAGGTAGTTACAGAGCTTGGTGTATGTGAGCAATGAATATCCAAAATGGGTTCATGATCAAAGTGTGATTTAGGAGAGTAGATGATGAGTGTAGTTTTAGAGCTTTTGAGTAATAGCTAGATATTGAGATGAAGCTATGTGAGGGAACCTGGGAATGTATGACTCTAGATATAGGAATCACATGCTTAATAGGATCTTAGATGATAGGATCATAGACCAAAAGCTAGAAGAAACCTTAGAGGTCATCTACTCCAAACACTTCATTTTACAGATAAACAAGCTGATATTAAATTATTTGCCGACAATTACACAGGTTATTTCAGAGGAAGTAGTTGAATTCCCTTTACTTTGTACCCTCCAGTACCTACCCACCCCCAACCCCCCCAAACTGAATGAAGAAATGAGACTACCAAGGAAAAGAAAGCATATAAAGATAAAATTGATGAAAGTAGCTAGTACTGAGGGGACATTGGGGAATCTGTAAACTTTATGGAGTAGAAAGAAGTAATGAAGAAGGTAGAGAACATGTGGTCAGAAAAACAGAAGGGGATGAAGGAAACAGTTTCATGGAAACCAAAGAAAAGAAAAAAATCAGGATAGTCAACAGCGTAAAATATCACAGTCATAGAAAATGAGGCCTGAGAAAAGATCATCAAATTTGGCAAATAAAAGGAAAACAAAGATTTTTTTTGTACCTTGTAGTTTTAATACAGTAATGGGGTCAGTAGCAAATTGAAAGGTTTAATTACCTTTCAAATACACTTATCTCCCAGGTATTCAATCTCCTCAACTCCCAAGATCTTCATCTCCCCTCTATCTCAGTCAATCATAGGAAGGAAAACAATTTAAGACTATAATATGCATCTTACACAGTTCTGAGACACTAACATTTGCTATTTTCCTTTATGGATCCCTCTAATTTCCCAATCCTGCCCTGTTATTGTAGACTACTACTACTTTACTTCTACTCTACTAATTTCATCTAAAAATTTCCTTATAATTTTTACATGCCCAGAAATTAGGAACTGATAGTTATATCTGGGAATGAGTAGATAGATATCCTTTCATACTAAAACACCAAAGATGATATGCATTCAGGATGATAAATTGTATTTTGAACTATGATTGCATGTCCACAATCAAGTTTTCATATTAGTATATGTTTCAACATAGACTCACAAGTGATTAACCCTGCTAGTACATAACCAATGAACAGAAGGTAATAGCAACCCATTTACTGTAGCATCTGTTAACAATGATTCAGTTAAGCACTTGTCAGAGTGACTGTGATAAATAGTCAGATCCAAAACATTTCACACATCGAGCTGTCCAAGCTGAAAATAGAATGGTTTAGCCACATAGGGATAGCATCTAGAATAGTAACTTAATGGAAATTCACTTTCATATGCCAGTCTTTAGCTTCCATAACTCATCTCCATGTTTGGACACTCAATCAGTAATAAACATTCACCAAGCTTATTCTATGTGCCAGGTACTGTGCTAAAGACTAGGGACATAAAGAAAAATGAGACAGTTTCTTATTCTGAAGAAGCTCAAAATGTAATGAAGGAGACAATATCAAAACAAGTATGTACACACAAGCTATATATGAGATACACTGGAAATAATCAATAGAAAGAAAGTACTAGAATTATAGTCCAACAATCAACAGGCATTAAGTGCCTACTATGTGACAGACCCTGTAATAAGTACTAGGAGATAAACAGACAAGAATAAAAGTCATTGCTATCATGGAGGTTACATTCTATTGAGGTAACAATATGTAACAAAGCCAAGTATAAATTGAATATTTACCTTATGAATACAAAATAACTTAGAGAGAAGGAGAGACAGAGACAGAGAGAGAGACAGAGAGAGAGAGAGAGAGAGAGAGAGAGA
>NW_027187391.1:24135841-24163567 GCF_028583685.1 Petaurus breviceps papuanus
CAGGGAGAGAGAGAGAGAGAGAGAGAGAGAGAGAGAGAGAGAGAGAGAGAGAGAGAGAGAGAGAGAGAGAGAGAGAGAGAGAGAGAGAGAGAGAGAGAGAGAAAGAGAGAGAGAGAGAGAGAGAGAGAGAGAGAGAGAGAGAGAGAGAGAGAGAGAGAGAGAGAGAGAGAGAGAGAGAGAGAGAGAGAGAGAGAGAGAGAGAGAGAGAGAGAGAGAGAGAGAGTTGGGAAGATTATCAAAAATTTCATGTAGTTATGCTTGAGTAGATTCTGAAAAAAAAATCAAATCCCATGGCATCCCAAAAGCTCACTCAGTTCTTAAGCAGTATTGACTATACCTTTAATACCCTAGACAAGAGAAAAATATTCCTTTCTCCTCAGTCATTAAATTCATAATTACAAGATGGATGAGAGATGATAAAGTAGAACTTCTCCTAAAAATGACAGGGATTTTAGTAGACTGAAATATCTTTATGAGTCAGAAGCATGATGTGGTAGCCACAAACAGCTAATTCAATCTTGAGCTTCATTGAGAGGTATAGTCTGGGAAAAGGGGCAGTGAAAGTGGCATTGTATTATACTTCAACTGGAGTTTGTGTTCAGTCCTGGGTTCCATAATTTAAGAAGGACATTGATCAGAAGGCAACTTTCTAGATAAGGGTAATCAGGAAGGGTTGTAAGTCTACATCATAAGAAAATCACTTGAAGAAATTACTATATTCTGGGGAAAAGGAGACTAGAGAAGACATTTTATTTATTTTTTGTTTGTTTGTTTATTTATTTGTCTCAGAGGACATGGTAACCTGAATTAACCAGAAGTTTGAGACTTGCAGAGAAAGAAACTTAATCTTAAAAAGGGGTGGCTAGGTGGCACTGACCATAGAGTCAGGAGGACCTGAGTTCAAATATGACCTCAGAGACAACACACAAAACTAGCCATGTGACCCTGGGCAAGTCACTTTTCCCCAATTGCCTTCCCTTACCCCCTGCAAAAAGCAAAAAAAAAATCTTAAAATTAGCACTCTTATTTGCTTTCAACATAACACTTAGTATCCCATTAATTGCATGTGATTTAACATCTTTATTAATCTTTCAAAGTAGTATTGCTACAGTAAAAGTGTTTCTTTTATTTAATAATTTTAGTTACCAAAAAATAGAAAATCTATTTCTTGATGAGCAGCTTTTTGGTGTGAATTTTTTTAAAAGAGAATAATGGAACACATATATGAATTTATCCAATGCATTAAAACTTATTTTAGAGAATACAGTTTTTATATGTTTAGGTTTAAGAAAAATTTTATATTAGCATCTTCCTCAGTCATCTTAAATTGAGTTTTTCCTAAGTGTCATGCTATAATTAGCAGTATATTATATCAACTGTATTAAGAATTATTCACTAGGTTAAAAAATTGGGTTAACCAAAGATGCAGAGAAATTGATTTAGGTTCAATGTTGGGGGGGGGCGGGAAACACCCTCCTAACAACTGTATCTGTCCAAAAGTGAAATAGGTTACCCTGAATGGTAGTGGGTTCTGCTTCCTTGGAAGTCTTTATATAGAGGGGAGGAGGGGAATGCCAAAACCTTCACAATAAAGCTAAAGCTGACTAATAACTATCCATTGTTCCTACTTCTGCCCTCTTGGGACAAGCATAAGTTGAATAATTTTTTTCCCTCATGAAGGCCTTCACATCTACCCAAGATTTGTCTCATGTGTAAACATATTTAGTTACTTAAATTTGTCCTCATATGGCAAGGTTCCTACTACTCTTCCCAAGAATTCTCATTGCCCTTTTGGAGATATGCTTTAGTTTAACAAGGTCCTTCCTAAAATATGATACCCAGAAGTGAAAACAATATTGCAAATACAGTATTACCAGGACAGAATTCCTTCTCCTCTTCATGCAGATGCTTTTTTTGGCACTAAGTGTAGGATTTTGCACTTATACCTGTATAATGTCATCTTGTATTTCACCCAGCTTATTGAGATGATATGGAATCTGTTTCTTCCAGCTTGTGTCTCTTGCCAATGTGATAGGCATGGTTTATGTCTTAACCCAACTCAATCAAGATTATGAAAATGATGAAAACAAACAGGATGGGGATAAAGGCAGTGTTTTATGGTGTAATAATTTTTCCCTTCAGGTTGCCATTAATCCATTCATTAATCCTCTTTAAATGCAGCTGTCTAATAAGCTATAAATCCACATAACACTAAGATCACACATTGTTTGATTTATCTAAAATGTAATAATTTGCCCCAATTCTTAATTTGTATATTTTTATTTTAAGAGTAAATATATACAATAACTATAATGTTCTCTCTTGGGGGTATAGAAAATGGTTCTTAAACTGAACTTTTTTGTATCTCCAAAAGTAATTCTTTAGATTTGTTGAGATTATTTTGAGCCCTATCAGTTGGAACTAGATTTACTTACATGCTTGAGCTATGGACAAACCCAATTATCCTTAGCATTTCTGACATAGAAAACAATGGTGGACATTCAGAATACTAAATGATAATAAATAGCAGTGTCAGGTACTATATTAAGTAATTTATCAATATTATCTCATTTGATTCTCATCAAAAACTTCAGAGGCAGATGCTATTATTATCTCCATTTTGCAGTTTAGAAAATTGGAGCAAGTAGAGATTAAGGGACTTGTCCAAGATCATATCCACAATTAGTAACTGTCTAAGGCTAGATTTGAACTCTGGTCTCCCTGACTTCAAACCCAGTGCTATCCACTATCCCACCTACCTGCCCACATATATAACAAAGTTAATCCTTTTTAATACAAATTTTCAGGTTAAATTGTTTGTAGATGATATCTAATGTTTTAATTTTAGAAAAAAATAGAGTAATTTATAAATTAGCCAATGGAAAATATTTATAAATTTTAAGAATTTATAACTCTGATAGGGATATACATAATTTTCCTTTGCTAGATAAGACATTAGCACTGGGACTCACAGCAATAGTAAGAGGAATTTGTAATTTTGTTGGTATTATTTTGGCCTCAAGAGGAGACTGTGAAATAAAGAGTAGGGATAGATATTTTCAGAACTGCAAAATAAATAAAACACAAAAAATTACATATTAAATGGGTCATAAGTTAAACCATAAATATATTGCTTTGTTTGTTATATTCCTTCAGTATATGTAGTCAAGAGCTCAATAAACATTGGTTGAATAAGTTAATTAACAAATAAATTTCCTGCAGTTTAACAGCACTCCTTTCATTCAGTTTTGCATCTTATAATGAAATCGATCCATAAAAGCATTTTAATACTAAATGTAGTAAATAGACAAAATCTACCATTACAGGGAGAAAAAAGAAAATATCCTTTAGAAAAAAAAGATTCTCAAATGATGAAACTACAGATACTGGTTTGGTGATGAAAAGGAAAATTTCAAAAAAAACCCCTAATAAATGCATTATAAACTATTAAGGGCAGAGACAGGCTATGGATAAAGCATTGATTATTACTGGCCTTCTGGTCCAGGCAAGTTCCTGCTCATTGAATATTTATAATATGTAACTATAAGGTACTGTTTTTCTTTTTCCCTTGTGGATATTTTATTTACTGAAAACGGCAATTGTATGAGGAAAAAAAAAACAGATAAAATCAACTTGAGTAGCGTTTCAGATGGTTCTCAGAGAACCTGAATGAAAGTGGTTCTCTCAAAGGGAAAAGTACTGACTGATGGTTTTAAAAAATGGACTAGAACATTGTTTCCCCAAAACTATATTCCATATGATTATTTTTTAGGACTATGATATTTATATTTGGAGGACTGTGATTCAAAAAAATCTTTGCAGGCTAAGAGAAAACTGTACATTAACTATTTCTGTCATCTCTGACAGAGATGTGGTGTTAGGATTTCTCAACCCAGGTTAGAGGTGAGTCCCTATTGATGTGGAAACCCTACTCTGAGAAGGTAGAGTCATTGAAAATCCAGAGAATTGGAATGGAGAAGCAGATGAAGGAAACTGCTGATACAAAACAAAACATCAGAAGACAGAGCACAGGTTCCAAATGAGCTGACAGGGTAAGCATAGCCCAGTTGATACCAAGTAACTAGAGAAAAACAGGCTCTGCAGTTGATGTGAGGAGCTAATCTGATTTCAGTGAATCTCTGATGCTAGGAAATAATTGGAGAAAGAATTCTACTGAACTGTTTAAAGAGTTCACTGAGGAAAGGCTGCCTTGCTTTCTAACACCACTTACAATTTGACAAAAGAGAACCCTCTTAGAGGATTGCCTATGTTTCACCTTACTGCCCTCTAAGGCTCTCCTCAAAGCCAGAGAGAAAACTTGAATAGCTTTGCAGATCTAAGACTTAAAAGAACTGCTTTTCACTGAAAGCATGTAATGGTGCCTCAATGCCCAGCCAAGGGAGCAGACCTGGAAAATTCCTAAGGCTTTTGTTTGCTAAAACAGATTAACACTGTATTGGCAGATCAAGGGTAGCCAATAAATGGCTTTATTCAATAGGAAAGTGGAGAGGCCCAGAAGAGGAACTATCCCACATAGCAAGTGGAACATAGTACAGAATGTTCCCTAAAGAGTGGAACATAGTACAGACTGTTCCCTAAAGAGACCAAGTATGTTAAGCCCTATACTATGAGCTGAGTTGGTGTAATGGTAAGAGAATTTGAAGATCTTCCCTGCCCCTTAATGGGCCTCAAGTGCGACCCAACAGGAAGGTCTTGACTGGGGGGAGACTTGTTTTTCAGGAAGGTCCACACCTTTTGTTAAGTTGTATTTAGGCAGTAGGTCACAAAGGTTGTGATGTCCTCTGACCCTAAAGAAGGGTATATATAGTATGAGCTGAGGTTTTTGCTTTGGGGCTCACTTATGGGAAGAGTTGTATGATTTGGCCAGATGTGACTCTGGGCAGCTGTTGAGTCTCCTGGCTTTGAAAACCCAGATGCTGGTGTTTCTCTTTCTGGTAACTAACTATGCATGTATGTAATGGTCAGACAGGTAGAAACTCTGTCTGTGGGTCTGTTGAATTGTGTTATTTTCTCTGTCTGTATTTTTTGTCTGCTTGTAATTTCTGCTTGTATTTTCTGAAGTTCAGGGTGCTGACTTTTCCTCCTGAACTAAGTGAATGATATATCTAGCCCAGGTTCTTTGATCTGCTTTACTAAAGGAAAGCACCTTTAAAGGGGTCAACAATCTTTCATTAAACATATACATATGTGCATGCATGTTTGTTATATATGTTATATATATGTATTAAACATATATATTTGTATGTTATATATGTATGTTTAATGAAAGATTGTTGACTCCTTTAAAGTTGTTTTCCTTTAGTTAAGCAGATCAATGAACTTTTGTGCTAGAAGTCATCCTGGGTATGCTAGGGTGCTTGCTGTTATAGCTGGATATATGGGTTTCTTTATTTATATGCCTCACTTTTCTAGTTTTTTGTGTCTGTCTTTCCCCCTTTTATTCCAAGGGCTCTGTGTGCATTGGTGAGAATTATGACCAAGGTTTTTGGCTAAACTTTTGTACTATGTTATACTATACCATATTTGTTATATTTTTGTATCATGTCATGTTATGCCATCTTATTATTGTTGTTTATTTGTATTATGATTAGTAGTATGATCAACTACTACTAATATGATTAAATATACTAATAAGCTAAGTAATCATGATTAAATTAATTATGATCTTGATTTATTTGCTTAAATGGGAAGCACAGTGAGGGTTTATTAACTAAAGTAATGAGTAGCAGATATATATCTTTAAACACACCAGGGTTACTCCTAGGATAGTTTTCCACTTTGGTAGATAAGTTTTTCATTTTAGGGAACCACACCAACCTGCAAAGGTGAATATAGTTGGACTGAATGAGCACCCCTAGTCCAAATCAAGGAGCAAAGGTGGGAATCAGTGCCTCACAACTCCAAGATAGTTTCTTAGATAGCCTATTAGAAAAAATCACAGCATTTCAAAGATGGGAAGAGACTCAGAAGTCATCTCGTCGAATCTTTACCTAAAATTTAATCCACATGTAATAAACCAAGTAATCTAAAGTTAATCTTTCCATATATTTATTCAAGTTTCTCTCAGATCATGAGAGAACTTCTTTCATGGAGGTACTCTTGATTTCTTCAGTTATTAAAAATTCAATAACAATAGCTAAGGTTTATATATCACCTTCTATGTTCTAGGACTGTGCTAGGCACTTTATTAATATTGTCTCATATTGTTCTTACAACACTCCTGGGAGATAGGTACTACCCATTTTATAGATGAGGAAACTGAGGCAAACAGGTAAGTAACCTGCCTAACATCACACAGCTAATAAGTGTCTGAAACTGGATTTGAAACGAGGTTCTTGATTCTAGGCCTAGCACTCTAATCACTGAGTGACCTACCAGGTTTGTTCAATAATGTCTTTAAAAGTTTCCTGAATTATCCTTGAAACTTCAGGGAGTTGACACTGTGTATACTCATCATTTTCTGCTATGCTGCTGCTGCTGCTACCTATTATTATTATAAGGGAGATATCAGGTTACAAGTAAAACGGCACAGGCTGTAGTGTCAGAGAAGCTCAGATCAAATTGACCTTTGTCCATTACTACTTGGGTCACCTAAAGCAAGTTCTTTAACATCTGTGGTCTTCAATTTTGTCATCTGTAAAATGAGAGGAATAGAGTGACCCCATGTGGGGTTGAAACACAGTTTAAGAAGCACGGAAGGGATCTTGGGTTGAGAAAATTTGAGAAGCCTTGGACTAGACGAGACTACTACTTCTATGAAATTATAATATTACTTAAGAGAGGAAAAGATCTAAATTAAAAAGTGAACAGGTTCTTTATTAAAAAACAGAAAATTCTGTCCTCCCTTTATCTTCCTGGCTTTGCTTAACTAAATCAAAGAGTAAGCTCAAGGAGAAATTAAAACTCAGCTATATTGAACTAGGTGAAAAACTTCATAAAGTCAGTGGTGGTCCCTGCCAAGTGCTTTATAACTAAAGAAAAAGACAGATATGGAGAAAGAAGACTATTTTACCTTCTCACTTTTGACAATGGTAAGAAGCCAGTAACACTTTCTTTCCTTCATATCTTGTACCCAATAAATAATAACTGAGAAGATGTCAAGAGTTTTTTTCCAGGAAGTTCTCAATTACTTTTCTTCCCAGGATTTGTCCAGGATCTTGAGATTTTCATGGTGGAGATAATAAGCATCTACAGAAGATTCCTCTAAAAACTGTATGCAGTTCAGACACCTATATTTATGTCTTTTCTTAAGCCCAGAAAGTCTTATTCTTTTCCTTGTCACTCCACTGAATTCTTACTCCTGTATTTGCATTTAGATTCTCTGAATAATTTTAGGCAAACAGTTACATATAAACAGAATACAGGCTTTGTGTAACCCACAATTCTCTGTTAAGTATTTATACACACACACACACACACACACACACACACACACCATCTTAACTACACTTTGGCCAATGCCTCCAGGAGACTGAGTATCTAGGCAACCATGGGAAGATTGCAGACTTGGGAGAAGACAAAAGAAATGTTTCACTACTTCAGCTGTCAGAATGAAAGAGATTCCTTCATAATGCATTTAATGCCCAGAGAACTAGGGGAACACTTAATTTTCACAGGCAGTCATCAAAACTGTCCTTTCATGATTATATTGTTGGATCTCTCTTCTCCCCATTCATAATTGCACAGGACCTTAAGGTAATGGTTAAAGATGTTCACTGGCCCTAATGGTCCTGTTTCCAATACGGACTGCCAAGACAGTGTCCTCTTCTAAAACTTCTGTTACAGTTTCTACTGCTATTATTTGACCAGTCAGAAAAACTAAGCAAAACAAAACCTGGAATAGCATGATTGGGATAATAACATAGAAATCTAGTTGATTAGATAACATAGTCCATGAGTTTTCCTCAAATTATTAACAGAACTTCCCAGTATTATATTATATATTAAGGTGTTAAAAATTCTGGGAGGCAACATCATAGGGCCTATGATCTAGAAAATGAGAGGTACCAGGAGAAATGATCTCCAAGGCCCATTCCAGCTCTAGCTCCTATGATCCTACTGGGAAGGTCAGATATAAGAGTAAACTTTCTCTTCCTTATCCCAGAAAGAGAACATATTTTGAAAACCTCTTGGATTGGATAAATGATCTCACTATTGCCTGATATAAAGACTCAGGGTTACTTGCCACTAAGCTTTTGCTTTCCAGTTTTCCAGTGTCTTGGCATGAATTAAACATTCCAGAACCACTGTTAGCTTCCTCTTTCCATTTTCTAGAATTAGCAGTCCCATCACTCTAAAAGCACATGTGTTTTGGGAGATTGCAATTTGTATACTGATCATTAAGGTGTGAAACTAAGGTGAGTTGGAAGGTATCCACCCACTAATAGAAGAAAGAACATGATGGCTGGCTCTGTGTTGTGAAACAACTGAAAGTCTCCTCTTTCATATAATTCCCTTCTCTCTCACACATATAGATTTTAGAGTGACTTGTCATCAAAGACATAGTCAACGGATGAGCAGGCTGCTCTAACGATTGATATGGTACGAATTAGGCACGAGGGAAGGAAGGGAAATAGCATTTATTAAATGCCTACTATATGCCAGGGATAGTGCTAACTAATACAGATAGCTTATTTGTGGTATCATGATGCTTGCCTTTTCAGTGGATGGGGAAGTGCCAGAGGCAGGAAGAGAATTTGGAATTCAAAAATTTGAAAAGGTAATATAAAAATCCCAACCAAAAAAATTTCTTGTTTGATTCTTACAACACCCTTGGGAATTAGGTGCTATTATTATCTTCATCTTACAGAAGAAGAGTCAAATAGAGTTTAAGTGGACTTGCTCAGGGTCACATAGCTTATGGTTGAGGCTGGATTTGAACTCGGGTCTTCCTGACTCCAGACCCTGTGCTCTTTCCAGTGTATCACCTACCGGTAGTTGTCTCTTGTGTGGAAGGAGTACAATAGGCTGGGGTATCAGGACACCTAAATGGAAATTCCTGCTCTGACACTAACTACCTATATGACTTGGGGAAAGTCACTTAGACTCCTTGGCTTAAGTCAATCACTCAACAGACATTTATTAAGGATTAACTATATCCCAAGAACTAGGTTACATAGTTCTTGAATATACAAAGAAAGGTAAAGGCATTGAGTTTCCTCATCTCTAAAGTGAGGGATTTGGACTAGACCTATATGACCCCTTCTACCTCCATAACTATGCTAAAAAAGGCCTTGCTTAGATATTGAGCTACGCAGCTGACACTTGATTAATTGGCTGCACATCTACCAAAACCTTCCCTAATTTCACCATTGATATCAATCTATCAGCAAACCTTTATTGAGCCTTTACTCTATGCCATGCAGGACTGCTAGGTGGCACAGTGAATGGAGCAATAGACTTGGAATCAGGAAGACTCATCTTCCTGAGTTCAAATCTGGCCTCAAACACTAACTGTGTGACCTTGTTTGCCTCAGTTCCTTATCTGTAAAATGAGCTGGAGAAGGAAATGGCAAACCACTCTAATATCTTTGCCAAGAAAACCCCAAATTGGGTCACAAAGAGTCAGACTGACTGAAAACAACTGAACAACAACATATACCCTGCAACTTCATAAGTCACTGAGGATAACAATGCAGACCTGAAACAATCCCTATCTTTTTTTTTTAAATCATATACACCCCCTGAAGTCTGTAACATGATATAAAAAGTTGATATTTTAATTAAAAACTGATAAGGAAAGGTTCCCCCTCTGCCTACCAGGAGGCTGCCTCCAAGGTAGCTGTCTAGAAAGCCTTCATCAAACAGTGTTCTCAAGCAAATGGAGAGGCTACTAGAGGCTTAATTGCTAGGGGTACAGAAGTTTGCCTTTGTTCTCTGGATACCAGAGAGGGAACCACTCCATGAGCACAACTGCAGTCACAATAAAATTTCTTTCTCTTTTCTATTGCTTGTCACAATACAGAAAAATAATATCAATTGAAAATAATTTATGCTGTTTCCAGAAGGAGTAGTAGTGTAGCAAACTGGTGACTTGTGTGGGGATATGGAATGGAGACAGAATAGACTGTTTAGCAAGACAGAAAAATAATGGAAAATAGATTTTCAAAACTTCATAAATTTTCTTAATATTGGCAAGAACTTCATTTAAAGGACTTTTAAAAACCCTATTATTTTCCAGTTATCCTTCCCTCACTAAATGTGCCAAAGAAGGGGGGAGGAACCTCTGCAACTCTACAAAATAAATTAGTATTCTCGTGAATCTTATGTTGTATGTCACAAGGATATGAAATCCTATAATACTTTTAAAATAAATGTTTTACAGGTATGAAATTTAAATTGAAGGAAGAATTTAATAACTTAATTGAAGGAGAAAAACCTTTGACTGCTTAATATTTGAGAAAACTGTTTTTTTTTTTTTTTGTCTTTTTGGAGGTGGAAAGGCTGGGCAGTTGGGGTTAAGTGACTTGCCCAAGGTCATACAGTTAGTAAGTGTTAAGTGTCTGATATCACATTTGAACTCAGGTCCTCCTTAATCCAGGGCCCTTGCTGTATTCACTGTACTACCTAGCTGCCATGAGAAAGTTTTAAAGAAACAAAATTCCCTTAGTTCATGTCTGGCATCTTGATAGAGAAGTCAAACAGCATCATGGTTGGTCACAAAGAAGAAAGTAGAAAATAAGGGACAAGACAGAAAAAAAAATCTAGAACTCTAGTTCTGGACTTCTGTATTATTTGCTTTATGATATAATTGTTTTTGTTTAAATCTTCCCTTTACTATGATGAAAAAATAATAACTGTACGTTTTTTTAATCAAGGGGTAGAAGAAAAAGAAAATAAGTATTCATTAATTGCAAAAAAATGAAATGCCAAAATAGGAAAAAAATAACAATATCCCTTTTCCAAAATTGTCTCTTCCCACTGGGGGGATAAAAAAAATAATGGAGCTAAAGGGTGGCTAGGTGGCGCAGTGAATAGAGCACCAGCCCTGGAGTCAGGAGGACCTGAGTTCAAATCTGACCTCAGACACTAGACACAATTACTAGCTGTGTGATTCTGGGCATGTTACTTAACCCCAATTGCCCTCCAAAAAAACCAAAAAAGCAAAAAAAAAAGAAAGAAATGGAGCCAAGCTTCAAAAATCTGATTTTCTAGTATAGTTCCAGGTATATTTCTTTAAATTTTATGAAAGAATTCAGTCCCATGGCTAAGAATAGTCATTGTGCTTCAGCCCCAAGGTTAATTATTTCAGAAACACCACACATTGAAGAGGAAAGGGTGGATCACAATCATAGCCCTATTTCAATCACATCTTTGGTAAAAAAAAAAAAAGACACTGAAAAATTCACAGTAACAAGGATGAACATTTTCCCAAAGTGCTGATTTCCAAAGAGCAGAACATAGAAATGAATTTGCAGATGAATGAATGAATGAATGCTGTATCTGACTCAAGAAAAACAGCCAAACCATAACTTTTCCTTTATTTCTCCCACGAATCTGTCTGCATGGAATCCACAGTGGCAACACCTGGAAATGTCAGGCACACGGGTTGTTTTTATTTTTCTCTAACTAGGTTGGCTCTAAGGATGTTATCATCTATATATTTTTTTGTATATAACATCTTAAGAACTACTCCCTTGATGACAATTTCTTAAGATTTCCATGACCAATTTGAATGTAAGTCTTATAAACACACACATGCATAAACATATATATTTACAATTTTTTCTAAATATTTATATATAGCATAGTGACAAACTGGGAGAAAAAAAGGTAATAAACAGCTAAAAAAGTGCTGCTACTTAATGAGATGAATGGAGTATTCCAAGTTAGTGAGAAAAAACAAATATTGTCCCTCACATGGTGACCTATAAACTTTTAGATGAACATTATTTTTAAAGTCAATTTCATAGAAAGGCATATGCTGCAATGGATTGAGGACCAACCCAGAGGTAAGGAAAACTTGGGTTTAAATCCTACCTATTTCAGCCTGTATCTGAAAAGGCATGCTCTTAAAAAATGGTCCTTGAAAACAGTCATCTAATTTCCCTTTGAAGATGCCCAGTTATGAAAAACCAAATCAATAACTGCCAAAGTAGCCTATTTCACTTCTGGACAATTTCAATAAATAGCAATGATTTCTGTCTATCAAGGCCAAATCTGCCTTTTGGTAAATTCCATCCACTATTTTTAATTCTGCAATCTGGAGTCAAGGAAGCTAAGTGAATTTTTTCCCCCAGATGGCAGTTCTTTAAGTATTTGAAGATACCAAAGATACCTCCTTCAGTCTTCAGGTTTGCATAGGTTAACGTAATCCTCACAAAGCACAAGTGAAATGGACACTATCGTTATACTCATTTTCCAGATGAGAAAATAGCAGTTAAAAATGTTAAATGGGGGCGGCCAGGTAGCACAGCGAGTAAGAGCACCGGCTCCAGTGTTGAGAACACCTGGAGATCAAATCCCGGGCTCAGACACTTAGCACCCACCCAGAAACACCTGGCCGTGTAACCTTGAGCAAGTTACTTAACCCCAATTGCTTAGGGGCGGTCAGGTGGCTCAGCGAGTAAAAGCACCAGCTCCAGTGTTGGGATGACCTGGATCAAATCCGGGCTCAGATACTCAGCACCACACCCAGAAATAATAACTGGCCGTGTAACCTTGAGCAAGTTACTTAACCCCAATTGCTTAAAAAAAAATTTATAATAAAATAAAATGTTAAATGACTTGCCCAAAGTCTCAAAGCTAATAAGTTCACAATACATGATTCAAACTCAGGTCTTCATGAACTTCACTTCCAGTGATCTATTGGTTACACCACCTAGCTGCCTATTTTACTTGCCCTTCTTAGTTTTGAAACTCCTGAAAAATTGCCACGAAAGAAGAACTAGGCAAGTTATTGATTAAAATGTCCATTAGCAAAAAAAAAAACAAAACAAAAACATAGAAAGATCCTTGGGTACAATCCATTAGTGACCTCCTTCAACACGGATAGCTATAATGTCTTTTTGAGTCTGGCCACCCAATCAGTTCCAAAATCTTCTTTTGTTACTATCATCCAGGTAAAAAGGGGTGTTGTCAAGGTATTAATTCAGTTTTAAGCTATTATGTATTAAAACTTCACTAAGACTTCTCAAGGAAAGCATAAGCAACTTCATCAAATGTTTTGAAAAATCCAGTGATTTAATCAGGAAGACACTGGATCTGTATTTGTATCCCAGCTAAGCTCCTTATTACATGTGTGACCTTGTACTAGTCATTTACTGTTGGGGTTTTTTAGGCCTTATTTGGAAAATGAGTGGTTTGGATTAGATTATCTTTAAACTTCCTCATATATATAATCTTATTATCCTCTGTCTATGGTCTTTCCTTAATCTACAAACAAAATAAACTTGTTCCAAAAGGAAATGAGATTAGTCTGGCATCATGTCCCCTTACTGAAGTCACATAGGTTCCTAGTTATGACCACTTCCATTTCTAAAAGATAACAAGCCATCCTCTTAATAATACACTTTCAATATTTTCCAGGCATCAAAGGCAAACTTATTGGCTTGTAACTTGAAGATTTCTGCATTTACATTTTTTTAAAAAACTGGGACAACATATGCTCATCTTTAATTCCAGAATACACTAGCTCTCTACATTTTTTCAAATGTAAAAATAGCTCAGGTAGTACATAATGATTATAACAATAGCCCTATTCATAACAGTTAACATTTTTGTAGTGTTTTATGTATTCTAAAATGTTTTTCATATCATATGATTTTGAAACCCTAGAGGGTAGGTACTATTATTACCATTTTACAGTTGAGGAAATAGAAGTATATCTGCTAGTTCCTTTAGGATGTCCTGTTGCTTGTGTAAGCCTGGAGAACTGAACTTACTGAAAGAAGCTTTATGCTTTCTTTCTCCTTATTTATATTGAGTTTGCCTTCCATGCTAGTTATTCTTGCTCTATCCCTTTCAATCTAAAGGTCATTATCTTAAGGACAGAAAAAAATGTGAAATAAAAATTGTGTCACTTAGTCTTCTCACAGTTATGTGCTTTCATCATCTCTTCCATTTGAATATTCATTCTATGGCTTCTTTAATCATCCTTTGGCTTCCAACATAACTTAACAACATTTTTATAGTTCCTTAGTATATCTTTTACAGCTTCACCTATTCTGAATTTAGTATTCCTGGCACCACATTTAAACAACCCCAACACTCTCCATCAACTGTTTCCCCTTGTTTCCATATAATATACAACATTTAAAAATCTACTGATCATCAATTTCCTGTGTATTTACATTAATCTTTTTTTTAGAGTGTGCATCCCCTTGCCCAAACTCATCTGAATTATGGAGGTAAAATGGCAATTGGAGGCAGAAAGAGTAAAAAATGAAGAGACAAAGATAACTCCAGGATTTCAAAATTAGGTCACAGGGAGAATGGTGGTAACAACAGAAATATAAATGAACAGGGAAGGGATAGTTTTGGGTGTGAGGATTATAAATTCATTTGGGACCTGCTGATTTCAGAAAGTCAGGGAAATCTAGTTGATGTGCAGCAGGTGGTGCGAAATAAAAGGAAGATATTGGAGGTAAATGAAGAGAACATGGCAAGACCTCTTATGATAGGAAAGACAAGAGACAGAACCCTGTGTCCTGAGAATAACTTTGTTAGCTTAACATAATCCACTCCTTTCTGCCTTAAGTCTACATTTTGTCATTAAATAAGTGATATAAGTTGCTTTTTATTTGTAAGATTAGCAGTGGCTTGCTAAGATTTGGTAAACAATATTGTATACTTCTAAATAGCTGATACACATGTGTGGACTCCTGATAGGAGTCTACCAATAGGAAAATAATGTAAAAACCTTCATCATTAACTTACATAGTAAGATATCAACCACATTTTGTAGTAAACAAATTATAAAAAATTAAAAATAGGAATTTAATCATAGTTAATGTTCACTAATAACTATAGCTATACAGACCTATTGGAGACCATAGCTATCACTTTACTTTTAGGTTATGACAAAAGTAGACTTTGGACTCTAAGCACTTGAAACCTCAAGCCTCCTCCTCATATTTGCTTAAGAAAAGTGCTATTTGATGAAGGATTTCCAGACAACTATGTAAGAGGGAGTAACTTGGCTACCAGGTGTGCAGAGAGGGAATCTTGTAGAGGACATTGGTACAAATCACTTACCAGACCACCAGAATATGAGGTTGGTAGTTTGTTTCTACCCATCCTAATTGGTGTTTCTGCTCACTAGTTAGCATTAGCAATGCTACTTTGGCTACAATTGTGCACCATGTACGTTACACTCTATTATTGAAAAAATACTTGTTAACAAGGAAGAGAATTTGCCTCTTTTCGGCCCTTAGGCTGGACTTTGTGGATGCTTTAATGACGTAGAAATCTTCCCAGCAAGATCTCTGTTCCAGCTTCAATTGAAATGCTGACATTCACCTTATCAGGCTTGCCTAATTAACAAAGTGATGTCCAGCTTAGACTATTTCCAGTCAATTAGAAAGACAAACTCTATCCTAAGTCAAAGGGCTTCTCAGTTAGTCAAGGTGCTTCTTCAGTTCCTTCAGATAGTTTCAAGCTGGGTATAACTCAAACTTGTTATTCTAGAATTCATCATTTCTTCATTTCACTTCTTCCTAGATAATTGGAGAACCCTCAGTGTGAGTAGGTCAAAAGTATCCTTTCTCCATAATTTTTTAAACAATATGATCCCAGGGTTTCTTATCTTTAATACATTATCTCCTATCTAACAATTACTGTCTGAGGATGGGAAACAGATAATTTATTTTTGAAGCATATTAAAATCCTGCTGCTTTCAAGAAGATGCTCCTTCTCCAACCTTTCAAAACTTATATTGGCTTGTTGGATGCTTGACCAACTAGTCCTAGATGAAGCGAATCTCTTAGGATTTATGATAGGAAAGACAAGAGACAGAACCCTGTGTTCTGAGAATAACTTTGTTAGCTTAACATAATCCACTCCTTTCTGCCTTAAGTCTCCATTTTGTCATTAAATAAGTGATATAAGTTGCTTTTTATTTGTAAGATTAGCAATGGCTTGCTAAGATTTGGTAAACAATATTGTGTACTTCTAAATAGCTGATTCCTATAACTCTGTCCATAAATTTTCCCTTTTTTCTCAGTGTCAGTCCAGAAGGGTGTGTGTGTGTGTGTGTGTGTGTGTGTGTGTGTGCTAAAATATACTTATTAAATATTTTTAAGGGGAGAAGGGTATAACAATAATGCAATGTTCACAACACCTACAGTAGTTATGAATATGCTGGTATAATTGTTAATCACAAAATGTAACAGGCTCTACACATGGAGGACAGAAATAAAGCTTTTATTCAAATACCAGAAAACCAAGTCCCAGAACCAGAAAGTCAAAGTCATTACAATAACCACAAAGTGGTTAATGCAGTGAACACCCACATTCCCAAGCCTTCACAACAGAACAAGTTCCCTCAAGCAGGAATCCTCCTCTTTCACTCATGGTAGCTCCTCATCCTGGTTCTTGGATGCTCACAGCAGAAGTTCCCAGAAGAAAAGATCTCAGAAGAATCTCTGCCACCACAAGTTCTGTTCTCAAAAGAAAAATCACTTTCTCCGTCCTGGGCTTCCACGTGGTTTTCTTTGATAAATTCTTCAAGAATTTCTGTAAGAAGTTCTGACTTGGAGGGCAGAGTCATGATGGAGGGGTAGAAAAAAGGACTTCCTCAGGGCTCTGGCTTCCAACTCCTCAAATTCATGTAAAAGGTGACTCTGAACAAACTTTGGAACTACAGAACCTACAAAATGACACAGAGCCTGAATCTCCCACTGAGGACAGTCCAGCAGGCCTGCAGGAAGTGGCCAGTGCAGCGCTCTGGGAGCTGACCCTACCCCTGTGTGAACCAGAAGTCTTAGCCTCAGGGCTGCCACAGCCAGCCACTGGCTGGAGGGACTTCAGATCACCATCAGTTGTGGAAATTTCCACAATTAACAAACCAAAGATGCTAAGGATAAAATGAGAGGTCAATGCAGTGTGGACTTTGGGAATTGGGAATACGGGGGTGCAGTAGGCCTTTGCCCCCAGGGCGAGAAGCAGCTGAGGTGCAGGGACTGTGCAGCTGCATCCATGTGGCTGCTTCAGCTCCTGGCCTGCAGATTGTAGGGAGAGCAAGCAACCAGTATGAGGGGTAATCACTGTTGCTTTAACCTACTTAGATCTGGATCTTTGTCTAGGGTGGAGGTCCTGGAGTGTGCGACTAGCTTGCCAGAGCATGTGGAGGCTTCAGAGAGGGCACCCACCTAATACCTTCAGTAGCTGAGAAAACTCCAGTGATTGGGATGAAGCTCCCCTGTCTGGTAGTAGAGTCCTACTGTGGCAAAAAGCCCAAAAGTGAAGTAATTGAGTGGCAACATGATCAAACAAGGGAAGCAAAGCAAGCAGAGAAATCCAACTTTACACTCCTATTTTGGGGACCAAAAGGATCAAAGCATGGAACAGGAGGAAGACAGTGAAGTCGGATCTCCTGCACCAAAAGCTTCCAAGAAAAAATATGAGCTTGTTACAAGCCTTAGAGGACCTTAAAAAGGATTTTGAAAACCAAATAAGAGAAATGGAGGAAAAATTGGGAAGAGAAATGAGAACAATGCAAGAAAATTATGAAATGAGAGTCAACAACCTGACTGAAGAAAATAACACCTTAAAAACAGACTAACTCAAATGGCAAAAGAGGCTCAAAAAGCCAAAGAGGAGAAGAATGCCTTAAAACCCCAAATTTTCCAGATGGAAAAAGAAGCTCAAAAGCTCACTGAAGAGAATCTTTCCTTCACAATTAGATTGGAGCAAATGGAAGCTAGTGACTTTATGAGAAATCAAGATACTCTTAAACAGATCCAAACAAATGAAAAAAATAGAAGGAAATGTGAAATATCTCAATGGGAAAACCACTGACCTGGAAAATAGATCCAGGAGAGATAATTTAAAATGTTACTTGACTACCTGAAAGCCATAATCAAAAAAGAACCTAGAAATCATCCTTAAAAAATTCTCAAGGAAAATTGCCCTGATATTTTAGAACCAGAGGGCAAAATGGAGGTTGAAAGAATCCACGCACTACCTCCTGAAAAAGATCCCCAAAAGAATACTCCTAGCAATATTATAGCCAGGTTCTGGAATTCCCAGATCAAGGAGAAAATAGTACAAGCAGCCAGGAAGAAACAATTTGAATATTGTGGAAACACAATCAAGATAACACACGATCTGGCAACTTCTACACTGAGGGACTGAAGAGCTTTGAATATGATATTCTAGAGGTCAAAGGAGCTGGGATTTAAACCAAGAATCACCTACCCAGCAAAACTGAGTATTATGTTTCAGGGGAAAATATGATCACTCAATGGAATAGAGGACTTTTAAGCATTCTTAATGAAAAAAAAACAGAGTTGAATAGAGAATTTGACATTCAGATACAAGAAGCATGAGAAGGTAAAAAGGGAAAAGAAATCATAAGGAACTTATTAAAGTTGAACTATTTACATCCCTACATGCAAAAATGATAATTGTAACTTATGAAACTTTTCTCAGTATGAGAATAGTTGAAGGAAATAGAAATGTATATGTGTGTGTGTGCGTATATATATATATATATATACATATATATCTATATAGAAGGGTATATGGACCTATGAATACATATGTAAATGTGTATATATATGTGTTCAGGTATACATAGATAGAGGGCACAGGACCAATTTAATAGTAAGGGATGATACTCAAAAGGTGAAATTAAGAGGTGAGAGGGGAATATAATGAGAAGAGATAGGGAGAGTCAGAATGGGGTAGACTATCTCATATAGAAGAGGCAAGGGAAAATGTTACAATGGTTACAAAGAACAGGAAGGCAAAAGGGAATTTGTTCAACCTTATTGTCATTGCATTTGGCTTAGGGAAGGAATGATATACACACCAAATAGAGTATCTCACCCTATAGGAGAGTGGGGGGAAGGGGATGAGAGGGGGGATGATGTAAAGGAGGGCAGGCTCGGGGGGGGGGAGTTGGGAGCACCCACTTTTGAAAAGGGACAGGATCAAAGTAGAGAATAGAACAAGTGGCAGGTGGGATAGGTAGGAGAGAAATATAGTCAGTCTTTTACAATATATCCACTATGGAAATATTTTGCATAGCTACACATGTACAACCTATACTGAATTGCTTATCTTCCTAGTAAGGTCAGGTGACAAGGGAGGAAGGGAATGAATCTGGAATTCAAAGTTTTAAAATGAAATGTTTATATATATATATATGTATATATATATATACTATTATAAATATTATTTTACATGTAACTGGGAAATAAGGCATACAGGCACTGGGGCATTGAGATCCACCGTGCCCTACTGGAAAGTTGGAGGGGGTATGGGAGAAGATATGGGAGAGAACAAATTGGAGGAGGGGATATTCAGTGGGATTGCTGTTTTGCAGTGGTAGGTAGGGGAAAAACAGGGAGAAAGTTTGTAACTTAAAATCTTGTGATAATGAATGATGTTAACTAGAAGTTAATAAAGCATTTAATAAAAAAATAAAAATTAAAAAAAAGAAAGAATAGAAAAGGAAAGGAAAGGAAAGAAAAGTCTAAAAACTTGCAACATATAACACCTGTGGACCTCTGACCTTCATGGAAGGGTAGGTTAGAGAAGGCTTCTCATATCTCCTCAATCAGTTCCTGCTTGAACTTCATTATTCTGTTACACTCAATTTTGAATTTTTGGTGTATCATTGTCCTTTTGGTGTATCATTGTCCATTTCTTACAGCACTGTAGTATTCCATTGCATTCACATACCATAGTTTGTGTGGCTATTCTCTAGTTGATGGACATCTACTTTGTTTCCAATTTTTCACTATTATGAAAAGTGCTTCTATAAGTATTCTGGTGTATTTGTAGATTTCTTATTGGTGGCTTCATTGGGGTATAAATAAATAAAAAATCAAAAGGGAAAAAAAGAAGTTCTGACTCTCCAGTTTGTGCTCTTCCTTCTATATGGTATTAGCTCCTCCTCCTTCCACCCCTTCCTGTTAGTCTGCAATAGGGGTTCATACCTTCTGTTTCTTTAACAGAGGCTTGATATAATTAACCTGAAACTAAGTGCTGAGTACCTGTTTACTTGCCAATCAAGGGCATGGAAGATCTTCAATTCCATTAACATTACAAAGGGTTAACAATTTAACATCAAAAATATATGAATGCAATTTGGAATTTTCACAGTTGATTTCTTAAACATTCTACAAATCGTATTTCTTTTAGATGAGGAAATATAAAAAATAATATTTACTTATATATTGCACAGCACCTAAACTCATCATGTAGAGCTTTAGCAGGTTATAGTAAAATAAAAATGTACATGTTGTAAACATGACAGAATTTATGCTATTTGAAAAATTCATATTTTGAAAAGTTCTGGATGTTTCCACTAAGCATTTTCACTCATTTAAAATTAAGGTTTATTTTATCTTTTAGTTCTAAGGTATGAGGACTGCACTATTTCCATCTGATTTTGGCAATGAGTGAAAAACATAGAAAGTGTCAAAGAGGAAGCAAATTGTAAGATATTAATTTTGCAACCTTTTTCTCTAACTTTACTATTATCTACAAGAGAATTGGTTATTAGAATGTTTAGATAAAATAAAAAAATAAGTACTGCCAAAATTTGTCAGCATGTCAATTATGGCAAGGCAAACCAGTTATTTATATACCTTCAGAAACCTATATATACAACTTTTTTTAATAAATGAAAGTTTGTAACCTTAGCATCATTCTCTCATCCTTAAAAGTTTAAAGCGATTATTGAATCTCTTTCTTTCTTATCTTCCACATTCAAATGTTCACCAAGTCTCTCTTATTGTTCTTTAAAACTTCTTTCACTATTGCTAACACTAATTCAGATCTTTGTCAAGTGACAGCTAAATTAATAGGATAGCCTCCTAATATTGTTCCCTGCCTACAGAAGCTAAGTTCTTCTAAGCATGCCATATATTTATACTCCATAGATTACCTTAAAATATTGCCTTCATTAAGTTGCTTCCCTGTTCACAAACTTTCAGTTGTTCCCAATTTACCATCAAATAATGGTCAAACTCCTTAGCCTTCCATTCCAGGCCCTTGCCAATCTGACCCAATGCTCCTATTATCTTATCTCTCAGTTCATGTAAGAGTGAACTCTTTTCTCTAATAGCTCTCCATAAATTCTTCCATAATAACTACCTATTTTACTCACAATATCCTGAATATTCCTCATACCTTATTGATTCTCTGAATTGGCTCACATCTTTACCTCTCCTCTATTGTCTTTCCAAATCTTTCTCATATTGAGATGTTCAACTCGAGGTTCTCTTCTTCCCTCAGGTCTCCTTAGATCACTTTGACCTAAAGTGACCTTTCCTCCATCTGATATTACAATATTGATTTTCTATAACTCCCATTTTACAATTAATAATTCACAGTGTTATATGACATCTGTAAAATCATTATGTCTCTATCTTTAACTTTTCTTATTTTGGTCCATTTTCTCTCCAACTAGCCTATAATCTCTCTGGGGACAGGAACAATGTCTTATATTTGTCCGTATTCTCTATATCTTCTAGGCACCATAATACTCCTTCTTCCCAAACAGCAAGGATTCTAAAAATATTTATTTATTAACAGTGCATATGTGAGAAAAAAATGTCTGTCTTCACTTCATTTCATTAGTTTGACATCTTCAAATTGATTGTGTTTGCCAAAAACGAGAAGGCAGTTTGATATCATCATTTACTTTCTGTTAAACTATTCTCCATACACTCAGTCATTTGTCATACAGAAACAGAATATTTTATCTCAACTTTTAACTTCCTGCCCCCAAAGAAACCAAGATAATTTTTTAAAGCACAATTTTAGCAGTGAAAAGGACATGAGGCCATTTAGTCATATACCCTTCTTGGAAAATGAGACCCAACCAAAGAGGTTGAGTTACTTAAGACTCTATAGAAAATGAATGTAAAATCTGAATTAGAATTCACATATCTCAAATTTCCTAGTTCTCTTTTCTGTGAATCAGTCTCTATCTTTTAATGCTTTGATTCATTTTCAAAGCTACAAGTGGATACTTTTGTTGTATACCCTTTGTAATACCATCTTCCATTTGGTGGTTGCTTTCACATAAAAAAAAAAATCAGGAAGTGAACAAATGTACCTGCTGTTCTTTTTTCCCTTCCTTATATGATGTTTTTTGTTATGTCTGCAAATTTGCTCATAGTTGTTTGCTTGTTGTCTACTCCATCATGTTATTTGTTCCTTAAGAGTGGGGACAATTTGTCTTTTCTTAATCTTTGAATCTCTAGTTCTGTGTCTCTGACTGAATGAATGACAAAAGAGTTCTTTTTATGTAGCTAACAGTAGAGATGGGATATAAACCCAGGCTTCTGACAACAAACTCAGGATGTTTAACCAAAAAAATCCCAAAACATTGGATCTCAAATTTAATTTTGAAATCATTTATATAACAAAACTCCTCCTCAAATGTCAAATTCTTTGTTTGAAGCCAATATTTCAAACACTTATGACACAAATGACACTGATCTCATTGATTTGGAAGTCACCTCCAGTGACGCAGAAAATAACCTGCCTGACCATCTGGTGTGACTTTTGTCCCTGTCTCTCCCAGAAGTTCACTCTCACAGGTATAATTTACACTTTGGAGGTGTTCTTCACTTTCTTCAGTCATTGCAAGGATTGAAATGCCCAACCTATCCCCTTATCATTCCTTGTGCTTCACCACATGACAAGCTCATATTTCTTTCCTAGCATATATTTCCCTGATTATATCTTTTCTTACTGTCCTTCAAAGTACTTCATCAGTTTTATTTTATAGTCTCCTCAAAACTTGCTGTTAAACTCTCCATTTTCCTCTATGCAATACTCATTTTCAAGTTTTGGGAGACTGTTGTGTTCCACGTTGCACTATTATACAATAGCTACCACCAGTAGAATTTGGGATTGTGAAGCTGGGGTTTTGTTTCTGGGAGAAGGATAAGGTCATTAAAGGACCTTAATTTTCTGAAGACCATCTAGATTGTCCTCCTCATCCTGTTTACTTCTTGCCCCAATACAATATCAAATTGGACTCTCTGTTTCAGCTATACATACTGGTGGACAACCTTAACAGTCAGTCTAGTCAACTTTATGTAAATCTGTGTGGTAGACAACCTTGACCTATTTGTTTTTTCCGCAGGTTGATGATTGGCATACTCTAAGCCTGTCTTAGCCCAGAGTCATTCTGTTTAATTGAGGAGGCAGGCTCTTTTGTTCAAAGAAAACATAGGCCTAACCTAATCACCTCCCTTTCAAAAATATTCTATGATTATCTCTAGGTAAGAGGATCAAGACACCATATTAAATCCATGAGTCAGTCTAACCTTACACAAATAAGGAATATAGAAGAATAACTTACTTCACATATAAGGATGAAATTATTCAAGAAAAAGAAAGGATACATGTTGATAGTACCAGAGTTGGTTCTGATTCTGGTCTTGGCTCTAATTAGTAATGAAATCTCCTTACCTCCCTTTCCTCCCAAACCCTGCTGTTATGAATAAAACAAAGAATTTTGGCTTTAGGTTCCCACCATGGGCCATGGACTCCTATTCATCAGTATCCTCTAACCTCCACTGCCTTGTAATCCTATATGCTCTACATTAGTGACTTCCCATTTGAAATTCTATCTACATTGCAGTCTAGGAACTTTCCCTTGAAACTGGGCTTCATCTCTGACTTGTTTATTCCCTTATGTATATAGATCTAACCGTAGACTAGCAAAAAGACATAACATAAAAATTCTCAGGTTGGCACCTGAAGTCCTTCAAAGTTTTATTTCGTATAATTCACCTTCATATTTCTCCATCTAAATCAAACTGGTCTGAATATATCATATTCCATTTCCCATTTCTGTTTCACCACACAAATTCCCCCTCATGTCCAAAATGAAGTTCTATCTTCTAATTCAAAGAATTCTTACCTTTTTTTTTAAAATACAGCTTAGAAGCTCATATGCTATCTCATACACAAGGTCTCCCTCCCTCTCCTCTTTCTTTCTCATACTTTCCCTACCCCCTCACACATCTACTCACTTAGGTATATGTTCCAGTGGACAGTAAGTGCCTTGAGGAAAAGTACAATTTCATTTTTATCTTTGTATCCTTCGTGTAAGTGACTTATACAGAATAGGCAATGAACAAGTATTTTTAATTGAATAAGAAAAATGTTACATAATAAAATTTCCAAGTCCCCCCCCAATTTTCAAGCTACCTTCTTTGAACAAGGTAACTAAAGACAGGGCAATAGTGCAATCAGCCCATATTTTCAAAATGAATAATAGTGTTCTAAATCTCTTTCATTGAGATGTCAGTTATTTTATGAGAAAATTAGATATTATAAGTTCAGAGATATGAACAGAAGCTATGTACCCATGGTGCTTTTACTGAAACTATTTAAGCTCATCAACATGACTGATCACTGTTATCTATGAATCCTACTCTAAAATCCAGTATGGTGAGTGAAGTCCTCCTAATATGCACTTCAGCAGCTCCTCTTCAGTTTAGAATGGGCCATGAAAATGTAATGATAACATCTCCATAACTCTGAAATGGAGTCTAGCTTTCTCATAAAGCTAAGAATAGTAAAAACAAACATACAAACAAACAAAATAAAAACCCCCAAACAACTAAATTCATCTTTTTTCCTGTACAAAACTCCTATCACCATAAGAAATACCACCATCTAACTCATCCCTAAGGCAAGGGACTTTTGAGTCATCTTTGATTTCTTACTTTCTCATTCTCTACTTTCAAATTTGCCTAATTCTTGCTTTTCTAACTCTACAATATCTCTGTGCATTGTCTCTTCCTTTCCATCTATACAATTCCCTAATGACCTCTTTGTGAACATTGATACTTATTCCTTACCATCCTCTCTACTCTCACATTCTTTCCCTTCTAATTAGTCTGAAATCACATGAGTAAAATCATGTTTCTTATCCACCATTGTGGATCATTAAAACAATATTGCTGAAAATTGTCCACCTATCAGCCTTGTATCTATTGCAAATTTTTAGTCTTTTCCTCATCTTCTCTGTACCATATTTCTCAAATTAGTCTGCATAAGAATTCTCTAGATTTTATAAGAAATTTACTATTTTTTCCTCCATGGTTCTATCTCTTTCTTTCATTCCTTGCTGCCTTAGTGCTAGAGGTGAGGGTCGGGGAGGTAGGTACCCTGCTTTCTATTCATCAGGTTACTGCTGTTCTATTGTTCGTAATCTATTGTGTTTTTTTTTAATAAACTGAGAAAGCCAGACCCTATATTGCTATAGGTGATATAGGGATTAATGGAGAAGGGCATACATACATACATACATTCATCTTATCTCCATAAAGTTCTAGAAAACATGACATGAGTCAGATGATGGTCTCTACCAAGTGACAGGAACTTTGTACAGGAAAAAAAAAGATGAATTCAGTTGTTTGGGGTTTTTATTTTGCTCATTATTTGTGACGTTTCTTTCTTTCTTTCTTTTTTCTTTTTCTTACTATTTTTAGCTTGATGAACTACCTAGACACCATTTCAGAGTTATGGAGATATTGTCATTACATTTTCATGGCCCATTCTAAACTGAAGAGAAGCTACTGAAATACATATTAGGAGGACTTCACTCACCATACTGTATTTTAGAGTAGGATAAGTCATATTGATGAACCTAGAATATGTGCTTTATACCTTCTATATAATACATACTGAAAATGGTCAAATGCAAAGTAGCAAGTGTTGTCCCTCAAAGACAGAAACTGCTGAACTTTCTGAAGAGTAAGTACATTGAGAAATTATATACATTATATCTGTTTTGGGTTTTGCCCAAGGTCACATGGCTAGTTTTTGTGTTAAGTGTCTGAGTCTGGATCTGAACTCAGGTCCTCCTGAAACCAGGCCTGGTGCTCTACTCACTGTGTCACCTAGCCGCCCCTATATACATTATATCTGGAAAAATTTCATGCAACTGGGAAGCGAGAACACAGTGTTCCACCAACACTTCTGTCTCCCACTTTAATTTATTCAGAAGACCTTATATAGTAGCCCCTAAGTGACCAAAGTCCGCTAGGCTAGAAATCCAGAGACTCAGTTTCTATGCTAAGATCTAGTATTAAGTTTTTATAAAACTGCTAATAAACTCACTTAACCTCCTCAGTGGAAGAGGGAATTGAGCTTGGTTGTGAAGAGTAGGTAGACTGAAGACAAAAGAGAAAGGGAATTCCAGGGAGAAGAGAGAGTGTAAGTAAAAATGCAAAAGCAGAAAAGGGACTATGAACCATCCAAAATGACTTAGCCATAAGATTCCAGAAGGTGATTGATCAGAAATTATATTATAAACATAGACTGGGATAAATTATAGAAGAAAGCCTGAAATGCTAGACTGAAACTTAAGCTTTATTCCACTGGCAATGAGAATATCTGAGTTTCTCAGTAGGACATTTACACAATAAGAGCAATATTTCTAGAAGATTAATCTGACTGCAGACATTTATGATTGATTAGAGGGAGGAAGGACAAAGAGCCATTCTAGAAGTCTAAATAGGACGTGATAAAAGCCTGGCAGCAGTCATCATGGAAAGAAATGGACAAATGTGGGAGACATTGAAGGAAGAATTGATAGATCATGATTACTAATTCAAAGTAGGACACTGACAGAGAGAAGAGTTAAAGATGATCCCCATATTCAGAACTTAGGTGTCTAAAAGAATGATGATTAGGAACAGAAGTTATACATTTAAATTCAGTTCACCCAATATTTATTAATCACCCATTATATACATGTTCACATGATAGATTCTAGGAATTTCAAAACCAAAATGGAAACTGTTCCTACCCTCAAGGAACTTAGGTTCTGCTAAAAGGATAAGAACATATAAACACTATAAAGATAAAATTGAGTAGTAAATAGTAAGGGCATGTTAACAATGAGGGGGTGAAGAGTAGAAGTACCACCTTTACGCTAAGTGTAAAGTTGGCAAGGATTTTAAAAAGTGAGGTTGAAAAGGAAATACATTCTAGATAGGAAGGATGATTTGATCCCTGACCTAGAGATGGGAGTGTCAGATTTAGGTTACACCTAGATATATAATTTGGAGGAAATTGGAATTTAAATAGGTGGGAGTCAATGAATGTTTCTGAGCTGGGGCAGGGCACGGAGGCACAAACATGTACTTTAATATAGTTATTATGTTAATTTGTAAAGGTTGGATTGGGGTGAGAAGAAAAACAGAATAATTACTTTAGTTAGGACTATATATGATATGGGGTTGAAACTTGATAGTTTTTAGAATAGAAAGAAAGGGATAAATTCAAAAGATGTGTGGAGGTAGAATTAACGAGATATGGAAAGGGAGGGATGGAGGAGAGTCAAGAAGAGCTCTGAGATTTTGAAAAAGTGACTGAAACAATTGTAGTCCTCAGCAAAATTAGGTGTGTTTGATCTTACTTAGCAGGCAAAGATATTGAATTAACTTTGGACAAATTATATCCTGATTCCTCCAGTTAATGCTCTACTCGTAACGCGCGCGCGCGCGCGCACACACACACACACACACACACACACACACACACACACACACACAC
>NW_027187391.1:24163577-24221047 GCF_028583685.1 Petaurus breviceps papuanus
CACACACACACACACACACACACACACACACACACACACACACACACCCGCCCCCCAAATCACAGAATTTCAATTGGATTTTGGTGGCCATTTTGTCCACTCATTTACCCAAAGAAATAATCTCTAAAACAATATCTCATAGGCAGTCATCAGTCTATACTTGGATATGTCTGATAATGTGGAATCTATTGCCTTTTCAGGGTGGCCATTCTACTTTTGAATAGTCTTTCACTGTTATAAAGGATTTCCTGAATCTGCCAAGACCTAGTACTTCTTATTATTTAGTTTGTTAGGCTCTCTTTGGATTTTAACTCAATCACCTGGTATGTTACTTAACTCTTCTCAACTTTGTATTGCCTTCAAATTTGCTTAGTATGCCACTATTTTTGCAAAAATTAATCAGAATTTCCTTTATGTATTTTATATTTATTTATCTGTGTATATATAATTGCATCTCCTTGAAATCAAGTGTAAGTTTCTTAACAATATGGATTATTTTTTTACCTTTGTATGTACTAGATTTTTAATAAACATTTGTCAAGTTTATTTGGAAAGTCATGATCCATTAAAGAGATCAAGTGAAACAGGTGATTTAAAAGCCACCATCAAACTGTACTACAATGTTGCTTCCAAAGTAACTAGCTAGTTAGCTAGATAGAGTATTTATTAAGGACTTACTATATATCAAACACCTCCTCCACAGACATTTTAATTTATACGTAGTCAAGACTGTTTGAATGAAGTGAAACAATCTCCAACCTTTCATAAATTAATTTCTAGAATCTCAGTAGAAGATGTTGTTACTTTTAAAAGTAGCATCCTTTAAATGATATATTCGGCCCTCCTGCCCTACAAATCAACAGACCAAGGAATTGCATTCCCTTGCTACATCATCAGTGTGTTCTTTGCCATCTAGGGTGGAACAAAGCCATGACATAACCAAGGATAGTGAACCTACTTTGACAGCCATCCCTAGGGCAACTGTTATTGTCAAATACATATCCTAACACTGTTGGGGAAGGGAGGAAGGATAGGCGGACATGTTTCTCTTCTATGTTCTCAACTAAAAATACTTCATCTAAGTCTGGAGATGTCAAAACATTCTTTGCTGGTTTCTAAAACCACCACTTTAGATTTCCAAAGGCTAATTCGACCTCATTCCCTACAGTGATTATGTTTGGGTCTGTGGAGTGGGATAGGAAAAGAGAAGCAGAGATTTGGATCAGAGGTACTTTAAATATCTAAGTTATTTCACAAAAGACTGCAAAAATTATTCCCTATAATGCAAAGCACCTTTAACTCCATGAAAATAAGATATAATGGAAATTCCATAACAGAAAAAAAGATATTTTATAACATGTACATTATGTCAATGCATCCATGGTATCTAATCAATATGTTAACCAAAATGTTTGTTTGGCATCATGTTGACATGACTTTTTCACTTTTAAACTCATCCTGTCATAAATAGTCTTAGAGAGTCTTTTATTTCTATCACTATGTATAGGTATATAGACTCATTGAGCACTTAGTAAATGCTCATTGAATTGTCAAGCATATGTGGGTATCTAATACATATTTAAGCATTCAACAAACATCTGCTAAATGTTTATTATGTATTAGGCATTGTCCTTGGCAGAGGCTGTAAAGAGAAAACTTTAAAGTCCTTCCTTTCAAGGAGCCCACATTTAACTGGTAGAGTTATCTTTAGTGAAGACCTGTGAATTATATTTTATAATGGGATAATGAGAGTGCAATGGTATGCAACAAAAATAATAATCTCTTTACTATCTCAGGATTTCAATATTTCCTGTCTCCTTGAATAGGTACATAAAAAGAAGAAATGAAGAACATTCAGTTCAAAAAAATTTGATCTACATTTCATATACCTCTAAACCTTGGTGGTAATGCTGAATTTTTATATGGCTATAAGGTATTTCTGTGAATCTGGGGAGTTCCAGGTGTGAAAGAGCATGGATACAAAAAGCAGTTATTAAGATCAGTCTTGGTGTCAAGTCATGGAAGTGTACAAAGGTCAGTGACAGACCATTTGTCTGCCTGTATTGATGGAGGATTTTTTCCATATCAATGAAATTACAAGTTGTTTTTTAATCTATATTAATTTTGGTAGTTGTCTTATTGGTTTCTTGTCAGAATATATGTATGAAATTATTTCTTGTGAGCAAAATCTTAGGATGAATGCTAGTTTCCAGTCTTTTGAACCCTCTCATCTACCTGTAAAATTGACAGGACCTACCTAAGGGAGTCTTTGGTAACAAACAAAGAAAGTCCTTTGGGCAGCTAGGTGGATAAAGTACTGGGCCTGAACTCAGAAAGACTCATTTTCTTGAATTCAAATCTGTCTTCAAACACCTACTAGCTGTATGACCCTGCGCAAGTCACTTAATCCTGCTTTCCCCAGTCTCCTTATCTATAAAATGAATTGGAAAAGAAAATGGCAAACCACTCCAATATCTTCACCGAGAAAACCCCAAATATGGTCATGAATAGTAAGACACAACTGGAGTTATTGAATAAGAAGAAAATGCTTTATATCTTTTATATTTATTACCATAACAAGAAAGATAAACACACATATCCATATAGTCAAATTCACCAAACTAAATCAGCTATTTGATGATCCACCATCAATGAATGATACTTAACAGAGTGAAAACCAAAAGCATCATCACCCAAAATGCCCCTCTATGTTGGGGTGGAGTGCATGGATTTCAGTCAATAATTCTGGGATTATTAGGATAACCCATGTCTTTAGCCACAGTGCCACCTGAAAAGGTATCTTTTCTGTTGACAGGGCATAGTCATTGGTTCTATTTTCACCTCTCTTTGCCACTGCTAATTTCATCTAAATTTTTCAATTTTTGTATGAAAAGCATCGAGTTAAAAAGTATAATAAGAAACCAGTCAGCTTACACTGTGGCAGATTATGCCTTTCATGGAACATTTTTTTTTCTGCTGACTTCCATGATTAGGGCAAAACCTCCATGTCCTTAAGCAGAACCTTAATCCTACTTATAGCATGCAGTAGGGGTGAAGTCTTTCCACTGAAATGAAATTTTTGTACAGGTCATATCTGCTCAAAAGAAGATTTTAATCAATAAAACCTAGAAGTATTGTGAGAAGCATCTTCAAAAAATGGAAAAGGCGTTATTTACTTGGTGATATCAAATGAAATATATGCAACTTGGGTCTTCTGAATCTTATCCCGTGCCCTTTCTATTGTTCCATCCTATATTTTGGCTGTTTGGGGCTGGTTGACTTTTTTCCTTATCGTTTGTCATACCTCTTCCCGATCACCCAGTCTGGGGTATTCACTACTTGCCAGAAACTACAGATGACTTTCACCCTAGTGGGGAAAAGTTTGTATTACTTAATTAAATGCTAAATACCACCTTTTTCAACCATAGAGATTGCATTAGGGAAATTATTTTCAGATGTAAAGCAATTTATTAGTAAACGTATGCAAGCCTATCCAAGTTGTCCTGGGATCAGGATAGACTCTATACCATCCATGTTACATTACTATAGCAATTGCCTTGCTTGGGATTTTATCTCACTGCAGCATGCATATTTTCTCATCCAGATAACCATGTAAGAATGAGGAAACAATAAATTTTGGCCACCAGGTACCAAAGACATATCTATATTTATTTCTATATCCATATCCATATCCATATCCATCCATCCATCCATCCATCCATCCATCCATCCATCCATCCATCCATCCATCCATCTATCTATCTATCTATCTATCTATCTATCTATCTATCTATCTATCTATCTATCTATCTATCTATCTATCTATCTCTATCATCTATCTACCTACCTACTTACCTATCTACCTATCTATCCATCCATCCATCCATCCATCCATCCATCTATCTATCTATCTATGTACTACATATAATAATCAAGAAAACAGAGTGGCAAGGATAAGCAAGATGACTAAAGCAAATGAAGGGGGGAAATGCAGTTCATACTCCACCAAGCAAACACATCTCTCCTCCCACCTAAGCCCTGCTACATTCTTGGCAATCACATGGTGAGTTTCTGTCACAACATCCAATGAAGCACACAATCCTAGATACTGAGTAGCTTGAGCAGCCTTGATAAGGGGGGGGGGGAGGGCAGAATCATAAAGATAAATCTTTCAAGCCATGTACACAATTTATAGAGCTCTATCACAAACAGAAATGGGTCGAGTCATGTAGAAGTTCCCTTTCAGCTTGTATTTGTTGTGCTTTGGTGAAAGGGGAAAAAACATGAAAAATTATTAAAATAGGAACTACCCATCAATTAGCTTTTCACACAATTTTTGGCTCATGCATCCAGGAGATGAGGAATTGCTGCGTTTCTCTTCTCTTTCCATATTCAATAGTTCTTTAAATCATGTATTGATTCAATACAGAGTTACAGTAAAGCACTTGCTTCAACTCTTATGTGGATTGGAAAAAGAGTAGATAACTGAATTGCCTTAATCATAAATCTTTCAAAGATGGGGGAAGCTTCCCTCTGATAAATATCGAAAGCCATCTATAGTCAATACTGTAGCCCTCTGAATTCCAGCATGCCATTTTGATTGTGTTATGTTTGCTAATTTAAATAAAGAGTTAGTGTACTGTAAGGAGATTAACTGTGGTATTAGTTTAGACCAATCACTTCATGCCTCTGGGTCACAGTTTCCTCATTTATAAGTTAGAAAATTGAACTGAGTGACCTCTACGATCTTTTTTTTTAAGCATTAACATTCTATGAATGTGATAATGAAAACATAATACTACTATTGCCTTAAAGTTGGGTGATAAACACAAAATGTTTACTTTTATATTAAAAGTAGACATAATCTAAATAAGGGGATAGAAAAGTCTGAAATGTACTAATGTCTGGCTAAAAATTAATATTTTTACATTATACTTTCTGGTTATGATAATAACACTAATAATAATTTTAAAATAGCAGTAATTTATATAGCACTTAGAATGTACCAGGTACTATGCTAAGCACTATAAATGCAAATAAAATTGTTGCTTTTCTCCCTTAAGGGAAATCAGAATCCAATTTCCTATATTTCCCCATAGCTATAATAAATGACTGATCTCGGCACTTTAGCCACCACTGTTGTCTGTCATTCATCACCGACTTCCTCCAAACCCACATCAATTGCACATAACAATGAAGTTCAATTACCTTTAACAGTAGCCACTTTATGCCAAAGACTTTAAGAATATGAACAGAGAATTTAATTCAGAAAGTATTTATTAAGCAAACATTATGTGCTGGGCATTGTGTTAGTACTGGGGACACAAAGAGAGAAAGGAAAACAGCCCTTGCCCTCATGGAACTTACACTCTACTAGGTGTGAGTATTTATTTTGGCAGTAGATGAGGATACAACAGGTATTGCCACACACAGTCTATCTTCTATATAACCAATGGATGCATTCCTTAGTTATTCAGTCAACAAGTATTTATTAAGGATTTACTATGTGTAAGTACTTTGCTAGATGTTGATGAAAACCTGATCTCTTCTCTCAAGGAACTATCTCGAAATGTATGCTACCACATATAGGAATGCCTCAGTGCACATCTATGACCCGCAATCAGTGAACTACTCAAATGTATCCTGTTGTTGGTGAGATGGCTCAATACAAAAATCCTTTTTACTAGTCAGCAGTCCAGGGCATCATTTATTCACTTGTTGAAGAGGTTAACCCACTCCTCAGCATCACTTGAAATGTCTGATCGCTATATATTCCAAATAGGAAAGGAGCTAAAAACCCCCCAAACATTTCATACCACACCTACAGACATTTTTCCAGAATATGACACAACTGGTGCATCTTATCTATAGGATGCTAAAATTAAAACTCACATATTAACAATATAGTCAGTGTGTCAAGTAATAGCAGACTGCCATGAGCAGATGAAAATAGCTCTTCTCTCTCTCTCTCTCTCTCTCTCTCTCTCTCTCTCTCTCTCTCTCTCACTTCTCTGTTTCTGTCTCTCTGTCACAGCAAGCACTGTTTTCAAAGCAACTTGATAAGAAACTGACATTGTTATATGAACATCAGGCTTCCTTATAAGGGATAGCTAAAAAAACTGGTGTCAAGTACAATTTCTGTATCTATCATCCCCCAGATACAAGATGAATATCATGTGTTGGCTTTACTATTAGACAGCTCAAGTCTCACCATTCCCAGGTCTGTCTCTAGCAGTTAACCTTAAATGCTTTTGCCACTAGCTTTAGCATCTATCAACCCACTATGAGAAATGAACATGAGGAGAAAGGACAATTCTTCAAGGATCTGGATGTACTAATTAAAGACACATCATCCCATAGTGAGATGATTGTCATGAATGAGCTTTATCTATATGCTCATGGTGATGGCCAAATACAGAGCAAAGCAATCATAGTGCACAGGATAGAATATCAGTAACAATGTGCCAAGAAGACTTTCTTCTTAGCACCAACTCTATCTTCTGCTTATCAAACAATAGGAAAAGCATCAGGAATATAAGGCCTAAAGTGTGGTGTCTCATTGATCATCTCATTGTGCAATGGCAGGATTTGGAGGTTTTTGGGGACACTGCAGGTGTGCATAGTCCTGAAGGTTGGAATGAGAGTGACAGATTTATTCCATACTCCTGCTAATGACATACCAAATGTATCAACAAGTTGCACTTAGTCTTAAAAGCACATAGGACATGTTAGGACATACCAAGCCAAGTGAAAAAAAAACACATTAAATACTTACTATGTGCCAGGAATTATGTTAAGAGCTGGAAAGACAAATAAAAGCAAACATAAAGATAGTCCTGGTCTTCAATTTTCCTACATTCTAAGAGGGGAAGATAACACAGAAAAATAAGTTGAAAAGTGGGGAGAAGTTGGGAGAGGGAGGGAGAGGCAGGTGAAGAAAGAAGTCAATAGAGTCAGGAGAGGAAACTGAAAAGTGTGAGTAATTGACATTCTGGACCCTTCCTTAAAATAGAACTTCGGGGAGGAACTGACCAGTCAGAAGAAGGGGTGGGGAGATTTTCTAGGGTGAGAATGCCACAGAGGACATTCACACTAGGATCTTCTAGGGTTAAAAGACTGTGGGGAATCATGGGAAATGCATCTTCTAGGGTGAGAAAGATACTGGGAAAGTATCAGCAACTCAAATAGAGTTAGAGAATTCATTTATAATCACCATTAAAAAGTGGCAACTTTTCCAAGATATGGCTTTACTAAGCACCAGCAACACAGCAAGTAGAATCATCAGATCTCTCCAAAGAGCGACAACTATGACAATATTTCTATCAGAATGGAACATTCTTGAGGACATGGATTGTATTTTACATTTGTCTTTTTTTCTCTCAGAATGACCTAATGGGTAGACAGCCATCCTTGGAGGCAGAAAGACATAGGTTCAAGGTTATCCCCTGATACATTCAGGCTATTTGTGTCTGAACAATGAACTTAATGTCTGCTCTGGGAAATACTCTAAAGCTACAAATTACAAATAAGTTACCAACACTGATACAAGGAGTTACCTTCCCCAGCTTTTCCCTTATACTAAATTATAAATTATAAGCTAAGTACATATTCTTTCCAGTCTTCATCCTTTTATAGTGCCTAATACAATTCATTGCAGATATTGTGTTCAATAAGTATTCAATGAATTAAATTGAATTGAACAAAAGCAACTCAGAGATTAAAAATAATTAATAGTAAATACTAACTGTGTAAACAACAGCTGTGGATGAACAGGAATATATCTTTACAAATAGTGATAATGAAGTCTTATTTCTTAGCTTTTATGGAAATTTTTCTTTGAAAGAGCTAAAATGGTAACCGGCAATGCCAATAAATGTCTCCCAGTGTTACTAGTAACATTACTATGATGATGATGATGACTTCCTCCTCCTCCTCCTCTTCTTCTTCTTCCTCCTCCATCCCCCCACCACTACCAATTCCTCACTACTAATACTACTACTATTATTACTGCTACAATTTCCAAAAAGATGAAATCTTGTTCCACAATAGATAGTACTAATTCCAATAGTATTGTGTTTTTTAAAAAATAAAAATAAGAAAGGGAGAAACTTCCAGAGTAGAAAATATGAACCAAGTAAGCATTAATTTTTATAAAAATACATAATGCATCCATCCAGAGATAATACTCCTTGCTCACAAGGAATTTTAGAGCTCATCTTTAATGTATTAATGTATTTCCTTCTATGAGGCTATGCCTAACATTTATCCATCATGAACATTAAAAGCATTTTAAATTGATAAAACTAAAAAAAATGGGCAATAGATTGAAAAACAACAACAAAAATGTCCCTTCTGTACTTTGAAAATGTAGATTCAAGGGTTTTATGTTAATCTTAATAAGCAGTCACTTTTCAAACAAAATTTAATCATATTGGGATAAAAAGAAATTGTATTATTTATTTTACATGGATATGTGTATGCGGCTAAATAGAAGCTGATTTGATATTCAACTTGGCAGGACCAATATTAAGCAGCTTCATAAGTTAGGAAAATTTACTATTAGTTTTCAGTGTTCCCAACCTTTATCATTCCCCATGTCCCCTCTTTCCTTATCTTTCTGTGCTTCCCAACCAAATACCAATAGCCTCCAACTCTTTTTGTTTCTTCATGCTCTTAAATCCTTCATGTTTTTCCTAAGGTACCTGCCACTCTTCTCAGGAGTATATACCTACATAAACTAACTAGAATTTGTTGTGTCTCCTTTGAGTAAGACAATTGCTAGGCACTGGGTATTTACTGACAAAGATGGAATAAGGGGTTTCCATTCCACTTATAGGGGCATCTAGGTGAGACAGTGGAGAGAATACCAGGCCTAAAGTTAGGAAGACTCATCTTCCTCAGTTCAAATCTGACCTCAGACACTTACTAGCTGTGTGACTCTAGGCAAGCCACTTCACCATGTTTGCTTAAATTTCCTCATATGTTAAATGAGCAGGAAAAGGAAATAGCAAACCATTCCAGTATCTTTGCCAAGAAAAACTCACATGGGTTCATAAAGTATCACACATGACTGAAATGACTGAGTAACTACAACAAATTTCACCTTGGGAAATTCCAGATTCCATCTATATCTTCTGGTTCAATCTTCTTTAGAAGCAAAGGAACTCATTTAAGAGCCTAGGGATTGGTGTTGGGAACATAAATCTCTTATTTTCCCCAATAGTCCCAATTTCAAGGACAGAATCAATCCTTTGATGGAAGTTTTACTAAAGGCATATCTTTTCTCAGCTCACAAGCCTTATTTTTTTGATTTGGAAAATAGAATCATGGTTTTAAAACTGTAAGGGATTTAGAGGTTATTTTGTCCAACGCCTTTATTTTTGAAAGGACATTGGAAGTCAGAGAAGTTAAGATGCTTGACTGGTAAGGTGGCAGATCTATTATTCAAACTCAGATCTTGTGATTCCAAATCCACTACTCTAATATGCTGTATCAACAGTGCAATATTCACAATGCCTACCATAATTATAAATATGCTGATATAGTTATTAATCACAAAATATACCAGGCTCTCTACATGGGGGACAAAGCTATAACATTTATTCAAACACCAGAAAACTGAGTCCCAAAACCAGAAAGTGAAAGCCATCACAGTAGCCATAGTTGGCACATGTAGTTAATGCAGTAAACACCCACATTCTCAAGCCTTCAAAACACAGTAGGCCACCTCAGGCAAAGGTCCTCCTCTCCTCATTCAAGGCAAATGCTCAGTGTCCATGCAGCTCGCTCCCAGCAGCTCCGGCCCCTCACAGTTCCCATCCCTGGCAGTCCTCAGCAGGAGCCCTTAGCAGAAATTCTGGCTGGCTCAAAAAACAAAAAAGGAGTACATGCCGCCGCTGCCACTGATGCTGCTGCCTCCATGCTTCCAGTCACCACACTCACTCTAGCTTGGCTCCAGCTTCCTCTTGCCCCACCCCTTCTTGCTACATCAGCAAGTTCAAGGGGCATGGAAGATCTTCAAATCTCATAACCATAACATTACCACTTCTGTTGGGAGTCACGGACCAGAATGACCAATATAGAAAGTATGCCTTTGAACTGTACCTGTTATTTTTCAATATTTAATAAGCAGTGAATGAAAGTAACAAAAATAAGAGGACAAATTACTTTCATCAAACATATATCTACTTTGGAATTTCATAACACTAACACCTGAGATACAGCGCTCAAAATTATTTTTTCCCATAAAATAAATCCCTACTTATTGAAACTCCTCTGATTAGTAACCACCTTATGCATTGTTCAGTGGACATCTGTGAAGTTTTAAGTGCATTTTTACAGGCACTTTCTTAATTCCAGACAATCAACAAATCAGGTCTTTATTTATAGCATATGTTGATTTCTGAGGTGTAGATGCTCAAGCTGAAATTTTAACAATCATCTCTCCCAAGTCGTCAATTTGAGATGGTATTTGCATACTTCCCCCCATTATAGCATTGCTGAAATGTTGCCTTATCCAGGCTCTGTTCCCACTGCTTCCCAGGTATCACATTCTAACTCTGGATAACTCTCAGCTATAAATGTTAGAAAGATCTTCCTTACATAGAGCTCAACTCTGTCTCTCTGAAAGCCCTATCCATTGTTCCTAGTTCTATTTCTGGGGTTAAGGTAGACAAATCTAATGTTTCTTCCATATGATAGTTATTCAAACAACCCATCATTCCCTATCCAACCCCACATCTCCTTTTATTTAGGTTAATTATTCCTATTTCTTTCAACTGGTCATTATACAGAATATTATAATTTTCTTTATCATTACAACTTGTTTCTATGAAAATACTATAATTTATCAGTATTTTCCCTAAAATTTGATTCTCAGAAAAGAATGCAACACTCCAATATAGTATGAAGATTATAAAGATGACGATATTGATAATTGGCATTTATATAGCATTTCAATACTTGCAAACGGCTTTACAAATATTATCTCATTTTCTCCTCAAAATGGTCCTGGGAAGTAGGTTCTATTATCTTCACTTCATAAATGAGGAAATTGCAGTAGATAGAGGCTAAGTTACTTACCCAGAATAACACAGCTAGTAAGTCTATGAGTAAGTGAATTTGAACATGGGTCTTCTTGATGTCAGGTCCAAAGATCTATATAACCTGTGCCACTTGTGACCTTGGAAGAGTACAATGCTACTAATCTCTTTCCTAACATGGACATTCTGAATCTATTAATACATTCCAAAATTGCACTACATTTTTGGGGCTGTTATTGACAAACATTGAGCTTGAAGTACAACAAAATTCCAAGACTTTGTCAAATGAATTTTGTCTGCTCTTTCACACCTCATTCCATATTCATATAATTAATTTTTAAATTCAATTTATGTTCATACCTATTAAACTATATTGTTAATTTTGATCCATGTTGTCATTTAATGTTATCCATATCTCAAATATTTATGTTATCTACAAATAAGCATGATATCTATGCTTTCATATGGTCAGTGATTAAAAATATTGTGCAGAAAAAAAATATTCAGTTTCCCGAGCCTTCCACCAGAGACTTCCCACTTTTGTCATAGTTATCCCTTTGCATCTATTTTTTGGGTCCAGAAATTTAACAATTCCAAATACACTTAATTATACTATCATCCAACCTTCCAGGACTCTATGGAGTCCACAAGGATATCACTGGAGACTTTAGGAAATTTCTTTATGTAATCCACATACATCAAGCTTGCAGCACAACCTTCATACACCACTCAGGAGAACCGTCAAAAAAGGAAATGAAGTTGGCCTTCTGCCCTGGAAGAGGTTATGCTAATTTATGGGATTATCACTTATTTTTCTTAAATACAAAAAAAAATCCTTTTTCCTGGAACATATATATATATATAGGCAGTTAATCAAACCTGTTAAATAACTACTGATGTGTTCTAGAATATTCCTAGGAAATGAAATGAAGCTCACTTACTCATTTACAATGTGATGATTCTGCCTTTTTTTCTCATTAAAAAAAAAATCTTATATTCACTCCTAGTACCATACCATTTTTTTTGTTTTTGTTTTGTTTTTGCTTTTTTTTTGGAGGGGGGAAGGTAGGGCAATTGGAACTAAGTGACTTGCCCAAGGTCACAAGGCTAGTTTTGTGTTGTGTCTGAGGTTGGATTTGAACTCATGTCCTCCTGACTCCAGGGCCAGTGCTCTATTCGCTGTGCCACTTAGCTGCCCCCATACCATTTTCTAAAATGTTTTTTTTTAATCACCAACAGTATCTCAGGAATTTTATCCACTAATTCTTTCAGGGTCCTAAGACATAATTTGAGTATTTGACATTTTCTTTTCTCATTTGCTTCAGAATTGGGTGGTTCTGTTATGCATTTATTATTTAACATTTGTCCAACCTGAACTTCAAAAGTATCTGAATAGTGTTTTGATTAGAGATGCTTTAAATGAAGAAGTTGTTTAAGAAAGCAAAATGTTGAAAACTTTTTTGTAACTCTTCCAAAATATATAAACACCCTTGGATCTTATTTTATTTATTGCAAAATAGAAAAATTAATTGTTGGATACATTCAAATGTGTCTTATCAAAATCACAGCACTCACAGGTTGTTCAGCACACTTGGTTACGAAGGATTTTGCACTCAGGGAATTTTGTTTTGTGACAATTCAGAAGATTTTTTTTAAAATTCAAGGTACTAAAGAAACAAAATTAAACAAGAAAAACCCACTTTACATTGAACACATAAACTTTTAAAATAGAGACTCAAAAAACACATGGAAATATTTTTTGAGATGTTAGCTTGTTCCTTATCACCCTAGTACATCCTGTATACATATTATGATTATATTCTTTTTTCTATTATTTGCCTTAAATAGGATAATATTCACAAAATGTAGTAGTTATAAACATGATATAATAATTTAGATTGCAAGCACCCTGCTGAGAATTATGACATTCAGAGGCCAGGTTTTTTTCCCTTATTTTGTAATGCATTCTCTAGTCATTTGCATATATCTTATTATGAGAGCTTTTTATAGTACTGATAAATTTATGGTCACAACTATTACATGTTCTTCTTTGTTTCTGAGTCTGCATTTATTGTATTCCCCTCCCTCTTTAGGTTTCATACTTCAAGAGATTCCATAATTCCACAGTTGTCAGTGAAAATGTTAGGGTTTGTGAGTCATTTGTTTTTTAGCATGGTTATATCATAATGTTTTCCAAATGGGGTTCCACTGCTGCTTGCCAGAGTCATTTCAATTTTATTTGATACTCAATAGAATGGAATTATTCCAAAATTAAATGCTTGCAGTAAGAAGGGAAGTGATCTAAATCTTTAAACATTTTAGGACCTTTGTAAATCTGTTTCAACACATGCAATGTTTACTAGAGAAAACATATGAACTGGTACATTTTTCTTAGACATTCATGAGACATTTGTTAAGTTTCTATGATGTGCATGCAGTACTTGAGTCACATGGTGGAATGACCTTGGAATGCAGAAGACCTGTGTTCAAGTTCAGCCTTTGCTTTCTTGTTGTTGAGTTGTTTCAGTTATGTCTGACTCTCTGTGACCCCATTTAGGAATTTCTTAGTAAAGATGCTGAATTGGTGCAGCCATTTCCTTTTCCAGTTCATTTCATAGATGAGGAAACTGAGGCAAACAGAGCTAAGTGACTTACCCAGGGTCACATAGCAAGAAAGTATGTAAGGCCATATTTGAATTCAGGTCCTTTTGACTCTAGGTTTGGCACTCTGTCCAATTCACTACCTAGCTGACCTTCTGTCTTTGCTACATACTAACTATATGATGAGACAAGTTATTTAACCTCTTACTGCCCTGAGGAAATTCTCTAATACTACTAATCCATCAGTAAACATTTATTAAGCATGTACTATATGTCATATAGTAGGGGCAGCTAGTTGGTACAGTGTATAGAATACCAGGCCCAGAGTCTGGAAGACCTGAGTTCAAATCCAACCCCAGACACTTACTAGCTGTGTGATCTTGGGAAAGTCACTTTCCCTGTTTCTCTTAATTCAGGGGTGAAGGAAATGGTTTACCAGTCCAATATCTTGGTAAGACAACCCAATGGGATCATGAACAGTTGGGCAGGATTGAACAACAACAGTGATAAGACATATAAATGTGATAAAATTAGAATATAAATCCATAATAGAAATAAACACAATGTGATTTGATATAATATCAGATTAGGGAAGAGTCACTGTTGAGTTGGGTATCTCAGAAGGCTTCTGAGATTTATGCCATTTAAAGTAACCTTAAAGGTATGAGCATGAGTATGAAGGAGAACTGGGAAGACATTTTCCCCAAAGTGGGGAACAGGATGAGTCACAGGTGTAAATGCTTGAGATAAGGCAGGAAAAGTTGGATCCAAGCTGAAGACTCCTTTGAATAGCAGACTGAAGTGTTTGGCCTTTGATCACTGTAGGCAACATAGTTTCCTGAACAGCAGAATAACTAATCAGATGTATGATCAGACTAAGTTAGTGAACCCCTGAGTCAGTCAGAGAAAAATAAAATGATCTTTTCTGGATGAGTAGTATATTAATGCAAAGGCTCCTTCTCATTATTTTCACAAGCAATTAATTACTTACCCAGATAGAGTAGTTTACATTTTCTAAGTCTGGCTGGCAACATCCATTATCTCAATTAGATGATACTATGGCTATCTTTGTAAAGTTTTGCCTCTAGGCAATTTGGGGAAGGGGAAATTTAGAGAGAAAAAATGTTCAGCAGCAATAGCTATTTGGCAAAATTAAACTAAGCATGTTTTCTTGCTTGGGAAGGGGGAAAGAGAGAGAAAAGACAAGAAGAACTGGTCTCATTATCCAGCACACTATGATGTCGCAGTTAACATACTATATAAATGAGTAAAAAAAAGGAAGTAATGGGGGGATGGTTATAAAAAGTGTTTAATGGATTAATTTTAGTGCTCATAAAACCACAGTGCAGGAGATGGAGTGCTTCCATGTGCAGGCTGTGGTTCTGAAGTCCCATAAGGCCTCCCTACACTAGCACACCTTAGTACTAACTCGACTCAATGTCGCAGTCTAGGGATCACATCAGCCACAATTGCAATATGTGCCAAATTGTGTAATATTGGTTTCTTTCTGGGGACTAATTGAGAACACCAAACTAATTCTCACTTGTGATTCAAATCAAAGATTTGAGAAACTGTCACTGGAGATTTTCTCATCAAAAGTACAGAATAAAAAAAGGTCCCTGCAGCAACCATGAAATTTACCCCACTGCAACTGCTCTCAGCACAGAATCAGAAGATGTCAGTTTATGAAAAATCCCCTAATTTCCATAACTGTATTTACTATGGGAGCTATGAGTACTCCCCCAAACTTAGGAGTCCTGCAATGATCATTATGCTCTCATTCCTCCAGCAGATTACCTACGGTAATGAAGAAAAAACAAACTATATCCTGTCCATGCTTGTGAGTCATTCTCACCCTTTTACCTCCTTCCTAGTTTATAGGTCACATCAAAAGCTACTAATATCATGCTTTATTAAATATTTTAAATAGGTTTATCAGAGGGCAGGGTGCCATCTTTAATTTTAATTAGCAAACAGATTACAACAAAAATTAGATGATTACAATATTTAGTAGCAACTGTGAATCAGAAAAGAGATATAGCTGGGCCATATGCCCCATTTCCTTTTCATTGCTTTGCATTTAATGATATACTATTTGTTGAACTATGGACTATTATAGACTGCATCCTTTGCTGCCCAAAAAGAAGCATTCATTTAAAAATATTATTTTATTTTATTTTATTTATTGCCTCTATATGGGTAAATATCATTTGTATAGTTACCTCGAATAACCATTTTTTTTAGTCAAATGAAGCAACAAATATCCATAAAAAATGTCTAATTCTCCCACCTTCTAATGTATCAGGCATATTATTGTCAGATTTCTATTACAAAAACATCAAAAGTCTTTAATGACTCTGAACTCTGAAGATAAAAATGGGGTGGGAGTTGCTAGGAGAAGAGAGCAGAAAAATTATCTAACAGCTGCTTTAATATATTTGTGGTCACTATTGAATAATTGATTCTAAAATTCTAAAATGCTTACAAAGAGTTTCTTCTCCCAAGCATATTAAATACTCCTATTGAAAACTTGTGAACACTATTATTTACAGTATGATCTCATCTTAGTATAGTTTCTGGTATATGGAATCTTAGGACCTGGACTCAGAAACTGGCTCTAACACTTTACTCTTCATATGACACTTAAAATATGCAAAGTGCTTTATTATCTCATTTTAACCTTATAACAAACTTACCAAGTTCCATAGGTATTAGAAACAATAAATTAGAAAGGATTAGGAAAATGCTACAGGTCAATTGGCTGATAGGGATGAAAAAAAAAGACAAGAATAATGGAATGAGGATCCAGGAAAAGAAAAAAAAAACCCTATTAAAAGCAGACAGTAGGAGAAAAAAAAATTGTGAAAGCAATTACATCAGAAGGTGTGATAAAGGCCTTGGGAGAGGCTTCAAGAATTAAAGGGATCAGGTTGATATGCACCATAGTAGCTTCATCCTTCTAGCAGTATGTGGAATAGAAGGTAAAAATTGGGGAGCATGAAAACTAGTTACTCCCTCTTATCTAGCTTCCAAACTTATATGTGAGCAGTATAGTTGTTTCTATTTCCTCCTTTAGGACTGTGACATTCCCTGTAATCTGTATCTTTCACTCCACCTCACCAGGGGAATGGGTTTCATTTTTAATCTGATTTGGGAAGGAACTGTAGAAATAGGTAAATGGTCTGAGGCACAATTTGCACACTAGACTGCAGTCTTCAACAAAAAATCATTGGGCTTATTCTATATCCAGAATAGTCAAGATTCAGATGCATTTGATCTTCTCTGCTTCTGAGAAATTATATAAAAAAATGAATCAATAAAATATCTTTGGTTCATCCTGAGTCAAGAGCTGATATCACAACGATTAGAAAGACAAATCTCTCTCTCTCTCTCTCTCTCTCTCTCTCTCTCTCTCTCTCTCTCTCTCTCTCTCTCTCTCTCTCTGTCTCTCTCTCATCTCTCCCTCTGCCTGTCTGTCTGTGTGTCTATCTCTTTCTGTTTTTCTCTTTCATTTCTTCCTTTTTCATTCTCTTTCTCCTCTCTGATAGAAATATATAAACAATATACATATGTGTGTATACATGCAGTATAAAATCTCTTCTTTTGATTGTTGCCTTTAAGCAAAGGAAACATATACAGACCAGCAATGCAATTTTATCCAAAGAATTATCTTAATTCAGCTTTCAGATGGTGAACTGAAATGTAAGATGAGCTTTAAGGAATCAAAGATGAAATCTGAAAAGAATATATGTTCTCCTGGGGAGGCATAAGTGAGAGAGGAAATGAAATCACAATCTCTGCCCTTTTGGGTAAATTAAGCAAAATCAGAGTATGGGCTCCAGAGTTTACTGTTTGTGATATTGTTTCAGCTTTGCTTCTACTTCCACAGCAACTCTACATGTTTTGTTTTTTGCTTTTTTTTGGAGGGCAATTGGGGTTGTCACTTGCCCAAGGTCAGACAGCTAGTAAGTGTTAAGTATCTGAGGCCACATTTGAACTCAGGTCCTCCTGACTCCAAGGCCAGTGCTTTATTCACTGTGCCACCTAGCCAGCGCTTCTCTATGTGGTTTTTGTTGCTCTCAGTCTCTCACTCATCTCTTTGGTCTACAGTGAACTTGTTGCTGGGTCTGGAGTATGTCTCTCACTTTCGGTGCTTGGCTCTCTTACTATCTTTACCCACACTTTTAGTGGTGGTGGCTAGCTGAAGCAGTGAGGCATGCAAATATCTGAATGTAATGACAGTCATGGAGCTAGTTAGGCTATGATGAAATGGGTTGGTTTCATCCCCTTATTCCCTTTTCTCCCATTTCCCATTTTCTCTTAATCCAATGGCATTGCCTCCCATGAGGATGTCCTCCCTCTTCATACTCTTTAAAGAAGTAGGACAGGCTAAGTCTTTCAAGCACTCAGTAAAGTGGGAAATATCCATCTTCTCGAGGACATGAGTTTCTACCAACATCTATTTACATGCAGCATCAAAGCACTGGACCACATAATCTCTAAGGTCTCCATCAGCTCTAAATATATGCTCTTTTGAGTGTTCATGGATATCTTCATGAAAGGGGGAAACTTGATATAAGTGAAAGTATCGTTCAATTGTTCAATTTCCCAAATCTATCTTCCTCATACTCAAATCTGACCACAAATTACCATTTCTTGCTAGCATCTGTCCAAAATATAAACATTGATGAACTCAGTGACATCCACCTGTGTTCCATAATTTGCTCTATGCTCTTCTTTAATTTTATATTTCCAAAAGGAATTGCCAAAACACTCTCTTTTGAGGGACAACGGACCATACTGTAGTTTTTCTGGAGCTTGATTTTGCCAATATAATGCTTCCAAAAATTAGAATCATCTATAGAACTCTTACAATGACAGAGCATCCTTCTTCTGTCAGAACTCTGAGGGTGAGATTGCCCATGACACTGCTGATGAGCATATAGCTGTCTCTTTGATGCCCTGCTTGATGCTAGTGTTAGCAGATCTTTGAACAAAGCCATCTCCCTGGTAACATCTGTCATGAAATTTTACATGATCTTAACATATGCATAGGGAGATAACTTGATTAGGGACAGACTTTAAGGGAACATTTTAATAAATTAGGTGAAAAGTTTTTCTATAATCAGAGGGTAAAAAGACAAAGCACAATCTTATCATCTTCACACTGGACTTTTCACTATTTTATACATCTGACATTTCACTCCTTTTCTTCCCACCACTACCCCTGACTGAAAAATTCACTGTCTCAGTATTTGTACCTCTTGAAATTCCTAGTCCATATCAAATGCCTGAGACTTCCTTTCCCACACCTCCCTCAGCTGCTAGCACTTCACCTCCCCTACCCCTACAAAGAAAAGAATTCTGGGGCGGCTAGGTGGTTCAGTGAATAGAATAATGGATCTGGAGTCAGGAGGACCTGAGTTCAAATCCGGCTTAGAAACTTAACATAAAAACTAGCCGTGTGACCTTGGGCAAGTCACTTAACCCCAATTGCCCTCTTTAAAAAAAATCAAAAAAGAAAAGAATTATGTTTATTTTATATATATTATAATTGCTTTCTCTTTTGATATATGAACTCTTTTAGTCATGTCAGCATTGTTTTTGTATCTACTCTACCTAGTTAGTACCTGGAACATGGTGGACATATAACAAAAACTTATTGTTTGATTGATTATACCTTGATAGATTGAGACTGTGAAGAAATGATTTGATTTCAAAGTCTGTAAAAATCCAACTGTATCCTTCTCATATTCATTCATCAAGGGTGCCATGGATGTATTCATGGGTAATTTTCATTAGTATTTTATAGACAGGAATGGGTAGGCATATGGGATGATAACAGCTATCATCTAAAAATTCCATCTCAGTGACACTGCACTTTTTGAAGGCTAGCTAAGTGCATCGAGGCTTCTTACAGAAGAGTGACCACTAACTAACTAGGTGATAGCTTACTGGTTTTTTTACCACACATCCAAATTCTCATAACAACTTAATATTTAAAAATAATTATCTTCGATCATCTAATATAGGGGACTGTTCTTAACCTAGGATTGGTGAACTATTTTTTAAAAAATTGTAATTACATTTCAGCATATTTTGTTTCCTTTAAAATCATATATATATATACATGTAATTTTATGAATTTAAAAACATTATTCTAAGAATAGGTCCATAGATTTCATTAGATTGACCTGATATCTATCACACACACACACACACACACACACACACACACCACACCACACCTTGAGAAACCTTGATGTAGGCTATCATAGAAATTCTACTGCTATAGAATACTATAGTAGGAGAAGGTATAGGAGTTAGGCAACATCTGTAGTGAGTTCAAGTAAAATTCTAGATTTTTTTAATTGAAAGGACCATAAGAACATAGATGTGGAACCAAAAGAGATCTCAGAGGATAGTCAAATCCCTTTATTTTATAGATGAGGAAACTGAGGCACAGACAGATTAAATAATCTGCTCATGGTCACAGAGGTAGGAAGTGGCTAATTTAGGATTTGAACTCAGACACTGTTAATAGAAAGTAAGTGCTCTCTCCACTGCACTGCACCATCTAGTGTAACTTTATTGAGACAATGTCTGAATTAAAACTGTTTCATTAAAGTTCTATTATCTTGCCTCATCATGGCACAGAAGTGACTCTTGGTTCTCAAAGGCTATATGGCAAGAGAGCACAAATTCTGGCTACCAAATCCTAATAAGCTGCAAAAACTTCTAATCTGGGCTCAGCATTGTTTGATGGACCATATATCTGTTGACTACGGATCAGTTTGGGCAAAATTCAGAGAAGTCTCACAATGTTGGTGGCTGCAAAGTGATGAATTATTTGACTATCACAAATCTGGAAGACAACTGATCAAATTAGAAAGGGGTTGCAATCTGTTAGCAATGGAGGAAGTACCCACAAAAGAGAAGTCAAGGATTTTTGTAGGACAGAAGTAAGATAGAACTTTATTTTTGATCAATTATTTATTCTAAAAGCAGAGTAGGGTTCCTATTAGTTGAATAGATCAAAGCGCTCTTAGCATGCTAAACATTGGGGGAAAGAATGAAAAGATCTTAGCTAACAAATGTGAAAATTGTACCTAAAAGTTTGCATTGATGATTCCAAGTGTGTTTTCAGCAATTAATAATCTGTGGGCTGTTATTTTCATTGCCTAAATAACTGTACTAGTTGTAATAAAAAAAATGACAGTTAATTTCTATTCATCTCAGATTTTACTGTGTGAGTTTGTAGAATTTAAATACAATGGAAACACAGACTTCTTTCTGTGATGGAAAGATTCTTTATTTTGTGTAACCTTTTAGTAAATTATTTTTCATAGGGAGGGATTATGAATAGAAGTGGGTAATGATTACATTCCAAAAAAAGAATTTCTCTTTGTATTGAAAGCTTTGTTCACTAGTGTCTAAAGTTTTTACCTTCTTCCTTACAATCTGAAGATTTCACTAAAGGATTAACCTACCATTTTCTTGAATAGCCAATTAAAAAAATAAAAATACTCCCTTGCTTAAGAACTTTAAAAAAATTAACATCTCAGCAGCTTTCATATTTGTGGAAGCTAATAAAATGTAACAGCTTTCTACAAGATTTTTGCAAAAAAAAATCTAATCATGTTATTCCTAGAGAGATGTTATTATATAATCATGGAGAGAGAGAGAGAGAGACAGACAGAGAGAGACAGAGAGAGAGAGAGAGATACAGAGAGAGAGAGAGAGAGAGAGGCAGAGACAGAGACAGAGAGAGAGAGACAGACAGACAGACACTCCCAGTGTTTGGAATACATGGGATCAAATACTGCCTCTGATCAAAGAGTCCTTCTGTGTCTCTCTGCTTATTTCCCTTAACCATAAGTGGCAGGTAGCTTTCTAATACTATAAATTACAGAGAAATTATTGATCTTCATTAGTGGAGGAAGTAACCACACTGAGAGTTCCCCACACTAGTGACTGCATTATAGTGATTTTCAGCTTCCTCCATTGATGCAGGGATATATATGTCTTAGTAGCATCCCTTGGCAGGGGTGTGCTGGAGCCAGTTCAAACCGTCTACCAAGAAGTGATTAATTTTTTAGTGTGGAAATTTAGACCTCAGAAATTAGAAATTACCAATTAGAACTTGATTGTATAGACTTAAGAGAGTGATGGAGAAAATGTTAATAATGCAGAATAAACATTAAAATATTTCCATGCATTTTTCCATGGAGAGCAAATTATTAAACACTCACCAGCATATGCTTGCATGTTTGTGTATGTGTATATTAATACCCACATACAGATTTATATATTTACATATACATATATTCCTATATTTAAGTATGTAGATATATCCATATTTGTGTATAGCCCATGTCATATAATCAGTAAGGAATGCCAAAAAAGAATACTGTATTAAGAACAACTTTGAGTGACTAAGTCATTTTGATTATGATAAATACAAAGGACATACGAAGGAAGACCAAAGAAAGAACTGATGAATAGATGTATAGAACGATTTTACACAGTGTGTGTGTGTATGTGCATTTTTGTGTAATCATAGCCATCTCTATGGCAGGGAAAACAAACAAAAAGGAAAAAAATGACACCATAACTTTATTATATATTTAAAAGGAATAGCATTTGTAATAGATTTGTAGTTTCATGTGCAATCATCTTTTTATACTATGATATTGAAATACTTGCTATATTTCATAATAAAGCAAAAATTAAATAAATAAAACTTTAAAATAACAATAGGAGTAAAGTATGTCTTCAGTGAAGTATATGACAGAAAGAGAGGATGTGCTGTTCATGTGGCAAGGGCACAGAGCATGGTAGGGAGACTCTCAGAGTGCCTCGTGGTGTCTGGAGACAATGATGAAGACCTCTAGACATCTGGGAGGACCTCTCATGATGAACTTTTGGGATGATATTGATGCTATTTAAAAAGGATAGGTAGGCATGGGATGATTATAGTGTATTTCAGTGAAGGGAACACCTGAATTGATAGGATCAAAGATCCACTGAGTATTGAATATTGATGAGCATAATTATTAACATCATGACTCAATTATGCACACCTCCACAAACACGATTTCAAATAAAGTGTGTAGAAGCCTTATCAACATTTCTTTTTGCAACCACCAAAATGTAAATGCTCAAGGCTGATTGCTTTGATGTTAAAGCAATGGCCAGCATAACCATAGTTTGCATAGTGACAATTCAGTTTTCTAGTTCCTAGACAATATATTTCTACCTCTCTCCTCTGCCCACCCTATTCCTTGTCTCCAAGCAAAGGAGCATGACTTACAACAATCATTTATCAGACTCTTACTCTCTACCAGGCACAGAGTTAAGCACTCATTCTAGGAGCTGGAATTTCTCATATAGTAATATCAGGAAAGCTCTAAGTTCTGCAGACTCAGATTCATTTAAGCTAAAAAGAGACTAAGAGTTGTATGCTGATAATCTCCAATGAGTGGTGAATTGCTTTGTTTCATGAAAAACGGATTTATGCCTACCATCACAATACCAAAAACTTCTTTGCTCGTGCCTAATTATGAAGCAGAAATCAAGGGGATATGTATTTGCCGACAAAGACACAGCTAAAATTGAGGGTAACTGCTTCTTTTATACTTTGTTCTCTTCTAATTGGTAGGCAACGTACAGTTAAAGAATTGCTGCAAGTCAAGATAGCTATGAGCACGTTGTATTGTATCTACTCTGTGAACGTACCCTCAATATAACTCAGCTCTGCTGGTTGCCAATATTGTTTTCGATTTCCATCTATTAGATATATGATCAAGCATGTCAAATCTGCCCTGAGTAAGAAAGCAAAAAAAAAGTCATTTACTGGAAACATTCTCACAGCTATTAATCCAACAACCCTGGTCAGATTTAATGCTCAAAGGCATTTACCTACAAAGTTAAGCAGATGCTTTGAGTTGCAAGCTAATTTTGTTCCTCTGTTATCTTAACAGGACATCTGTTAAAACATCATCCCAGGAAGGTAATATGCTCAAAATTAAACAACCTGCAGGTTGCCTTGTGATTTTTATATGCAACCCTGACATTTAAACCATTAACTAACCCAGTGTGGAAACTACAACTAAACAATCTTAACTGCTACTCATTACAATGTGTTGTTTACAATATGTTGTTGTAGATTTTTACATAATTGTTCTTTTGCTAATCAAATGGAGGTAATATCAAGGTTATTGAAAAAGTTATCCTTTGATTAATAAAAGTTCCAGCCTAAACTGAGACTCAACATTTCACCTCCTTGATATTCTCTTAACTTTAGTGTTTTGTGATACTCCTCTCTCCCGACTCTCCTTACTATCTAACTGCTCCTTCTCAGTCTTCCTTGCTGGATCTTCATCAAAGTCATACCTGCTAACCATGGGTTTCCCACTGGGCTCTGTCCTAGGCCCTCTGCTCTTCTTTCTCTCTGCTGTTTTGGTTAGTAATCTCATCAGTTCTCGTGAATTCAAATATTATCTCCATGCTGATTCTCAAATCTACTTATCCAAGACTGTCCTCTCTGCTGATCTTCTGTTTCATATCACCAACTGCTTTCTGGACATCTCAAAATGGCTATCCCTTAGGTGTGGCTAGGTGGCACAGTGAATAGAGCATCGAACCTGGAGTCAGGAGGACCTGAGTTCAAATCCGGATTCAGACACTTAACACAAAAACTAGCCATATGACCTCGGGCAAGTCACTTAGCCCTAAATTGCCCTCTAAAAAAATTAAAAACAAACAAATAAAAAACCTGGATATCCCATATACACTGTAAGCTCAACATGTCCAAAATTGAATTTATCTTTACCCTCTTTCCTCTTCATAACTTCCCTCTTACTATCAACTGCACCAAAATATTTTGAATTCCAAGGCTTGCAAAATAAATGTCATACTCAGTTCCTCATTATTTCCTCTCATCATTCCCCATAGCCAACATATTTCCAGGCCTGTTAATTGCACTTTTGCAACATCTCTCAAATAAACCCTCTCTTCTCCTCTGATACTACCACCACCTTCATCATGAGATGCTCATCACTTCATGCTTGGATGAGAGCAAGAGCTGGCTGATGGGTATGCCAGTCTCAATTCTCCCCCCACTCCAAGCTATTCTCCACTCAGTTGCCAAAGTCATGGCATATGGGTATGTAAGACATTTTTCTTTGGTTCCAAACCTGTAATTGTACTGGCATTGAGAACTCCCAGTGTGGTAACTCCTTCTACTAATGCTAATCAGGAGCTCATAGGAAATTTATAGTCTAAGAAGTTTGCCTATGGGTGATGAAAGATAAAAGATTTGCACATGGTCACACAGCTAATCTATGTCAGAGACAGAAGTTAAATGCTCTTAAAAGTCTTCCAGACTTTAAGGCCTGGCATCAATCCGCTATGTTGTGATTCTTCTCATATAAATGTTATCATCCCCATTTTACAGATGAGGAAACTGAAGATCAGAAAGATATGATAACTTTAAACTCAATATTCTTCATAATACCCTCCACTGACCTTCATTTCAATTCGTAACTAAGGGAACTCAATAACTGGAGAGAGTTGTCAGAATATCATCCATGTTATAGGCTCTGCTAAAAATGTATATTCTTGAAACTATCAGTTTTTATTAATAGTAAATTTTCACACCAAGTTGGCTGATGCTTTCACTGTTATTTTTTAAAGCAATCTGTGCCTTGTCTTATGCAGTGGTGTCTAAACTTAATTGATCTTTTAATCCCATCAGTAAATAATTATATATTTAATTATTTATAAATTACATCCATCCATTAATGAACCAATAATCATGTATAGCATAAAACAGACATAAATACAAATTTAATTTAATACAATACAATTTAAAAGAATGAGATTAAGATGAAATTATATTTGGTCCAAGACTCAATAGAGAACCTTTCAAATTTATTGAGTAGGGGAGTAAAATTGTTGGATCCACATTTTAGGAAAATCACTTTGGTATTTATGTGGGGGATGATTTGAAAGGGGTGAGATTTGAAGCACGGAGACCTATTAGGAGACTAGGTCCAGGCAAGAGGTGCTGAGAACCTAAACAAGGTGTTGAATAAGTTGGTGCAAATGTAACTGATATGTAGAAATGTAGAATGTAAGCACCTTGAGCATAGATTTATATACCTTTATATTTGTCTTTATATTCGTATATCTAGTGCCTAAAGCAGTGTCTACCATGTAGTAGGCGCTTAGGTTCATTGATTGTGGATACTACATTAATGAGTAATGACAGGAAATGCTAACTGATTGGATAAGGAGGAGGAGAATAAGTGTGAGGAGCAGAGGACCAACCGGTGGTTGTGAATTTGGCCACGTAGATGGATAGCATTGCCCTCGGTAGGACTCAACAGCAATAGCAATGTTAGAAGAGGGATAGGATTTGGAGAAAACCAAAAGCAAACAGATCTGAGATTCATTCTGTACCCACTAATGCTGGGTCACTCACTCTGAGGAAACAAAAATGAAATTGAGTGGTGGGTGGGATGAGACACTGACTGTTCCAGATACTATTCCAGAATTATGAAATAGCCACCTCCTGCAGACACAAAATGCTGGTGTGGGGGTATGATTCCAAAAGCACCTTGGCAGCTGAAGATTCCAGGGTCAAGGGCTCTTAGGGGCCCAAGTGGGGCTGAATGGGAGAAATTGGGGGAATTAGTAGAGAAGGGAATGCACAGAGCAATGAAATATGATTCTGTTGGACACAAGCCCATAGGATGGGTATCATGGGGACAGTGGGATTCAATACATCTTCGTAGAAACCTCCGAGTGACTAATCACATGCTCCTTTGAGACCTTCCCCCTAGTAGTCTGGTGGTGGACCTACTTTGGAGACCACTGGTGTGAGAAGCAGAGTTGGTGAAATAGGGACAAAGCGAAGACTCCAAAATACTTGTTTTTATCCTTTCTTCCCACTTTCATTAGATAGTTTCTCAAGCACATATCATTGTTTGCAAATGTAAAACTTCCTTCACATATACAAACCCAATCTCACACTAATTATGCCAACAAATGTAAGTCATGCAGAAACCAATAACTTGGGAGTGGTGGGAGAAAACATCTTTTTCCCCTTCCTATTCTACATCCTATGTATCATTAATAGATGTAGTTTCTATATTCTCATTTCATGCTTTCATATATCTATGTACTTTCCATTCACCATTGATTGCTTGATCACTTCTGACATCATATTACTTTAAGGGATATAAAGCAGACATAGCAACTAAGGAATTAAATGTTATAATCTTACCTTTCTCAAACCCTTAGAGTAGGAAAAGGGAAAAACACATATAACTTTGCCCTTTAGAGTTATCCTTTAGATTGTTTGTTAAAAGAAAATGATTAAATTTTCATGGACTCTGCTAAAACCAGCTTTGGGTTGTAAAATGAAAGGCAGAGCAGATGTTATTAACTACTTCATTGCCAAGGGGCTATTACTAACCAAGATGTGTTATAAGACTCTTTATGCTCTTGCAGCTATGCTATTTCCAAACTCCAAGTCTTAGAAGCCGCTTTCAGCAGGAAGCCCTTACCTTGACTTTCTCTGTTTGAGCATATGGACACTTAATCACTGAATTTCTGCCACAACTTGGAGTGGAGAGAGTGTGTATTCATACAAAATTTTAATACAGCCATTTTCCCTTTTCTTAAACTAAACCGGCCCTCCCAGGGCTTGCTAGTTCACCTCACTTAGCCAATATGGGTAAATATCTGCTCTACAATTTTTTTCAGGTGATTATTCAAAAAAGGAAAATGTCATTAAAACTCATTCTACTGTGGAATTTCTTTGAACAAAATGGATTATGGGGGGATAGCAGAGATGTTTAAATTAGGTCACGAATTCATCTTTGGAAGGCTGTATGGGCTTTTCCTGTGTGGAAGCAAAATGTGAGCTTTAAGAAGCAATCCTGTCTGTTCTTTTCGAGCCGCCTGAACAATTTCCTTTCATTGGTCATGGTACCTTGCTGAAAGGCTTGCCTGACAGCCAGGGGTGTAGGGGCTAACAGTGAGGCAAAGGATCAGAGAAATACCATAAAGAAAGACGACTCTGCAGCAGGGCGTGCTGTGCCCGTATATGATCCCAATCATAAAACCAAATGTCTATGGGAGCTTTAGTTGTTCCCAACACCATCATCCCCCCACCCCTAGGCATTTTCTACTTTTTCCTTTGTTGGCATTGAAGTAAAACAAATCCGACTGATTTTAGAAGCATATGGAGCCAGATTTCAGCAAAAGACATTCAGTAATTGCTACAAAAAGATCTGCCTGGTTTCCATTATGCATCCTTACCTCCCCTGACCACTGGTAAAGACCCCAATCAGCTCTGCAGTGATGCTTAGTGATTATCCATTAGTTCCTCTACTCCTTTAAGCAGGTGATAATCTCACGGTACTAAAAATGTCAACATCTTTACATATTCCTTTGGCTCTAATAAGGAGCTGTTACAAACTTATCTCATGGCCTCTGTCCCTTATAGCTAATTTCAAGAAGCAAAAGACTCTTAGGGATGATTTACTTGCTAATGGAAATAAGTTGGTGCCTTTGACTTATTTGATATTAATGGCAAAATGGATGGATTTGCACTAAAGAAGGATGTAAAGAAGGATGGTGGATTTTTAAAATTCCCAAGCTGTGTCACTTCACTCTATTAAAAAATAAAATAATTCTTTATGTCATTAACTCTTTCTTCCACTATCATAAGCACACATGGACTCACATATGCATGCACGCACAGACACACATACACACACAAACACACAGCTGAGGCATTTATTATTAAGATGTAATTTTATCAAATGGTTCTAAGAACATGCTGTGCCAAAATGTTCCTTGTGTCTCAGAACTTCCTTGGAAATACCTAGTGGAAAATACAGGCTAATAGTCTACTTCCCCAAAAGTTATTAGGTGTTTTCTATTTTGAGTCTATCTGGTGCAGTACATTTTAAGGCTGTGACATGTTTTGCTTAATCAGAATGAATACCCAGGAGCATTATCACAGATCTAGTAACATTTTCTGTTTTCCCCCCATTTTTTCTCAAATCAAACATGTGGTCTGTGTGTGTGTATGTGCATGTGTGTACACATGGATATACAATAAGAATTATGATTTCTTATTACCTCCCCATCTCCTGTGACCCTAAGTATATTTGGGTCATTTTATTAAAATAATAATAAAATGAAAATAAATAAATATAAGAGGGAGCATTGTGTAATGCAGAGAAAGTTAACCTTCGTGTATGGACAACTTTAACTCAAATTCTATTTTTGACCTCTACTAGTTTTGTGAAAGTGGTCAATTTGTTAAATGACTCAGTGAATAAGGCAACTTTCTGAGATTAGAAGTCATAGAAAAAATGTCAATCTTGATTGGTAGATGGAACTTTTATATTAGGAGTTCCCCATACTGAATAAATTACAGTCCTGAACCATATGGTTATTATCTGAGTAATAGTCTAGCTAAGTTGGAAAAGGCTAATGACTTAATTGGTCACAAGTGATACAATATTTTTCAGCCACAGAATCTCCTAACAACTTTTTACCAAGTCATAGAAGAGGGCTGCCTTGTTCATACCCATGATGAAATCATAGAATTATTGACATTGATGGAAGGATCTTGAGATAACAAGACCCATTTGAGATATCTAGTCAAATTCTATCATTTTACAAATAAGTAAATTGATTTATCCAGGTTTACACAGATGGTAAAGGTAGAATTTGAAACCAAGTCCTCTTAATACAAATCCAGTTTTCTTTTCATTGAATTGTACTACAGGTTATTAAGTATCAAAGTATACATATAATTGAGGCATTTATGGTATAAAGAAGATGTGACCTATGGTACTGGAAATAATACATAAATCATTGAGATCAGGGCTATTTAAAGGTATTCAATATTTACTACACCGGCTTTAGATTGGAGCAAATTTTGTGCAGGAATGATGCATGGAATTTTTCTCCTTGCAGTCTAGGAGATATTTCAGACTACCTTTCAATAGACCATACATCACAATCTGCCTTAGCTATCTTAGCTCTGAAATACTGCATACTATATTACTTTCAAGGCATTTTAATGGAGTCATTTTACAAAGCAGCGTTTCTAAGTTTTTAATAGCAAATTAAGATAAAGCCCATTTAGATTAGAGATGTTCCTAAATTTTTAGGCATTGACTTTCTTCTTACTAAACTAGGAATAGTTTCTATTTTGTAGAATGTCTGCTACTCATTTTATCTCTATCTGGAAAGGGGCAGTTAGGTGATGCAGTGGATAGAGTTTTAGGCTTGTGTAATGGGAATGCAAATTTGGAAGATCTTCCCTGCCCCTAGGCTAAAGTGCACCTGAAGCCTAGGGAGGGAGGCTTGTTTTTAGTAGATACTTTTTGATTGACCAGTGGGTCAATAAGGTTGTTACATTCTCTGAGCCAGGAGAAGGCTACATAAGCCCTGATGTGAGGCTTTGTTTTGGGGGCTCACTTTGAGAAGTGTTCTGTGATTTGATCTGAATTCTGGGAAGCCGTTGTTGAGAGTCCCCCGGCTTTGAAAAACCCAGATGTGGAAACCCAGATGTTGACTGGGCATGGATGTAATGGTTGGACAGTTTGGAAAGCTGTCTACTTCATCTGTTTCTGTCTTGATAATTCTGCCTGTATACTTTGAAGTTCGGGGTGCTGACCTTTTTCCCCTGAACAAAGTAAATGATATATGTCTGACTGATTAAAGTAAGCTTGTTAACCCATTTTGAGTTGCTTTCCTTTAACAAAGCAGATCCAAGAACCTGTATTGGCGGCAAACCCTGAGGACACTTGGGGTGCTTGCTGCTACAGCTTGGAATCAGGAAGACTTTGGTTCAAATCCATCCTCAGACACTTACTAGCTCTGAGACCCTGGGCAAGTCACTTAACCCTGTTTGCTTCAGTTTCTTCCTCTGTAAGATGAGCTAGAGAGGGAAATGACAAAGCACACTAGTGTCTTTGCCAAGAAAACCCCAAATGGCATCAGGAAGAGTCAGACATGACTGAAAATGACTAAACAACAACTCCTATTCATTTTATCTTTATTCATGCATGGATACATTTGTACATATATATGTCAATCAGAATGGTAAGTAGGCAAGCCTGGCTTAAATCCTGGACATTTCTAGCTACTTGTTGTCATGCAATAGAGATCATTTGGTGTTACTGATATCTTCAGGTATATCAAATGATAGTTACATGCTCATGCTTCAAGTTATTTTTCATTTGGTTAAATATATCTTTACTTCCTCCTGGAGTGAGAGCAGGGGGGAAGATTTTTGGTAATAATGCTATTATCCACTCTTCCTATTTCAATCAATTCATCATTTTAGTAGAATCAGAACTAAAGATTCAGAAATGGCAAATGACTTTAAAAAACCCAAATGGGATTCTTCTTAAAGATGTAGAAATTCCCTCCAACCACATAGATCAAAATCCATCCATGCCTGCTCATCCTGGATAACTCTTCACTGCCTATAACTGCACACATTGCAGTCCTACCCAATGTTCTGAGGCCTTCCTCTCTTCTGATATATCACTAAGTACTAGTGGAACATTCTAGTTGTTAAATTGTTATCCCTCCTCACTGTGAACAGTAGAGAAAAAATGAATAAAGCTATTCACTGTGTTTCTTTTTCTACTTTTATTTATAAAGTTATTTATGTAATTGTCCAAAAGTCTTTATCCTAATTAGGTTTATTAGGATCAATCAAAGTGTTAAAGTATTATCTAAATTTCAAAAATATTTTTGTGCCTGGTGGTAGAAAAATTAATATATTAGGTCTCATGAAAAAAAATCAAATAGCAAAGTTACCACTAACTGCAGAATGACCTCTGGGCCTCAGTTTCTTTATTTGTAAAGTGAAAGCAATGGAATAGAATTAAGAGGTGATAAACTCAACACTTTATGCCTTCAAAATTCAGGAGGGGGCCCAAATCAGATTAAAATGCAAGTGAGAAATGCATATTATATTGCATAAAATGCAATAAAAATTGCAATAAAATGCAATATAAGCAATGATCATTTGTGGTTTTCTAAGCCAATATGTGACCCACAGGAATGAGTGATTTTTGAGTTTGATGCCACTGGACTAGATGAATTCTAAAGTTTCTTCTAGATCTGATATACCATGAATCTATGGCTCCATATATTAACACGAACTTTATATCCAAAACAAACAAATAATAAATAGAAGTGTAGTCAGTGGGTTTTAAAATATTCTACAGTGTTAATCTTTATCACAATATACATTTAAAACTATGTAAATCTGACTTCAAATCAGATTTGTACAACCTAAAAACTTTGGTAGATTTTATATCTAAAAAGTATCCCAGAAAACATGTGTTCTCATTATTATATTTTTCAGATGAGGAAACTGAGGCACAGAAAGGTGATATATCTTATTCAAGACCAGAAACTAATTAATAGTAGAGTCAGAATTAGACCTTAAAGGAGTATAATATAAAATTTAAGCATACTGTTTCCAAGATGTTACTAACAGGAGTCGTGAAAAGCCTAGGTCAACAGCATTCAATCTGAAAAGCCTGGCACAAAACATATGAGCAAAGCATAATATATGTAGAATATTACATATAGATCCTCTTTGTTCACAGTATTATGTAACAGAAATTCTAATACTATAGATGAACATGAAAGCTTATAATTCATTTTCACTTAATATGACAAGAATCTTGAATTGCCAGATATAAATATTCTTAAAAGTGTAAAGCAGAAAATAATTAACATAGAATTATGACACCCAGAGGAACAAGCTCATATTCATTATGAAAACTAAGATTTCTCATATCATATGCCCCAAATGGGAAAATCAGCTTTTTCAGTCATGAAGGAGAATACAATAAAAATATCTTTTAGAGAGTGTTTTCAAATGGGATTTATTTCTATAGCAAATACGCTAACTCAGGTGACAATTCATTTACTTATGACAACTTGTTATATAATTGATCCATTATAATGTAGGTAATATATGGGGGGAGGGGATAAAAACTAGGAAAGTCAAAGAAAATATAAATGATTTCTAACAAGGTTCTATTCTTCCTTTAAGATATGTGTTGCAAATAAAAAGCAGAAATCAACACCATTGCCAAAGTCCTTGATCACCAAAAATATTTGTTTAAATCTATATTGAATGAGGATGGTAAAAATCCATTATCAGTGTCATTTTTCTTCACAACTATAATCTGTGATATACCTATAACCTTTAATTAAAGAATTACCAAAGTTGGTCCAAAGTATCGTACATTCTAAGTAGCCGCTGGGCTATGCTCATCAATCTGAAGACAGGAGAAGCTCATAAAAAGACATCTTAGTTTTAGGAATTGGCTGCTAACCCAAGATTGATGATTGAAACAAGTTAGATAGTAAATTACCTTTGAGAGGTCCCCAGCCTCCAAGTAGAAGCAGATAACAAACACATTCCATGTAACCCAGAGGACTAACCAGATAGCATACTGTTGGGAAGAAAAAGAGAAACAATATTTTATTGAGAGAAACAATACTTGATTCATTTTTAAAATTAACAATGCAAGATTTAAGTGGAGCTTCAGCTGATTGTGAAACTTTCAGAAAATCAATGTATTACAAACCAAAGAAGAAAAGAAGAAAATATTTTACATAGCTTCTCTTTTGTAAAAAAACAAGGCTACATTCCAAGTAATCACACTGGCAATTACCTGTCACTTAAGAAGTTAATGGCATTGGATTCATACATAATGAAATTCATAGTGAATACCTTCACACTTGGGATTTTTTAAAACCTCCAGTAAAACTGTATAGAGAGAAGTATGTGCCAAAATTTCAATTCATAAAGTTTTTTTTAACATAAAAGCAATGATTTTGAGTATTCCAATATTGTTTCACAATTAATCTGTTACTACCATATATTATCATATTACCATATATCTTTATCATGGCCTCACTTTCTCATTCACTGTAATGGAAAGATAAATCCATGCCCTTTATTAAGATGTTGAATACTAGTAGAAGGCAAGTAAAAATATACATTATGAACATTTGAAAGGCATCACTTAAAGGATATCAATTGTCACATATGTTTTGTCATTGGTAGGCATTCTCTCTTGGAATTAAAGGAAATGTCTACAAAGAAATGTTGATAATCTTTATTGAAATATCAGCCATTCCCACTCTTCTCTATTCTATGGTCTTAAATCTCAAACCCCACTGCCTAACCAAAGTCATAGATCATTTCCCCCTACCTTCCTCCAATTGTAGAACTTTGCAAAATGTGTACTTAAAAAGTCCTGTTTTCAGCACCACACCCAGAAATAACTGGCCGTGTAACCTTGAACAAGTTACTTAACCCCAATTGCTTTAAAAATAATAATAATAAAAATCCTCTTTTCAATGTCAACTACACCCTCACTTCAGCAAGGCAATCTTTTTATTCCTCCCTAGCTGATCTCACTTCTCACACTCTTGCAAGCCTCCTTTTTCCTCCTTGAGCTTTGCTCTTCACCCACTTCAAGCAAGTACCTTGCCTCTTTACTTAGAAAGCATACAATTTGACATGAGCTCCCTCTTCTCCCACTTTCTTTCTCATAAAACAACTTACCATCATCTCACTGCCTCTTTCTTTGCCCCAGTCTCTGAAAAACACATAACTTTCTCTTTGCCCAGGTCAACTCTTCTAAATGTGCCCTTTGTCCCATCTGTCTTTTCCAGAAGGTTGTGACCTCAATCATATACTCTTCATTCTTACATCTTCAGTTTTTCTCTAGCTACTTATTTCTTCCTTTTTCTCAACCAAACTCCTCAACAAAGCTACTATAACCAATGTTTCCTCTTCTCTTCTCACTCATTCTTAAACCTTTTGGAGTATTGCTTCCAAACTCAAATCAAAGCGCTCTCTCCAAATTTACAGATAATCTTTTATCACTAAAGCTGGTCTTTTCTAATTTCTCATCCTTCTTGCCCTTATCTTGATACTGTGGACCACACTCTTCCCCTCCTGTCCTTTCTTCCTCACTTTACTGTCTCTCCCCTCTCTCTGTAACCTTGTCAGCTATTATGGGTGTTGCCCAAAACAGTCAAAATGAGAACTCAGAAAGACCTTTGTTCAAAAAGGTCAAGGTCTCCCACTACATCCTGGGCCATCTACAGTTGTCTTGATCTAAATCTGGCCACTGGATCCACATGGCTCCAGAAGAGAAAGTGAGGCTAGTGACTCTGCCCAGCCCTCCATCACTTAAATCCAATTCACTTGCAAGTCATGGCATGATCTTCCTGATGTCTCTGTCCTCTTCGAGAACAAAAGACAAACAACACACATGAGTATTTATCAACTCAGCTATACAAATGTCTCCAATCTATATATCCAGCCCCAGTTTCTCTCTTAAGTTTTATTCCTGCATCACCAATTACCTATTAGATATTTCATATTAGATATCATAGAGACATATTAAATTCAACATGTCTAAAACTAAATGCATTATCTTTTTTTTGCCTTTTGGAGGGCAATTGGGGTTAAGTAACTTACTCAAGGTTACATGGCTAGTTTTTGTGTGGGTGTTAAGTGTCTGAGGCCGGAACTGAACTCGGGTCCTCCTGATTTCAGAGCCGGTACTTTACTCACTGTGCCACCTAGCCACCCCAATGTATTAACTTTTACACTAAACCCTCTCCTCTTCCAAATGCCTTCATTTCAATACCACCATTTCCCCAGCATCTCAGATTTGTAATATCAGCATTATTCTGGACACCTCACTCTCATTCCACATAATGAATCAATTGACAAATCTTGCTGTTTCTAATTTCAAAATATCTCTCACACCTCCTCATTTCTCTCCATTACCCATATCACACTGATTTATACTTTCATCACCTCTCATTTAGATTATTGCAACAGCCTCTTCATTTGCCCTGTCTCTACCAATTCTAGTTCATTCTTAACACTGATGCCAAGATAATTTTCCTTAACTGTGAATATGGCACTTTCCTACATGAATAACTTAAGCATATCCTCAAGGGCAAAGGAAATGTTGTATGAATTGATGAGCTTGATTCTTCTAGTGATAATCAATTTTGGTGACTTCTTATTGCCTTTAGGATTCATTGATTCGATAAACATGAATTAAGAACCTACTGTGTTCCAGGAAGTGTACTAAGGACCAGGGATGCAAAAAGAGGCAAAAGATAGGCCCTACTCTAATGGAATTTATAATCTATAGACACTTCTGTTTAGCTTTTGAAACCATTTCAAACATGTCCCCAACCTATATTGCCAGTGTCATTAACATTAGAACCTCCTCCTGCACTCTGGGATCTTGCCAAACTGGTCTTCTCTCTTCTTCCTACAAAATATCTTGTCTCCCATCTCTGGGTACTGGTACTAACTATCCCCCATGCCTAGAACGCACTTCTTCCTCAACTCCACCTCATAAAATCCTTCTTTTGCTTTTTTGTAAAAATTTATTTATTTCCTTTTTTTTGGAGGGGGGAAAGAAGGGCAATTGGGGTTAAGTTACTTGCCCAAGGTGACATGACTAGTAAGTGTTAAATATCTGAGGCCAGATCTGAACTCATGTCCTCCTGACACTAGGGATGGTTCTCTATTCACTGAATCCATCCCTTTAAGACACATCTGGGGGCAGCTAAGTGGAATAATCAATACAGCACTGGCCCTGTAGTCAGAAGAACCTGAGTTCAAATTTGACCTCAGACACTTAACATAAAATTAGCCATGTTAACCCCAATTGCCTTGCCTTTCTCCCTCCCCCCCAAAAAAAGCAAAAAATAAAAAAGACATACCTGAGGTACCACATTCCACATGCAACTTTTCCTGATCACTTTCTTTTTTGTTGATGAAGTAGATGCATACTTTATTCCTTATTAGTACTAGACCCAGACATGAGCCATATTCTTTTTAAATTAAATTTTATGTTTATTTTACATCATTCATTTCCACTAGATTTTGAGTTACAAATTTTCTCCCCATCTTCCCCTACCTACCACCCCAAAACAGCAATCCCACTGTATATCCCCTCCCCCAATCTGTTCTCTCCTATATCTTCCCCCATACCCCCTCCAACTTTCCAGTAAGGCAAAATATATCTCCTTACCCCAGTGCCTGTATATCTTATTTCCCACTTGCATGCATAAAATAATAATAATATATATTTTTAAACATTTGATTTTAAAATTTTGAATTCTAAATTCTTTCCCTTCCTTCCTTGTCACCTACCCTTACTGGGAAGATAAGGTATTAAACATAGGCTGTACATGTGTAGCTATGCAAAACATTTCCATAGTGGATATATTGTGAAAGACTGAGTATATTTCCCTCCATCCTATCCCGCACCCCACTTGTTCTATTCTCCACTTTGACACTGTCCCTTTTTCAAAAGTGTGTACTTCTAACTACCTTCCCCTCCCAACCTGCCCTCCCCTCCATCATCTTCCTTCTCATCCCCTTCCCCCTAATCTACCCTATTTAGTGTGTATGTCATTCCCTCCTTAAGCCAAATTCAATGAGAGTAAGGTTGACCCATTCCCTTTTGCCTTCCTGTTCTTACCCTCCATTGTAACAGTTTTCTATATGAGATAATTTACCCCATTCTGTCTCTCCTCATGACCTCTCATTATATTCCTCTCTCACCTCTCAATTACACCTTTTAAGTATCATCCCTTCCTATTCAATTGATTCTGTGATCTCTGTCTATGTATACCTGTACACATATATGCACACATTCACATATGTATTCATATGCCCATATAACCTCCTATATAGACACATATATGTGTATACATACATACATACATATATATGTATATGTATATGTATATGCATATATATAAACATTTATATTCCCTTCAACTATCCTCATACTGAGAACAGTTTCATAGGTTACAATTACTGTTTTTCCATGTAGAATTGTAAACAGTTCAACTTTTATAAGTTCCTTATGATTTCTTTTCCCTGTTTACCTTCTCATGCTTCTCTTGCTTCTTGTATCTGAATGTCAAATTTTCTGTTCAATTCTGTTTTTTTCATCATGAATGCTTGAAAGTCCTCCATTCCATTGAATGATCATATTTTCCCCTGAAACATGATACTCAGTTTTCTTGGGCAATTGATTCTTGATTTTAATCCCAGTTCCTTTGACCTCTAGAACATCATATTCCAAGCCCTTCAATGCCTCAATGTAGAAGCTACCAGATCCTGTGTTATACTGTTTGTGTTTCCACAATATTTAAATTGTTTCTTACTGGCTGCTATTATAATATTTTCTCCTTGATCTGGGAACCCTGGAACCTGGCAATAATATTCCTAAGATTTTTCTTTTTGGGATCATTTTCAGGAGGTGATGGGTGGATTCTTTCAACCTCTATTTTGCCCTCTGGTTCTAAAACATCAGGGCAATTTTCCTTGAAAATTTCTTGGAGGCTGATTTCTAGGTTCTTTTTCTGATCATGCCTTTCAGGTAGTCCAATAATTTTAAAATGATCTCTCTTGTATCTATTTTCCATGTCAGTGGTTTTTACAATGAGATTTTTCACATTGCCTTCATTTATTTTTCATTTGTTTGGATCTGTTTAATAGCATCTTGATTTCTCACAAAGTCACTAGCTTCCATTTGCTCCAATCTAATTCTGAAGGAATGACTCTCTTCAATGAGCTTTTGAGATTCTTTTTCCATCTGGAAAATTTGTCTTTTTAAGGCATTCTTCTCCTCACTGGCTCTTTAAGCCTCTTTTGCCACTTGAGTTTGTTTATTTTTAAGGTGTTATTTTCTTCAGTCAGGTTGTTAACTCTCTTTTCATGATTTATTTGCATCATTCTCATTTTTCTTCCAAATTTTTCCTCCACTTCTTTTATTTGGTTTTCAAAATCCTTCTTAAGCTCTTCTATGGCCTGTAACCAATTCATATTTTTCTTGGAAGTTTTTGGTGCAGGAGTTCTGACTTCATTGTCTTTCCTCCGCTCCATGATTTAATCTTTTTTGTCCTGAAAAAAGGAATCTAAAGTTGGATTGCTGTTCTTATTTTGCTTGCCCATGTTGCCACTCAATTACTTGACTTTTGAACTTTTTGCCACAGTAGAACTCTGCTTCCAGAGAGGAGAACTTTGTACCAAATTGCTGGGGTTTCCACAGCTGCCAGAGCTATTAGTTGGCTGCCCTCTCTGAAGCCCTCACTGTCTCTGGTACCTGGTCACACACCCCAGGAACTCCACCCAAGACAGGTTAAAGCAAGAGTGATTACCCTCTGAATGGTCACTTGGTCCCCCTACAATGTGCAGGCCATAAGATCTGAAGCAGCCACATGATGGTGGTGGCTGCATGGCCACTGCCCCTCAGCCACTTCTCCCCCTGGAGGAAGAGGCCAGACTACACTCCTGGACCCCCTGTTCCCAAAGTCCACACTGACCTCTCACTTTGTCTTTGGCATTTATTGGTTGATAATTCTGGAAACCGCCACAGCTGCTGGTGATCCACTCTTCCAAAGTCCCTCCAACCCTGGCTAGTTATAGCCACCCCAGGGCTAAAACCATGGGCTCATGCAGGGCTTGGCTATGCTCCCAGCATGCTGCCATGAACCCTTCCTAGTGACCTGCTTTAGCCAGAGATTTGTTTCTCTCTGTCACTTTGTGAGTTCTGTAGCTCTAAAGTTTTTTTTCCCCATAAAGTAGGGAATGGCTGAACAAGTTATGGTATAGGAATTTAATGGAATAAATTGTTCTCTAAGAAATGATGAGCAGGCAGATTTCATAAAAACCTGGAATGACTTAACATGAACTGATGCTGAGTGAAGTGAGCAGAACCAGGAGAACATTTTGCACAGTAACAGTAACATTGTCCTATGAACAACTTTGATAGACTTAGCTGTTCTCAGCAATATAATCATCTAAGATAATTCCAAGGGACTCATGTTGGAAAGTGCTATCTAAATCCAGAGAACTATATAGTCTGAATATAAAAAGCATAATATTTTCTCTCTTTTTTTCCTCTCCTGTGCTTTTCTCATTTTGTTCTGATTCTTCTTTCCCTACATGACTAATGTGGAAACATGTTTAATATGATTGTACATGTATAGTCTGTATCATATTACATACCATCTTGGTGAGAGGGAGAAAAAAATTGGAACTCAAAATCTTGTAAAGGTGAATGTTGAAAACTATCTTTGTATGCAATTGGAAAAAAATGCTATTAAGTTGGAGTGGAAAGAACCTCAATCATTCTCTAGTTCTTATATGTTGTTATTCTTACTTTTCACATATTTATAGCCTATGATCATGAGCTCTTATCCTTTCTTTTTAGGCAAATACATGGAATCCCATTAAGCCCTTCTCCCAAGGCATACTTCAGAATCCTTTCATCTCTTGGACTTATTTATAATGTACTGAGTACTTTATTATACTTCTGCAATATGTCTCACATCCAAGTTATGACTATTTGCACAGCTGCCACCTTAGTTCAGGCTCTCATCATATGGCCTCCCAACTGATTTCTCCAGTTCAAATTCATCCTCTCTACAATCCATCATCCACAGTTGCCAAAGACCTTGCCACTCCCCTACCTCAGTGCCTCTCTGTGGTCTCTACAATAAAATATAAATTCCTCTGACTTTTAAATCCTTTCTCAACCTCATCCCAATCCACTTTTCTAGCTTTCCCTTCTGCATTCTATAGAGCTGCTACACTGACTTTCTCTATTCTCTGACATCACTATTCTCCATCTCCTATCTCATTACCATTGCACTGACCATTACCCATGTTTGAAATTCATTCCTTATTCATTGTTGTCTCATATAATTACTTATTTCCTTCAACACTCAGTCTAAGTGCCCTTTCTAACTTAATACCTTCCAATCCTTCAGCTGTTAGGACTTTCCCTCTTTAAACCAATATATATTTATTCTCTATATAAATGTATGTTTACTCATTACCTACCAAGATGCTTCTTGAATTAAGGGACTGTTTCATGTTACTCTTTATGTCCATAGTGCACATATGTTGCACTCAATAAATGCTTGTTCATTGATGGACTGAGGATAAAGAGGTCAAGCTTATATTGTATTCTACCTAATAATAGCCTCAAAAGGGGAAGGGGAATTATCTCTTTGGCTCAACATACTTGCCTTATGTACCCACATAAGACTAAGTCTATAAGAACAGAAAATACATTGCTACTACATTTTCAGAAGATATGCTTATATCTAATTTCCTAAACATTATGACAAACCTACAGCTTATTTCTACATATTCCTGTTTTTGAACTTTTTGAAAATCTGCTTTTTCTTGTTTTTCTCAATTTCATTATCTAGCATTTATCTAAATTAAATCTCACCCAATTGACTCAAGCCCAATTGTGTAAATGCTGAGAATCTTCTACATTCCTCTGTAATTTGGTCTATGAGCAAATTTTGTCAATGTGCCTTACAATTCATTTTCTCTTTGCAATTATTACCACCATTATTTACATTCTGAGATTCCCCTCATCATACTGACTCCTGTTCAATGCCCACTACTATTTAGTGGTACCCCATTGATAATTATTCAGGCTGGAGATTGTTAGAAATAATAGCTTTCTCATAGAGATATTGGCATTCGTCTTTCCCAAGGAGATATTAAACTACCCAACCTGCCAAAGATTTCTGATCTCTGATTCTTTTTATTCCATTAAATTATTCCTTTTTGTAAAACTAATTTTTGTCCTGATTTTTATTAGGAAAAACTTCCATTCCATTCCATGTTTCCTCATGTATCATTGAAAGAGCAATGTAATAGAATTATTTTTCACATTGACTATTGCCATTTGGACCACTGAGAATCAACTGCATCATTGCTCAATCCATTTTGGCTCTTACATCACTGAAAATAATCAAAAAATGAAAATAAACTGGCCAAGGCAGTCTGATTCCTCTTGTGCCCTGCTTAATTCTCAAATCACTTATGTTCTTTGAGGATACATTTATAGATATAGATAGATAGATGTATATGTGTGCTCATTTTTATGTACATATATACTTAGATCAGTACAGTTCTCATTTTCACTTTCTAATTCTAAAGAAAAAAATAACATGATACTTTGCTGAACAAAAGAGCAATAAAATTTTAAAAAGCAACTACAATAAAACTGTAAATACTTTTTTGACCTCATCTCAACTAAATTTTCAAGCTCTCCCTTCTGCATTCTATGGATAAGCTCAAACTGACTTTCTTGCCATTACTCACAGATGATTCTCTACCTCCTATCTTAATACTATTGCACTAACTCTCACCCATGTTTGGAGTTAATATCTAAGTATGGAGATGGAACTATTGCAAACTAGTTGTGTGTCTTTTAGTAAACTGTTTAAACTTCCTGAGCCTCAATTACATCATTTGTAAAAATAGTGATGTTCTTTTTCTCTTCTGTCTCAAAAAAATCCTACGATTCCATATAACTCAAACTCCTCTTGGAAACTGAGGGTTGAATGAAATGACATTGTTTTGATGTAGTTCTTCATAGTTCTTTGATTTTTTTTTTAAATAAATTTATTGCTTCTTAATAACAAGAGTTTTATGTCACTTGATTCTATATTTTTCTTGCCAGTCTATTCTAATTAGGGAAGTAAATAAGACTACAGAGAGGGACAGAGAGACAGAGAGAGACAAAGGAAGAAAAGGAAAATTTCAACTTAGAAAGGTCAAGATGGATAAGAAAAACCAGGGCCTGATGATAGTTCTTGTGGTATGAAAGAATAAAACAGAATTAAATGGTCCTTCATGTCAATCAAAAAACTAAAACTGACTTTTTTTCCAGAGTTTCATTTTGTAAAAAGCAACAAACAGATAAGCCATTTGGGGATATGGCAGAGTGAGATATTTAGTACCTGTCAACAGGATTTTTTCAAGGTTGATAGAAATTCTTAAGTGTTTTATTGAACAGAAATATGGGAATAAATACTGCTGTTTAAGACAAAGGAAGCTTCCTTCTAGCTCTTGTAGTGTTTACAGAATACTTCTGCTCCTCATTTTCAGATCTATGAAATCAATTTTGGCAAAACAGATTGTCATTCACTTTTTGAACTGAAGTGGAGGATCCCGCATTCATTGTGACAAAGATTAAAATAGGTAATTGATTTGACTCCTGAATTGATTGTTCTCTTCCATTTTTGGTAGCGGGGGAAGTGTGGGGGATGTGAAAGGAGTATTGGGGAAAACTGCTCACATACAGGGAAAATGCATTTTAAAATTCCACTTTCCTCCCAACTTTTTTTTCTGTGACAATATTTGCTAAACAAAGTCACCAACATGGACAGATTAGGTGATGTTTCCCAAAACATTTTTTTCTGCAGCTTTCCAGTTCTGCTTTCTTAGTAACTTGAACTTCATTGAATTTGATATATATGAAAGTGATATTCTAAGGATTTCTAAAACATTTTTTCACAGTTAGCCTCTTTCTTAATCTTGTTTTCTATAAAATTCACCATAAATAATGTAATTTGGGAGTTTTACTTAATATTGCCAACATTTGGAAATTTTTTTATTGTTATAATATTCTAATTTTTAAGGGATTGGGGGAGTGGCACCATTTGTTTCCTTTATGGTGGGGAGGGCAGCATGTTCTACTAGCATAATAATAAAACTCAGCTGGGGGATCAATCAATTAGTATTTACCCAATATACATTGAATGGAAGTGACATCTGAAGATTTATTTATTATTATCCTTTTCCCTTTCAACAGAAATTTATCGCCTCATTGTGGTGAGGGCGTGGACCTGGATTTTCAAAGGTCATTCAACAGGTTACAAGTTCTATCATTTCAGCTAAAAATGACTGTACTTAATGCTTTATGGAATTGACTAAATCATTTTACTGTCTCTCAAACTGATAGGTCAGGAAGACCTGAATTTGAATCCAGCCTTAGACACCTACTAGCTGTGTGATCTTGAGCAAGTCACTTAATCTCTATTTATGCCTCAGGTTCCACAACTATACAATGGAGGTGATAATAACAGTACTTGCTTCCCAAAGTCATTGCAACAATAAAATAATATATTATTTGTATAGTATTTAATACAATGCCGTGCACAAAGCAGGTGCCATATAAATGCTTCTTTTATTGCTGTTGTAATTATATCTTAAATTATATGATAGGTTTTCATTAATTTAACTTTTTTCACATGGACAAAGCACTGAACTTATAGGGGAAATATAAATAAATAAGATATGGTATCTGCCCATTCTCTCATGTAATTTACAATCTGGGAGTGGAAATATGATGCCTACAGGAAGATGTAATGCTATGCAATATTTTACAGCATAATAGATTATAGGAGCTTCTGAGGAAGTAGGATAGAGAGAGAAGAGATTTCCTTTGTCTCCCTTAGCAGATGATTCCTTGCCTATCTCCCTTTGTTGTGGCACTAAATGTTCGTGTTGGGGAGAGATATTTTTGAGTTTCAACACATAGACCTAAGACTGCTGTTTATCCATTGCTAATTTATGAACCCAGTTTAGGAGTTGTGAGTATGAAAGGGTGGAAAATTTTTTTTATTAAAATAAGAATATAGTCAAAATATTCATTCACTTGAGATTAAGGAATGGAACCTGGAATTAGTAAATGGCACGAGTAAAATATTTTTTGAGTTAAAGTGAGATTACAGAATAGAAACAGTCAAATTTTTAGATTTAGAGTTGGGAGGGGTCTCGGATTATCTAGTAGATCGGGGGCAAAAATGTTAAGATAAATTGGAAGCTGTGGTTAGTTAAAACACGAATAGCTAGATTATTGAGATAATCAAGAAATTCCCAAGAAGAAAAGGTATGATATTTCTTCTCCATGGAGGAAGAGGAGTCATTTCAATCAAGTTTGCCAACATCATAGTAATACCCTAATCATGGGGGAAATGTAATTAAGTCCAAGGTTTTAAGGGACCAGAGCTGACATAATGGAGAGAATGGCTATAGAAACACTTAAAAACTGTATTGTTTATTTTTAACATTCATCAAAAATCTTTTTTATTTCTGAATGATCTCCTTCCTTCCTGACTCTCTCTCACCCATTGAGAAGGCAAACAATTGACATCAATTATTCACGTGAAATCGTGCAAAGCATATTTCCATATTAGACATATTGCAAAAATATCCAGAAAAATAAAGTAAAAAACTTATATTTCAATCTGCACTCAGAGTTATCAGTTCTTCTTCTGGAGGTGTATAGTATTTTTCATCATGAGCCCTTTGGAATTGTCTTGGATCATTATACTGATCAAAGTAGCTAAGTCTTTCACAGTTGTTCACTGTTATAATAGTACAATTATTTCTTGTAAAGAGTTCTCTTGGCAACTTCAAGGGACTCATGTTGGAGAGGGATATCCACATCCAGAGAAAGAATTATAGAGTCTGAATGCAGATTGAAGCAAACTACCTGCTCTCTCCTTTTTTTTCTTTTGTTTCATTCCTTCTTTCTCATTGTTCATTTCACTGGTTACAATTCTTCTTTGCAATTTGACTAATGTTTAGTGTGAAGGTATTTATAGAACTTACATCAGACTGCATGCCACCATGGGAGTGAGGGGGGTGGAGAAGGAAGAGGAGAAATTTGGAATTCAAGGGATTGTGGAACTGAATGTTGTAAACTAAAAGTAAATAAATAATTTTAAAAAGTTCTCTTGGTTCTGCTTACTTCCTTTTGCAGGAGTTTATATGTCTTCCCAAGTACTTCTGAAACAATTCTGCTTATCATTTCTGGTAGCAAACTAGTGTTTCATTACAAGCTTATATCACAAAATAGTCATCCCCCAGTTGATGAGCATTTCCTCAAATATGGAAGCACTTCTGGCTTCATGATAGAGACTTTGGATTTACCACACACAATAAGACATACCAAAGGATGTCACATTGGCCTGAAATAATGGGAACCATGGTAGTGTTAGTCTCTACCTCCTATGAAAGTACACATATACTGACTACATATGTTAGACCCAGAGAGAAATAGATTCTTTCCTAGGATGTGACCAAGACTTCAGGCAAGTCTGGGCAAAGGTGTTCTATTGTTATAAGAAAAATTCTACCTTCTATGACTATAGCAAAGTGGAGGCAAAGTTTTCATATCTCAGTGCTACCTGTGGGAAATGGGAAAGGGATACCCGGTCACCAGAACTTGAAATGTATGAATGACAAGATATCAGCCAAAGAGTTATGTTGCCCTGGAGTATAGTGGATCCAAAAATATAGGTTTCCAAAGAAACTTAGAAATACTAAAATAACAACAAAACAAAAAAGAAAGGAACAAAGATGTGTGCATTTGCATGTGTGTATACACACAGGTACATATGATGTATATATGTATATAAGCACACATTTACATGTAGATATGTGTGTGCACACAGACACAAACACGCCCATGCCCACACACACACACAGATATATAGATATGCCTTCTCTCTATCATGTAGAGGCCTTACCTTGCTCTCCTTCTAAAACTTATAACTCTAACAGCACAGCACAGTTAATTGGTGTCAGCACCAGATCAGAGGCATGCATCTCACTGCTTTTATTTTGAGGCCTATTGTAAGCCTCAGAGTCAGAAAAAGGCTGATACTCTCAGCAGAACTGCTGTTAACAGCAGCTGCCTTCTCACTCCAAGGGTGATCTTCGCCTTTTTCAGGATATCAACAAATTGCTTTTAAAAAAAAATGACATTTGGTTCTGTCATTTAATTTTCATACATATTATATAGCATGTTGAAATATTATTTATTTTCAGTTATTTTATAGAGATTTCTTTTTGTGTATTTGGGATAATGAGTAGAAAAGTGGAAAAAGCATATACGATTTCATTTAAACATTTCCATAACTGGATATTGTCTCCATGGAGCACAGAATTATAACTAATACACCACAGCTTTAAGTGAGATAGAAATGCACAAGAAAAGGAAAACAAAAACATAAGGTACGAATGATGAACATGCAGACAAATGTGCAAAGTTATAGTCACATCACAATTATAAATCTTATTTAAAAGCTGAGGTTTGGAAGTAAGTCATGTAACCTTGAAAGAGATGGCAAGTCGCTTCTTTCTGAGTTTCACTTGCCTCATCTGAAAATGAGGCAATCTTTCATTTTTCCACTTTGACATTCCGCCTCTATGTCAACAATGGGAGACATTTTCTCCTTTCCAGTTTTAACTCTTCCACCAAATTAGCATCAAGTTTTTGAAAAGTCACCATATGTTTAGAACTGTAAGGCTATGGCTACTATTTCTGCAAAAATACTGGAACTAAAAATCATGGTCCAGCTTTCTAAAACCAACACTCCACTAATGGATCTACATGTCATGGAAACACAGAATTCAGAAATCTCTCGAGAATTAATATGAATGCCACTCAGAGGACAATGGAAACGTATGTGGTAGGCATGAATATGCTAGAACATATTGCCCATGAGGAACTTTCAAGAAGAGGAATAAAAGATGGCATAAAGGAAATATGACTAGAAGAGAAGACACAGGTGACATGTGGTAAGGGATGATGGAGGAACACTGGTACCCTCATGATGTCAGGACAAAGCAAGGAATGCCTCTAGTATGTTGGAGAGACTTATTGAAGCACATGGGAAGATAGGACAATAATTACACAAAATGGGCAGGCATGAATGAGATGTAAATTGCACTATTGGAGAGCACTCCCAAATCAATGCAATCACAGATCTAATTCACTCATGACTCCACTCTCTGGATTTCTTTTCCTCATCCTTCTTTTGCTACTCTTCCTGTTCCTTTTAGTCAGCCTCCTCATCTTCCTCCTCACTTGTACACTTTACCTCTGCCTGAGGCTCCCAATTGGGGACTGCTTTCCCTATGTATTATTTCAAGAGAAGCCTTCACATGGCTCCATTATACTTATCACTTGACTCTCTTGGATTCTTTCCCTCCTCTTCCTCCTCCTATTGATCAACCACCTTGCCTCCACAAGGGCATATTTCCACTCCTCTTATTGGATCTTCTTTATGTGTTTATTTTCTGTATCAGAAATCAATCTCTCTGAGGACAAATATTGTCTTACCTTCTTGGATTTGTATTTCTAGCACTCAGTACAGTACTTGGCACATAGCAAGTAGTTACTGACATATTTAATTTTAATTTTGGGCTAGACAAAGTCTCAGCCAGACAGTGAAGAACTCTGAGTGTCTCTTCTTTGTGTGATCCACCCACACAAAAATTATAACATGTAGGCTTAAATTTAGGCACACTAAATATCCACTATGTTGGCTAAGTTCCCAGTTAACTAAAAAAAATGCTGCACTTAAAGCACATCTGTCATTTAAGGAGGAAAAGTTGTATTTGGTGACCTTTTCATTTATAAATGTTTGAGTAAGCCTTGTGAGTAATTGTTTTTAGAATTTTAATCTAATATCCATATCACTCTGATATTAGTGGGTATGATCTACCTAGATATTGTGATACCCATTTAACATGGCTGGTTTTCATAACCTGTTTAAGTTGACATAAAAGTATATGGAAATAAATTATTTTGAGTTTAGCATCATTTTTAAAATGGACTCTTGGGCCCACTTTTAATACCAACATTAAATTTAATTCCAATATTAAGGATATATATACATATATATATAAATATTTATTATACACACATATGAAAGTTCATATATGTATACACATATGTGTGTATGTATGCATGTATAAATCCACTATTTGCAGGATTCTTTATTCCTATAGTTTGAGTCATATTCTCTTTTGCTCTCTCCCCACAAAAAGTTCTTCTTTCCAGCTGTACAAACGTCATGTTTGAGAGTTTTCTACCTAAACAATTTTGAATGAGTTGTGACTTCAATTATCTTTAAAAGTGAGATCAGTTCCACTCCCCAACAGCAGTAGTTTCAGAGGTTTCTGATCTAGTACTACTCTAATCTCTGGGCAACAATCAGAAATGTCTCCTTTTTGGTCTACATGCTTGAAGTAATCTGTTCAGAAACTCTGCATTGGGGTCCCTCTGGTACTGCCTATTCTATGAACCAAATTGGAAATACATTTTATGAGGGTCTGTATCTTTCTCCTTTTTCTGAGAGCTTGAGGGAGTTATATAATATCATATAGAATCATCTTCTGAACCCCCCCACAACACACATATAATTACAGTATCCATGGTTCTATAAGGTTAAAACCTTGACAAATTCACTCCTGAATATTCCCAAACTGATGAGATTGCCAGAAACAGACAACACTTCAAGAGATACACAACCCCAGGGCAGATTCATGATTGCTTAGAACATGTGTTCAATAACATGTAAGTAGAAATAGTAAAAACACTTCTCTGATAACTGACCAGACCTTTTTAGTGTGCCAGAGACTGAATTTTCACTTGAAAATGCAAAAGAAAACTGTCCCTCCAGTGCCCAAAAAGCACTACTCTCATAACTCATGTCTATAAGTAATAGAAACAATAGATTCCTTGACTATTTAGACAGGAAAAAGAAGAATCACTCATCTTGTATTTACCAGACCTATCTTTCTTCATTTCTTTTGTTTTTTTGATATATAACATCAGTATGTGGTGTCCTTTGTGTCAAACTCTTCATGACTCCATTTGGAGTTTTCTTCGCAAAGATACTAGATACTGGTTTTCTACTTTCTTTTCCAGCTCCTTTTACAAATGAGGAAACTGAGGCAAATGGCTTACTCAGAGTCACAGTGCTAATAATAAATATCTGAGTCTGGATCTAAACTCTGGTCTTTCTGACCTCAGACCTGGTTCTCTATCCATTGTGCCACCTAGCTGCTCCAAACTCAAAATGTATGTGTATAATATTAACTCATGATTGGGGAGGCTGAAAGGTTGTGGGATTGTGGTGTAGACAAAAGAATGATGAACTTGGAATCCTAGCTCTCTTCCTTACTGATTTTGCAACACCAAACAAGTCAGTTAGCCTTAATACTTTCTCATTTGCAATGTGTTTTAATCTGTTGATGCCCACCAGGAATGAAATCTGCAATGTTTCAGGACAGGAGAGATGCAATTCAGAGTCTCTGCTCACAAAGCACTAGTGGGTTAAAATAGAAAAAAAAACCACCACTATATTTTGTATAACAGAAATGCTCTCTAAATTATCATACTAGATAGTATGGGTTTTTATCCACAAAAGTTTTATCCAATCACCCCTTATTCACTTTGTCTGTTTATCAAGTACTGGCTCCTGTGTCCAAATAAACCACAAACTATTCAGTTGAATGTCATATATAAATAAGCATATATTTCTTTTAAAAAGTCTTTGGGGCTGCCTACCTTCCAAAGTATATTTAGGACCAAAATTTTATAAATTTAGCATTTTGAAATGAAATGAAGTAGATGTTGCTTCCCTTTCTCATATTTTTCTTCCTGTAACTTGATAACTTAATAGAATTTGTTTTATTATGTTTAATGTGCCAGGTTCTCTCCTATTAGAATTAATAGTAAGACCCAAGGACCTCATTGAATTTTTTCCTCTTGTATGAGAAAACAAAAAATTAAATAAAAAGCAACTAGTCCCTCACAGTCTTGTAGGTGCCTTCTTTTTAACATATAGAAGAAAGGATGATGGACCATTTCATATTCTTCCTCAGCATCATGTTTTTGCTTAACAAAATAAAAAAAAAAGATTCTTCTTCCAGAATAAAACACTAGTTAACTTAAAATATGCTTTTGTGGTTAGCTTTTAAAGCAATAGCAGACTTTTAAACTACCTACCCAGAAAAGAAAAGTTTGTAATTTAAGGAAAATAGTCTTAAACCAATATTAAATGTAAGACTCAAGGAAGGAAAAGAAAAAAAAAACAAAAGAGACAAAAAGGAAACTGTAATAATGTTTTAAAAATTATAATGAGTTAAAAAAACAAAAAAAAATAAAATCTGATTCTGTTCAGGGTCCTTTTCACAATATTCAAATTGTATTCCAATCCCTGCTACCATGAACTTTAAAATCATCAGCATAACACAATTCCCTAGCTTGCTTTCCATTTTGATGGTTTCCTTAAAAACTGTAGTTTGATGCTATTTCCCCCCTCTTTCTAGCTAAGTGACAAGACATTGATCAATATTTCATTTGATACCTGTCTTCTTGGTTGGATATGTCAATATTAAAAGCTTAGTCATGTCATATCAGATAAATACAATTCACTATCCTGCTAGTGTGGCAATAGAGTTTCTAAGAAGCACACAAAAAGAGTGAAAGCAAAGTCTTTATGAAGTAGTTCATATTTAATGCATCTATGTTCAAGCTAAATGTTATTAAGATTACTATTACAGGAACCAAAATATCAGCTCCTAAAAGTCAACATCTTTGTTGGATGTAAGCAGACTCCAGTAGCTATACTAAATACACAGAACAGTGAAACTATGCAGCAGAAATCACTCAAATCAAAGAGGCACTCTCTAAAGTCACTCAGTCCCTTACATACAGTGACTCTCCTTTAAACTATGTATCTTTGTCTCTGTTATACCAATCCCTTTACTATTCTGGCCATTCTAGTAAGTGAATAAGAGAGTTTTTAAATTGCTGAGGCATTGTGAATACTGAGTTTTAAAGTGCAAAACTCTTCTTAAAAAATTATATGACACTAAAAAAAAAAGGTTTTAAACAGCACAGGACCAAGGACAGCTCTCTGGGAAAAGTCAATAGAAACCTCCTTCCTAGTTGATATTGATCCATAAATGAAAGCTCTTTAGGTCTGGAAATTCTACTATTTCTAGATCCATCCAACTGCATCATCATCTAGCACATATCTATGATTTCCTCAAGAATAGCACGAGAGGTTTTATTAAATGTTTCACTGATCTCTAATTAAGTAAATATCTACTACTTTTCTTTCAAAAAAATATTTGTTAGGATTTTTCCTAGTTGTTTTCTATTATTGTGCTTATTTTAAATTTTTATTGTTCTTATAAGATAGAAAAACATATTAGACTGCTATAATACACTATAAATTTGCTTGGGAGGCAAATTCTAGGCCTCTTTTGAATGAACAAAAAATGACGTTAGTTATAACATTATAAAAATAAAAAGGTTTCTATGAACATTTTCTTTTATATTTCAGACTAATATGAGAATATTGCAAACCAAATTACTGACTAGAGTTCCTCCTAATACAATTCCATTAATTACGAGTTACTTCATTACACCCTAAATGTTACTCTGATAGTAATTATGGGAAATACAAGGAAAAAGCAAAAAAAAAAAAAGGCCTCCAGCAGTTTGGGTGGATTCTTGACACAAGTTTATAGGAGGATGTAGTCAAGACTCCCACAGATGGGCCTGTATGGATGAGTTTCATTCTGTATCCCTGGAGGGAATAACCAGATCAGTGATATCACAGATCATTTAAGTATTTGAATATTTCATTAAAAGTTCAGGGCTGAGAGACAACATCTTGTCAGTTCCTACTCCTTTACCAGTATCAGAATATTCAATTTTATGAGTAATTCCCCTAACCTTTCTGTGCCTCAGTATTTTCACATTTAGAATAGCTTTTCACCCCCTTCATAGATTTGCACATAAAAAAATAAGAAGAGATGCAAAAACACTTTGAAGGGAAATGTCAATATAAAGCAAGGGATGACGGGTGGTGGTACTGATATTTTTCCAGTAAATGCGTCATTTCTCATAGAAAAGCCCCTTACTGAAGTGCCCACGGGCTAACCTAACACTGGTCACAGCAATGAACTGGCATCTCTCAGTACTGGTGGCATCCTCCAAGCCAATCAATCATTTTTATTGGAAGTAATGATTTCAGAGTGACATCAACTAAAAATATCAGCACTAGAAATCACTTTCATTGTTATTATACAGAACTAGTACTACCTTATATAAGCTATGTGTACAATGACCTAACATGTATGTACCAAAAAGCAATCTGACCATTCCAAATGAGTTAAATAGTCTAAGAGCCAAACACCAAGTCAATTTAAAGGAACAAATAATTTGGGTTACTGATTAACCTCACTGATTGAATTTAGTTGAAGAAGCCCAAAGATTTACTGCAAAGATAGCCTTCCATAGAATTTATACTAAGGGATTGTTTTGATCTCATTTAATTAGCATGGAATTAGATTTAATTAATCTAGTTATTCATTATTATAAGGCACAATATGGATTGACAGTAATTGGTCAAATGTATTCATGTCAGCATTCAGGGTCTATAAAGTATTGATTGAAATATGAAAACAATGCCAGAAAATCAATGGAATTCTGGATGAGAGAATAAGTTGGGATGTAAATTTCACTATTCTTACTGACTCCAAGAAGCCAAATGTTTTCACACAAATAGTTACATTTGGCAATGGTCTTGTAAGCTACTTTAGAATAAAAACATACCCATTTATATGGTTATGTTTAGCTGCATATCTTCATTAGTTTCACCTCACACTTATTTAAAAAAAATCTGAGGACATTCAAAGTCATTCCTTTGAAAATGTTAAATATGATTCTTAGTAAAAGTTTGAAAATAATGTACCCATCTGAAAATGTAGCATCTTGTTTAGAGATTAGGGTGTGTATGTTCATCATTCAAACAAATTTGCAGTTTTCTCACATCTAGGACCCCCCAAATTAAGCCACCTTTCAACATGCCTACAACTCCCAGGTCAGACAATTATTCTCATATGCTCAAGTTTCCTTCCAACATTATTACATAAGTCTATGCCTGATTAACACAATTGGTCAGTCTGAGCACTGCACTAATGAGACATGAGTCATTGATGATTCCCATGTGAAACTCTTAGTTTTTAACTACTGTATTCAACAAATGTAAAACCATTATTAAATATCTACCATATGCACTATGATGTATTGTGATAAGTAAAGTACAAAGTTCAATCAAATAGAGTCTTAGTCCCCACAAATAATAGCACAACTACTACTATCAATAATAAGATTAGTACTAAATACCATTTTAACGTTTTCAAAGTACTTTGTATATGTTGTCTTATGATATACCAGCAACAACCTTTTACTATAAGTACATTATTATCCCCATTTTACAGATGAGGAAAATGAACCTAAATGAAGTTAAGCAACATTCCCAGAGTCACACAGCTAATAATTGTCTAAGGAAGGATTAGAACTCAGGTCTTCCTTACTTCAAGACCAACACCCTATCTACTGTTTCATCCAATTGATTCACAAAACTTACTTCTGAAACTTAGTTTAGTCAGTAGTTATGACATTTGCATAAATAACTACAAAACACCAGAGGAAGATGTTCAAGCATGTTTTGATGAAAAACAATAACTGAGTAGAAACTGAAATACAGGCACATGAGTTCATAGAAGTCAAGACATGTAAATTTATTTGAGCAGTTGGAAGGAGCTTTATGATGATGTAGTGCTAATATTTGAATAGGGTGAGAAGAATTCAGTGTCTCTTTAGAATCTAAATGTCATAAAAAATATTGGGGAAATTAAATAAGAAAAGGAAGTCCTACAGGTCATGTTGGTTCTCCTTTTTAGGTTTAAAGATGGGAAAGAAATGGGAGGATAAAAGGAGAAAGAGATTAGCTTAGAACAGAGGAATAAAGGAGTAGAATTTATGTTCATGATTGGAGTAATCGGAAAAATAAACAAACTTGAATTGAGGGTCAAGGGGAATAACCATTAAGAAATTTCACTCTGATATGGACAAAATACAACTGAAGATGGTGGCAGCAATAGCTTTGCCTCCAAAGACAGGTTCATTGTAATGTTTTTCTTTTTTCTTTTTTTTTTAATGAAGAGAAGAAAATAAGGAGTCACAGAGAAGTAGCCTAGTATTGAAAGTAATGCGTGTGTGTATGTGAATAAAATGTACATATGAATACATGTACATTTGTTGTTCAGTTTTTCAGTTATGGCTGATTCTTGGTGACCTCAGGGATAATGCCATCCATGGGGTTTTTCTTGGCAAAAAAATGGAGTCTTTTGTAATTTCCTTCTCCAGTGGATTAAAGCAAACAGAGGTTAAATGACTTGCCCAAGGTCACACAACTAATAAGTGTCTATAGTCATATTTGAATTCAGGTCTTTCTGACTCTAGCTCCAGTGCTCTATCCACTGAGTAATCTAGCTACCTCTATATATGCATGTACACATACACAAAAACATATATTTAAAGCAGGCAGTATGAAATGAATTGTTCACATATAATTCTTTTTATGTTCTGCTGTGGATATCTAAATGTTCATTTTAAAGATGAGAACAAAACAATTTTAAAAAAGAAATGCATATGATTAACACAGGAAAACATGTATTTCCATACAATGAGACAAAGTGAAAGAGGCAAAAGTAGAAAAAGAATATAAACAATGACTACAATAATTTGAATGAAAGGAACAAAATCCACAAAATACTCAACACTTGATGTGAAAATATCATGACCAAAGTTGGCCCAAAAGAACAGATATGAAAATGTATCCTCTCCTACCCTCTCTGTAGAGGGACAGTGGGCATAGAATGCTCAATATAATGTTTGATTTTAATTATATATTGATTAGTTTGCTGAACATTTTTTTCACTTTTCTTATTTATTATTATATGAGACAGGTCTCTGAGAGTGCAAGAAGGCAACTATCGAGAAATGTAACTGATATTACAAAAATAATTCATTAGCTTTAATTAAAAATATTTTAAAATAAAATTAGAATTCTATGTCCTAGATATGTCTGCTTTATATACTGAGCTGGATTACCATAATTTGGTGCCAATGATGATTTAACATACCATACTCAAAGGTAATAAAAAAAGCACTTAAATTTTAGAATTATGGCTTTTTACAAAGTGAGAATGCATAGTAAGCGAAGGAGAAAATAAATGTAGTTTTCTCATCTACAAAAAGAAAGGCTTATACTAAATGATTTTTGAGATTCCTCCTAATTTTGTATTTCATGATCTCTGCTATGAAGTGGAGAGATCAAATTTCAGGCATTATAATACTAGTAAGAATCATGAAATGATCCCAGGAAAGTTCAATTTCCACACAGATTGATATCCTGCATCATCATCCAACATTTGTTCTTTTTGCTGTTTTTGAGGGCAGTTGGGGTTAAGTGACTTGCCCAAGGTCACATGGCTAATTTTTGTGTTAAGTGTCTGAGTCCAGATTTGAACTCAGGTGCTCCTGACTCCAGGGCCAGTACTCTATTCACTGCGACACCTAGCCTCCCCCAGCGTTTTTAATAGAGCTAAAACTAATTTTTTTTTTAGGAAGATTAAGACTTGTAATTAAGTCTTCATGTGGCCTGGATATTTAAGAATAAAAAAATTACCTTTTCTGAAAAAAAAGAAAAAATGAACTACAGTTTCCCAATATGAACAATTTAAATAGAAACCATAAAAAAGTACTTTAAACATTACTTATATTTTTTAATATTCTTTTCTTTTTAAATTTTGAATTTCAGATTCTCTCCCTCCATCCCACTTTCTTCTACTCATTGAGAAGGCAAACGATATGATGCCAATTGGACATGTGAAATCATATAAAACATAATTCTATATTAGCCAAATAAAATAAAGATAAAAAGGGTAAGAAAATTATACCTCAATTTGCACTCAGAGTTCAACAGTTCTTTCTCTGGAGGTGGATAGCATTTTTTCATTATGTGTCCTTTGGAATTGTCTTAGATCACTGTACTATTCAGAGTAGCCATGTCTTTTGCTGCAGATCTGCTGCAATAATGCTATTATGGTGCAAATTGTTCTTACTCTACTTCCAATCACTTCATATAGGGCTTGCCATGCTATTTTCTAAAATCATTTGAGTGTGTACATATATTTTTCTCTCTTTGAACCAACTCTGATAAAAATGAGTTTCACGCATTGCTGCCACCATTCTCTTTTTCATATAGCTTAATAGTATTCCATCACAATCATATGCCACAACTTGTTCAAACATTCCACAATTAATAAGCATTTCCCCAATTCTTTGCCAACACAAAAAGAGCTGCCAATATTTTTTACATATTGATCCTTTCCTTTTTTCTTTGATCCCTTTGGGCTAAGGATCTAGTATTTATATTGTCAGATAAAAGGGTATGCAGTTTTATAGCCCTTTGGGGATGGTTTCAGATTTTTTTCCACAATGGTTAGACTAGTTCACTACTCCGACAACTTATTAATATATCTATTTTCCCTCACACTCCCCCCCAACATTTGTCATTTCTGATAGTTATGAGGTGCTACCTCAGAGTTGTTCTAATTTGCCTTTAATTAATAATGATTTAGAGCTTTTCATCATATGACTATAGATAACTTTGATTTCTTCTTCTGAAAACTACTTGTTTATATCCTTTGACCATTTATGAATTGGACAGTGGTTGTTATTTTTACAATTTTGACTTAGCTCCCAATCTTTTTGAGAAAGAAGGTCTTCAGCAGAGAAACTTGATGTAAATATTTCTGATATTTCATTGCATATGGTACCTTACAGCAAAATGTAGTTTCCCTGATTGTTCCTTTTATTAAGTCTACTTTTACTTTTGTCTGAGATCATGGTTCTGTCCCTGCCATTTTTTTTTACCTTGGTTGAAGCATAATAGATTCTGTTCTAATGTTCTAGCCCTTTATTTTAATTCATTCTCATTCTCTCTCTGTCTCTCTCTCTCTCTGTCTCTGTCTCTCTCTGTCTCTGTCTCTGTCTCTCTCTGTCTCTCTCTGTCTCTGTCTCTCTCTGTCTCTGTCTCTCTGTCTCTCTGTCTCTGTCTCTGTCTCTCTCTGTCTCTGTCTCTGTCTCTCTGTCTCTCTGTCTCTCTCTCTCTCTCTCTCTCTCTCTCTCTCTCTCTCTCTCTCTCTCT
>NW_027187391.1:24221057-24283202 GCF_028583685.1 Petaurus breviceps papuanus
TCTCTCTCTCTCTCTCTCTCTCTCTCTCTCTCTCTCTCTCTCTCTCTCTCTCTCTCTCTCTCTCTCTCTCTCTCTCTCTCTCTCTGTCTCTCTCTCCCCCTCTCTTTCTCTCTCCTGCCTCACCTTGAAAGTCTGTTTTGCTTCTGTGTACATATATTCTTCTCTCTTTGAATCAACTCTGATCAGAGTGAATTTCAAGCACTGCTGCCACCACTATTTTTCCCTTCACTATGAAAATTCTTTCCTATGTGTCTCTTTCAAGTGAGAAAATTTTCCCAATTCTACACAAACCTTCCCACTTCTCCCAGTGCATCCCTCTTTCATATTCCATGCCTTTTTGTCTATGTAAACTCCTTCTAACTGCACTAATAATGATAAAAGTTCTTAGGAGTTACATGTATTACCTTCCCATATAGAAATGCAAATAGTTTAACATTATTGAGACTTTTACATTTTCCTTTTCATGATCACCTTGTTATCCTTCTCTTAATTCTTTTGTTAAAATGTCAAAATTCTTACTTAGCTCTTGTCTTTTCATTAGGAATCTCTGAAAGTCTTCTATTTCATTAAATATCCATTTATTTCCCTGATGGATTATACTAATTTTGCTGTGCAGATTATCCTTGATTGTGATCTTAGCTCCTCTGCTTTCTGGAAAATCATATTTTAAGCCCTCTTATCATTAAAGGTGGCAGCTTCTAAATCTTGTGTGATACTGACTATGGTTCCATGATATCTGAAATGTTTCTTTCTACCACCTTTCAACATTTTCTTTTTCACCTGGGAGACAGAGAATTTGACTATAATATTCCTGGGAATCTTCATTTTGGGATCTCTTTCAGCAGGTGATTGGTAAAATATTTCAATTTTTACTTTACCCTCTGGATATAAAATATCATATCAGATTCCCTTGACAAATTCTTGAAATATGATATGTAAGCTCTCTTTTATTATGGCTTTCAGATAGTCCAGTGGTTCTTAAAATATCTCTCCTTGATCTGTTTTCCAGGACATTGCTTTTCCAATGAGATATTTCAGATTTTCTGCTTTTTAAAAAATTCTTATGACTTTGTTTTATTGTTTCTTGAAGTCTTCTTGAATCAATGTAAATAAACTACTAACATTATCAAGACAGTATAATGAATCCGCTAGATTTGGAGTCAAGAAATCTAAGGCCTGCTTGCAGTTTACTACTTACTAAATATCCATACATGAATAACACACTTATAACACTATACCTTGAGTTCTTGATCTGTAAAAAGAAGGGAATTACTTCCTTGCCTTTTCAAAGGTATTCAGAGAATAAATTGTAGGCACAAAGTTATTTTTATCTTCTTGGATGAAATATGTGATAAAAAACAAAGTACTTTAATTATTAAGGAAGTTTCATTTATAGTTAAAAACAACTTGATGTTTTTATAGTTAGTTTTAATATACCACAAAATTATGCATTCAAGGAAATCTATTAATTTATCTGATCATTAGTATGATTACAAGGGAATTTAATGAGGTAATATTAAAAAAGAATTTGAGATATAAATGAAAAGATTAAAAGGTGGCAAAATAGGTTCTACATGATGGGTGATTCTTACCAAATCTTTGCTCCCTCCAATTTTCATTTTAGTGAAAGGAATGAAACAAATATATATTAAGCACTCACTTCCCATGTGTCAGGCATCATACTAAGTGCTTTACAACCATATCCTTTGATTCTCACAATAACCTTGGAAGGTAGGTGCTATCATCATCATCATTATTTTATTTTATTTTTGCTTTTTGGAGGGCATTTGGGGTTAAATGACTTGCCCAAGGTCACACAGCTAGTTTTTGTTTTAAATGTCTGAGGCCAAATTTGAACCCAGGTCCTCCTGACTCCAGGGCCAGTGCTCTATTCACTGTGCCACTTAGCCTCCCCCCTATCATTATTTTGCAGTTGAGGAAAACAAGGCAAACAAAGGATAACTGCCTTGCCCAGGGGTATACAGATAGTAAATGTCTGAGTCTGAATTTGAACTTATGTTCTTCTGATTCCAAGTCTAGTTAGTTCTCTATCTATTATAATACTTAAAGACCTAATAGAATGTTTGTGGTAGGACCAATATTTCCTAGTGGTCTATCATATACTAGCTGTTTAAAGATGCAGTGAGGTAAATTCCTGTGTTTTAATCCTGCTCAATTTGATTTTGACTTTGTGGACCTGGCCTAAGTGAGAGTAAGGACAAGGGTCAGGAATCAATCAGCTTATGAAATCCAACCCAAATCTGCATTTGGCTGGGGTTTTTTTTTGGGGGGGGTGTATGCAGGGAGTATCCTGTAGCATTCATAGCATAGAGAAAAAAACACATCAGAAGTTTTATATTTCAAAAAACAAAAATCAAATATCAACCACAATGCAAGCTTAATATCATATCAAGTTCCATCTCAGAGATATTTATAAGAAGGTTTATGTCTATATGATTACGAGGTAATATTCTCTTAAGTCAACATCTCTTCCCCAATTTATCCTCCACAGAATTACCAATAAGCAAAGATCTGATCATATTTCTCCTTTGCTCAAGAAGTTCCTTTGGCTCCAAATTGCTTCTATTATAAAATAATAAACTTTTAGGTTTGACACTTAAAATTCTTCACCATCTAGCTCTAGCCTACCATTTCAGACTTCTCTTACCTCATTCTATTTCACTCACTCAATTTTCAATCAAATTTGACTTTGAGCTGTACCCCAAAATTCGTTCCCCATTTCTTACCTCCATGGTCTTTGATGCATTCTCTACCCATTTGACTTTCTTCAAAGCTCGAAGAGATGATTTTCTGGTTCCCTTCATCATTAGACTTAATCTGTCTTAAAAGTGTCTTGAATTTACATATCCATTTACATATTTATTTCAGTTAGATAATAATGCAAACTTTTAGGGGGCAGAGACTGTAGTTATTTTAGCTTTTGTGACCCCAGTACAATGCCTTGCACAGAGTAGCTGCTAAATATTACTTATTGTTCTGACTTTAACATGTGTAAATGTAGAGGTCATAATTGACCACTTATATAAAATAAAATTTTCCCCATTGTGTAAACTAATTTGCGTTATTTTTACTTTTATGTGAACTGGCATTTGAATAGGGTGGGGCATAGATCCATCAACTTCTTCCTTTTTCCTTCTCAATTTTATTTCTGAGAGAAAAAGGGTTTTTATTTCACTTTCACTTTGACTATGATAGTGCAATGCTGGAATAGGACTGAAATAAGAGATTTCTTTTCAAAACTTTCTCAGATCAATGTCACTTGGGTAAAAAATATAACAAAATTGGTGATCAGTAGCAAAGGTCAGGTAAGTAAAGAAATAAATATCAGACAGTTTAAATGAAATGGAAATATTCCTAAATGTCAAGATAGTATTGATATTAGTAATTAAAGAAGCAATATCTTCCTACACACTGCACAAAAGAGCAAGTTCAACTTTGCCTCCATTAACCTAGACTTCAATTCAAGGACAGAAGGATTCTGAGCCAAATTTTATAGTAGAAAAATTCTCAAGCAGGCTTGTGACTTATTACACCTGGACCTCTTTCAGTAATATTTTAAAAGCCTATATATAAAATGTGGCTTAATTTAGACTTGCTGATTTATCTATCTAGCCATCTGGATGTTAGTAATTGCACATGTATTATAAAATATGGAAAGAAATAGGATTATTAGGCTAAGATTAGTAGAAAAATAAAAGGGAGTTGATATTGATTTTTTCAAAAGGTAGAGTGAATATTCACCTGCCCTATGATTGTAACTAATGCATAATAATTTTTTAAAAATTAAAAAAACAAGCAAGCAGAAAAAAGGCATTATGCTTAATTAATGTTACAGGCAAGATTTTCAGAATAAGTGGGGATATTTATTTAACTGGTTTATCTAATAATAACTTGTGGAACCCAATGTGAAAGGAAGTCATTGAAACAAAACACAAAAGCGTGGATTGAAAAACAGTAATGAACATATATGCCTATACATACCAATAATAATGGAATATCTGTAACTATAGAAATAATGGCATAAAAGCCATTAGGTTTGGCAATTAAGAGATCATTAGTGACTGGAGAGAGAAATTTCTGTTGAATGACAAGGTTGGAAGCCAGATTATGAAGTTAAAAAGTGAGAGAAAAGGAAGTGGAAGTACTTAATAGAGATGTAATTCTCAAGGAGTTTGGCCACAAAGGGGAGGAAGAGATATCCATTTTAAATATCAGGAATGAATGAATTGAGTGAGACTTTTATGAGGATGGAGGAGATATGGACATGTTTGTAGAAAAGTCGGTAGATAGGGGGACATAAAAGATAAAAAAGAGAGTTGGAGATGACAGAGGATGATTGGGGATGATGCTGAAGAAAACAAGATGTAATGGAATCACTTGTACTTGTAGAACAGTTTGCCTTAGTAAGCAGTGGGGGTTACCTCTTAATGTGAAATAAGGTGAAGATAGGGATAGTTGTAGAAAATATCTGGGTACTGTGAGATGAAGAGCAGATAAGAGGAAGTTTTTAGAAAATAGCCTGTTTTTTCAGTAAAAATGAGGCAAAGTTTTTAACTGAAAGGATAGGGGAAGGGGGAGCCATGAGATATGTAAAGAGAGATGAAAAGGTTTGGAAGAACTGCTATGGTGAGTGGGATGGTGAGCAAATTAGGGAAATGCCTTGCCATGGTTATGGCCCAATTGAACTTATGTAACAAAGATTTGTAGTGAACTTAGTTGATACAATTTTATTATTTTCTCCAACTGTGTTCTAATACATATGAGTCAGAATGAAGATAAAGGGTGTTGAGAGTGATCTGGCAGGGAAATATAAACAATTTGATAAGAGGGCAAGAAACTCAAAAGAAGATGACATTGTAGAGTTGAACTGGTTCACCAAGTGGTGAAGATGGAGAAGGGAAGAGATTATAACTAATGCAGGAGTTATGGTCTGGCAAAGAATTGAAGAATTTAGTAATTGTTAGCCATGTTGTACATGAAAAATAGGATTTAGGGGTACAAGGCAGAAGAAGAGGTGGAATGATAATGTATTGTGATCAGATAATGGATTTTTGGATTTCATGAATGTGAAAGTGTTACAATTTTGAGTGATGGAAAGATAATGGTTATAAACATCTTTGTATAAGGTTCAGATAGGGTGGAGGAACAAGTCATAAGAAATGAGTAATTTGAGGAACTAAAAGATTAGGGTGATTGAGAGTGTCTCTCTCTCTGTATATATATATACACACTGAAGTGTCTTAGTATGAAGACAAGAGCTGGGGAGTAGAGAAAGACTTAAGACAGGAACTGACTTCATTGAGGAAAGGAGAGATTCCTAGAGGTTAGGAGACAACAGCTGTAAGAATATTGATTGTCTCTTATATATGGACTGAGAGAATCTCAAAGGAGTAAAAATTACTGAGTGATTATCATAGACGGAGAATCTGGAGGCTAGGGTAGGGGTAAGGGATAGAGATGGAAAGTACATCCATTGATGCAAAGTCACCAGGGAGGTTTTCATCAGGAGGGAGCCAAGTTTGAAAGCCAGTAGATGGAAGGAGTGAGAAAAGATTTAAGATGAAATCAATTTTGTAGCCTATGAACCAGGCAATGTGGAAGGGGTGGGTGTGATGAGAATGGCATTAGTGGTTAGCTAGGTTAAGAAAAATGAAATAAGGGATCAGGAAGTATAAGACAGGGGATGACATTTGAATGAGGAGCACCAGGTGTTCAGAACTATTGGGATCGGAAAGGTATTGCCTGGGCTAAATTCATCATCAAGGAAAGAATTTAGGTAGATTTCCATTGTCCATAGGAGTTTGGCCTCAAGTCAGAATCTCCTCTGGGCTTTAGGTATTTGAGGTAAGGGAATAAGTATGCACAGCTGGTGTTACTCTTCTTCGCACAAGGCAGGAGAGGAGACTATAGACTTGATGAAACAGTGTTTCTTCTCCAGTAGGATGATGGAGTTCAGGCAATGCATTAGGCATGGTGGTCTGCCTTGGTACATGAAATTTCCACATTGTTGATAGCAAATATCAATTAAAATAATAAACATAAGAGGTTTCCTCCTATATCAGTCAACCAACATAACCAATATTGTTCATGCTGATCTTGTATAGCAGTATGACCAGCACATAGGCTAGGTAAGTGCGGTGGAGAAGAAAATACAAATAAATGTATGTCATAAATAGGAAAATTGAGGTGAGCTAAATAAGTCATAACAGATCCCTATGCCCACTTCTCATCGCTGTATTTTATTAAGAACACAGAAAATGTAAAAAAATTAATTAAGGATTAAAAATAAGAAAATTTAAGTGAGTTGAGGTAATGCAATCATGGAATTATAGATTTAGATTTAATGGGATAACGAGAGTCATCTAGTTCAACAACTTTCTTTTACAAGTAAGGAAAGCCCCAGAGAGATTATATGACATATTCAAAATCACAAGGTAGTAATATATACTTACACACATGTGTATATATGTATGTACATATATGTATATACACAATGTATACACATACACACATATGTGTATATCTGTATCTATATATCTGAGGCAAACTTGGTGACAAAACTCTCCCCACAGAGAGTTCATCCTCAGACACCATGGAATAAAGTAGGGACTTGAAGACTTTTCTTAGTCATTGTTATACCTAGATCTAGAAGCTTATCAGTGCTGTTCAGTCATTTTCATTATGTCTGACTCTTCATGACCCCATCTGGGATATATACTAGAGTGGTTTGCTACTTCCTTCTCCAGCTCATTTTACAGATGAGGAAACTGAGACAAATAGGGTTAAGTGGCTTGTCTAGCATCACCTAGCTGCAGTAGTATAATTTCACCATTAGGAAATCCCTGTCATAGGAGGCTCCAGTATGGGAAGTCTTTTAGCTGGTGGCAATTGATATATTACTTTATAATTGATGAATTGATATAGATATAAAAACTGTAACTTATAGCTTGTTAAAGCAACTTAAGTTCATTGTCTGATTAACTTGATGTTAAGTGACTTACCCAAGATTATAGTGTCAGAATATATCAGAGGGAGGATTCCAAATCTGTCCCTGGAACTATTATACCACAGTGTCACTCTTCTAGATTAGCAAGCCCTGTCAAAACATCTTTTGGAATAGAGTTCAGCAGCCATCACTCCATGCTGGCACACTACATGATGGCAAAACTTCACTGGATTATGACCATTGGTTTTCCCCTAAATTCATGTATCTTTTTCATTGATTATGCAGATAGGGACAGTGCTTCTTAAACTGTGGGTCAAGACCCCATATGAAGTCTCAAAAATTTTGGCAACAGTATAAGTTTTTGGAATGTGCAACGACTAAAAATTAATTAAAAATCAAACTGGCAATGAATAGAAAGTGTTTCTGGCAGAGTTCACCCACATTGCATCGCACAACTTCACTGCTGCCTTAGTTCTGAACAGAAAGAATGTGCACTTTGCACTGAGCATGCCCTCAGGCCACACAATGCCAAAAAATGCTGCCAAAACACAAAAAGGGGTCTCAAGTGGAAAAAAATTTAAGAAGCCCTGCAGTTAAATGGAAAACTCTTCATATGGTTATAGATTCTTCAAGCTGGAAAAGACCTTGGAGGTCCTTGTGCAACTTCTCTATTCATTTAACTCATGCAATCACAATAAAATAATCAAAAAGAATAAATGAAACATGATAAGAACAGTCAAACAAAGTCAGGGAAAGGTCAAAGCAACAACATATGAGAGTTAAAGGTCAGGTGCTAAGATATTATTCAAATATATCAAGGAACAAAATGTCAGCCCATGGTTTCATCCTTCCTTTAAGAAGCAGAAAGGATCATTTATTGATAGATACAAATTTAAATAAGTTGGACTAGATGGCCTATAAGGCCTATTCTAACTCTAGGTTTATAATTTTACTGGCCTTGTTATTTGCAAAATTGGATGCAAATAAATGTTAAAACTATGTACAAATTCCTAAAGAAAAATATAGAAAAAGACATCAGAAAAGAATTAAAGACCAAGAAATTGGCTAATCTAACAGTTTCTGAAACATATGGCATAAATCCCCCAAAATTAGTGACAGACAAAAAAAATACAAAATACTAAGGCATTCTATTCACAATCTACTTAGGCACTGGATAATCTTTGCAGAAGTAAGCAACAGTCATCTCTACAAACAAATAAATAGCATTATGCTATTATAGTACCTAGAAATATTTATGTGGTATCCAGTATTTTAGTGCAATCTTAACTGGAATTTTAAAAACGCAATTTACTTTTGATGTGCTTATGAACATTTTTGAGTTATATTATCATGGTATCCTGAAAGGAAGACATCAGCAAAGCTGATCACAAAAAAGAGGTCCAGGTCTTCCTAAGGATCTACCTAGCTATTCTCTGGCCTTTTTAAAAAATTTATTTATTTACTTTTACTTTACAACATTCAGTTCCACAATCCCTTGAGTTTCAAATTTTCTCTCCCTCTTTCTCCTCCCCCAACCCCCATGGTGGCATGCAATCAAATATAGGATCTACAAATACCTTCACATTAAACATTAGTCAGGTTGTGAAGGATTATAACCAATGGAATGAACAATGGGAAAGAGGAAATAAACAAAAAAAAAAGAAAAAGAAAGAGCAAGCACTTTGCTTCAATCTGTGTTCAGACACAGTTCTTTCTCTGGATGTAGACATCTCTTTCCATCATGAGTCTTTTGGTGTTGTCTTATAACCTTACATTGCTGAGATGAGCCCAGTCTATCAAAGTTAGTCATCACACATACATTGTGTCTGTAATTGTGTACAAATTTCTCCTGGTTATGCTCTTCTTAGTCAACATCATTTTATATAAGTCTCTCCAGGTTATTATGAAGTCCATCTGCTCCTCATTTCTTATAGCACAATAGTATTCCATTACGTTCAAATACCACAACTTGTTCAGCTATTCCCCAATTGATGGGCATCCCCTTGACTTCCAGTTCTTTGCCACCACAAAAAGAGCTGCTATAAACATTTTTGTACATATGGGTCCTCTTCCCACTTCTATGATCTCTTTGGGATACAACCCTAGAAGTGGTATTGCTGGGTTATTCTCTGGCCTTTTAATCACCACTGTGCATTAGACTCTGGGCTTTGTTTCCAAGGAATAGGAAAAGAAAAATGATTAGACAAACAAATGAGAGGGGTCACTGGAGTACCAGGTTTATACTGCCCCCTTATATAGCCTACTCTGCAAATGTAGGAGATTGCATGATTCTGTGATCAAAGGTTTTTCAGACTTGGTAGTCTCTAAATCTTTCTAAAGAATCATTTATGACCTAGCCTTTAACAGTTGGGTGACCATACGAAGTCTGAATCTTGACCTAAGGTCAGAAACCAATATATTCTGAAATCATGCTGCCCTTTGTTTCTGTCCCTTTTTTGTTTTTCTTCTCTATAAATCTGAATTATTAATCTGGTTCCTTGACATTGGGTCAGACTGCTAGACCTTAATTCAAATGTACCAAACTCCTGTAGCAAGTGAATAATGAAAACCTCATCAAATGCCAAAAGTATTATATGAGGATTGAGAAGAAGACGCTATAGTTAAGATTATAAGGAGAAAAATATTTCCTTGGCATAAGTAAAATGATTGGGTATGTTTCATTCAATTAAAAACTATCAGAATGGATGGATTTAAAGGTGATTAAAACAAATTCAACCAGGAAACTTAATTAGCAAAAAAGTAACATAAATGCAAGTTGAATTGTTTCCTAAATTATAAGAAACTTATCAAGACCATTAAGAAATCTATTTAAACACTAACATGTCAATACTTTAATAAGATAGTAAATACTCAGTAGAATTTAGTTGTTGAATATTTATCTGTCAAAGATCTGTCAAAGAAGATATCATGGGCATGCTAGAATCAAGGGATCTAATGATATGAATATCCCAGTACTAGTCTCTAAGCTTACTTTTCCAAAGATCCAAGGCTATGGGTATCTGAGTGATTACTTTCCCTGAAGAGATGAAAGAATGAGTTATTTTCTACACAATTTCAGTAATCTTGAAATTGATGTGTTATCAACCTAGATAGAGAGAAGTATTCCTTATTACATTTACTTCATATCATATTAGATAAAAATAAAAGAGAGATATTATGGCACAGAATATAAAATGCAGGCACAGAGTGTTGAATGTTATGTCAGAATGAGCTGTGTTCCAATCCAACCTCTGATGTTCAATAGCTATGTAACCCTGAGCAAGTCCCTCATTTTTATGCACTTAAGCAACTCCCTAGGTTTAATTTAATATTACTTATGTTAATGTATCAGGATTAAATTTCCAGACATTTAAAGAAGGGAAAAATATTTTTATTTTAACCAATGTGTTAGAATTTTTAGCATCACAAAAACTGAAAATAGATAAATTCCATTCATTTATTTCATATAATTTTAAGGACCCTCATAGGAATATTTCATATAATATAGGATCACATGCTTTTTCTGCCTTTTTTAGAGGTGGCAGAAGCTTTCTATGGATTATGTAAGCTTTTAGCATTTCAAAAAGAATCCTGATTGCGAAAAAAAGGAAAAAGTTAACATTTGCAGTTAAGCAAAATATAACAATATACTGCATACAGACATGCTTGAGTATGAGAGCAATGTTTGGATAAAGCAGAGACTACTGAAACTTGTTTCAAAAAAAATCCCTAATGGTTAACAGTGTGAGTAAAGCATGCTTGCACACACACACACACACACACACACACACACACACATGCCCACACACATCCACATCCATACAGAAACACATACTGATTAGATTTGAAGATCACTGAATCATAGATTTTTGAGCTAGAATAGAAAACACAGGTCATTTAGTCTAACACTGTCATTATACAGATGAAGAAATAGGTCTAAAGGGACTAAATTAATTGTTTGAGATCACACATATAGTAATTAGTAGATTTTAATCTAGGTTCTCTGACTTCACATATAACATATACTCAACTTCACTGCACTGCTTCTCAAATCTTTCATTGTCACAGCACAACTTCACAATTCCTCACCTCTTTCCTCTCTCCCTTTTTATAATCTAGTATCAGTCCTTACTACTTTTTTTCAAATGGTCACTAATGACATCATAATATCCAAATACAATGGCTTTTTTCCATATACCTCATCTACCTTGACTTGTCTAGCATTCACCATTGTCAACCATCACCTTTTCTGTATAACCTCTCCTCACTTTCCATGACATTTCATTGGACTACTTTTCCCCCCATCTTTCTGACTATTCCTGTTTTTTCTTATTATTATTATTGATATAATCAGTCACCAAAGCTCTATTCTTGGTCCTCTTCTTCATATCATATCTTCACTCACTATTGTATTTATTGCTGTGGCTCTAAATATCACCACATAAAATACTTCTCAATCTACAACTTTAGCCTTTATTTTTCTACCAAGCTTCAGAAAGACAGATGAGCATTTCTTACTTCTTCCTGGACATGCTTAACTGCATGTATCACCACCAACTCAAATTGAAATTATCTCTAAATAAAATCACCATTTTCTTTCTAAAATTTGCTTTTGATATTGGAATTAGAATTTTAGAAATGACTGTTTAGGTAATTCGACTAATTCTTGGAAAAATACTCATTTGGGCTCAGATCATTCATTATGTTGTTTCCTACACCAGAAACCCATATGTACAAATCCATTGGTGAGAAATTCTATAGTGGTTATATTAAAACCCTTCAATAGTGAATTGCAAGTACTTTTCAGCAAAAGTAATTTTATATGGAAAGGAGGAAAAAATTAAATTAAAAAATTTGGAAGCTCAGGTCATCATGCCAGTCTCCTTTAGTCTTTGAATTATTCCCTATGACTTACTTCCCAGAATGTATTCTAGAGTATTTTGTGTTATCTGTCTCTTCTAATAGCACATCTACCACTTAACCTTTAGAGATCATCCCTAATTTACTAATTCCAGAAGGCACTTTTGCCTGAAATCCATCTCCTTTTAATTTTCCCATATCACTTGTATTAAAGTTTCCCAATATCATAAAATTTTATTCTTAAACTTACTTTACTAACCTCTCAGGTATTAGAGATGATACATAAATGATTGTAATAATACAAAAATGATTATTATTGTAATAATAATGCTGATTTTCACATGATTTATGGAGATCAATGTAATTACTTTTAAATCATATCTCATTACTATCTCTAGTCCCCATGTACTCTCTCTAGTCTCACTTACATGAATATATACATATATGTATTAAATACTATATATATATGACCTGTAACTTATACACTTGGCATGTTCATAGGAACTAGAGATACTATGCTATTTATCTACACTTAGATACCTAGATAGGCCAATAATCTCAACAATGTACACACTACTTCACTAGTGCAGCTTACATTCCCTATGCTCTGAAATTTCACATGATTGTAATGTATTTCTTTGCAAAAATACTACATAATGTTCATCTAACCAACTAGAAGTTTTCCTCTAGTTCATTTAATATTTCAGAAGTACCAATGCATATATTTAAGTGTCTGTCTCTAATTCTTCAATTTGTCTACATGATCAGCCCACATTTCTTCCCAGTCCTCTGAGCCCTAGATTTTGTTTGTTATTTTTCCCACACAAACCATCAACATCAATATGATCCAGCTCTTCCATAGACATCATTTAATTTCTTTATCACTCCTTTGGACACATGCAATTTTGATTTTTCTGACCTTGTGGTGTGCTATTGTATGTGTACTACAAAGTACATTTTTCATGTAAGCATAATATAATCACATTCTAAAGTTTTATGCATGTACATGTATTTACATGTATATGCACAATAAATCTATGTGCACATGTATGTATGTATTTGGATAGGTGCATATGTCTGCCATTTGGGTCATGCTAGGTTGTCTAAGACAACTTGAAGAGGCAAAACACTAGCAGATGATATCAAGTTCAGAAAACCTAACTAAAGAATCTCAAGTGATGATCAACCTAGCTACATTCAGAGGTCTTTCCTAGGGTCCCTTCTAACTGTTAAGGCATTCCTATTGTAGCAGCAACCACACTGGCATAACCATAACAGGATGACTTTGGACACAGGTTCTTAGATCTGCTTTACTAGGAAAGATAGCTGTTTAAGGGGTCAACAATCTTTTTTAATTGCATTCACTAGTTCAGGGGAAAAGTCAGCACCATGAACTTCAGAGAAAATATAAATAGAAAATACAAGCAGAGAAATAAAGACCAACAGACAGGTCTCTGACTGCCTGAATCAACTATATACTTTACATACATCCCTGGATCAATAGAGCCTTTATATCTGAGCAGTCAGGGAGCTCTGAACATAAGACCACTCAGAATCTCAACCAGAGAATCACAAGAGCCTTCTCATAAGTATATATGTGTGTGTGTATATATATACATATACATACATACATATATATACACACACATACATATATATATATATACTCATACACATATATATGTGTGTGTATATATATTTATAGTCTCTTAAATCCCATTAATACTACACCTATTCATGAGGACCTACTACCATCTGAACTTTATCTTGTACAAACCTAGTGGTTTGCATGATGCCTCTCTCAACAAAATGTGATGTCCTTGAAAGCAAGGGCAGTGTTTTTATTTTCATTTTTTGTATATCTAACTCTTAGCACAAGGTCTGTTTGGAACAAATCAAGAATTCAATAAATGCTCAATGTTATGAGTTGACTTGACTAGATAGTTGGTCATTAGGCAATTAATTTTTCGTCACAAAATCTTACGAAAACATCCACCACAGCATGAAGTAATTGGGACCTGAATTAGTGAATTAAGTACCCATAAAGATAAAAGAATTAATTTTGTAATGTGGATATATGAAATTTTGTGGGACAAAAGAGGTAGCCAGTTGGCATAGTAGCCAGTGGTCTGGTCTGGAGTCATGAAGACTTATTTTCATGAGTTCAAATATGTCCTCAGACATGTACTGTCTATATTGCCCTATGCAGACACTTAATACTGTTTGTCTCAATTTCATCATTTATAAACTGAGCTGGAGAAGGGAATGATGAACCACTCCAATATCCTTACCTAGAAAATCCCAAAAGTGGTCATGAAGAGTCAGTTATGACTGAAAATGTTTAAATAACAAGAACATGGGGGCAAAGGGATATGGATCTATGATTTATTCATTTGTGAGGGGTTGGGGGAACTCCATATAGAAACTGATGCAAATCTACAACTTATTTGTAACACTCTCATAGAGGGCTACCAAAAGTATTGAGAGTTTAAGTGGAATGATCATGTTAATACAGCTAGGACTTATCCAAAATAGGTTGTGAATTCAGGTTTTCCATACTCTAAATTCAGTTCTCTATCTACTGTGCAATGATACCTGTTAGGTACAAGCAAGCTTATATATCATCATTATAAAAGTTGCAATTTGAGCCTTTTTCTGATCACATCCTATCCTAGTTCATGTGTTTATTTGAGTTAGTGAGGTATGAACATTTCATCTTTACAGCTAAGCTCACAATAAAATTTGATTAGGGGAAAAATTATATTATAGGGGAAAGATCCAGTGACAAGGAGTCTGGAGAATAACTCTCTAGACCTTAAATATGACATTTAACCTTTCTTGTCTTCAGCTTCCCTACCTATTAAAATGAAGAGTTAGCTTAATTTTCTAAGGTCTCTTCTAACTAAAATAGCCTATGAAGTCACATCAAATTTGTTAAGTTCTGGAGACTACGTTGATAAACTGGCAAATATCTAGGGGAAGGCAATTATTATGGCAGAAGTACTTAAATCCATGTCACAAAAATAGGTTGATCTGGAGAAGAGAAACTTTGGAGGTACAATTAGTTCTTGTTAAGTACTGGAAAGACTAGTGATTAAACTTTCGGTTTGGCTTCAGAGGGCAAAACAAAGAGCAATGAATAAAAATCAAGAGGCACATTTAAGCTTAAGATCATGAAAAATTCCCAACATTTCAGGCTGTCCTTACCAGCTGGTTTATCTCCAGAGATTAAAGGTTACCTCTCTTTAGAGATGTTCAAGTAGAGTCTGTATAAACATTTTTTTAAAGCAGACATTTCTTTCTGATGTGAGTTGAAGCTGAAGTCAATTTCAGCTCTCAAATTCTATAATTGTATGAATGCATTAAATGTCTTCACCTCAACTCTGTGGAGTGCTACAAACTCATTTTTGACTTTAACAAGAAGGTAAGATCTATTTTGGCTAGAAATAACAAACATTTACCAACTGTCACCAGGAATATCTTTCCTTTTCAAAAAGAGAAAAACAAAAGATTAGCTGTTACTCTAAAATTTTATTTCAGTAGTAAGAGTGAGGACATTCTGTTAGATTCTGAGTTCTTCATTAATGCACCCAATGAACAAGGGACAATTTAGCAGAATCTATGCTTGTGGAACCTATTATTTTTCAGACATTTTCCAAGTCTCTTAACATGCTAAGGCTTTACAATAGGGGACATGACTTCCATAAGCCATGATAGATAACGCAAACAATGTTAGCCTTGGTTCAACTTTTGATCCATGAATCCTTCTACACATGTCAATTGCTTTTGAAATCATGAGCATTTTCTCAGTTTTATGAGGTTTTCTGTACTGTGCCACTATCTTGAGAAAAAATCCTTTCTAATAGTTTCATTGCTTTCTCTGGTGGTGTAACTATTTCTTTCCATAAATGATGTCTGCTTATTTTCTTCTTGTAATTTCCTTTAGAAAAAAAAATCTACAGCCTTATCTTTTAATTGTTGTCACTTTGCAACCAAGTGTCTGGGAAGTGGTGATGGCTTTATTGATTTGGGTACAAGCACAAAACAGCAGACACAGTGATTCTGGAGATGCTACAGTGTTGATGAATGGAAATCTCTGTATGCTATTATCCAAGAATGAAATGGAACTTACTAGAAACATAGGTTTCAGGGTTCTTTGTAAGAAATAGCAATTTAAAATGCATAAGATTTTTTTTTACTGCAGATGGTAATGATTTCATTTCTTAAACACACCCTAGTTTTTTGTTAACTTCAATTCCTAATAAAATTCATGCTTTTGAGCACTAGAATGAACTAAAATGATATGATTCTTGATAAAGTAAAACACACATGCACTTTTGCAATGACTTTGCTTTTCATTCAGTTTTAAAATAATGCCATTTGGAAGAGGCAGAGTGACATAGCGAATAGAAAGGTGACATCAAAATCAGGAAGAGTGGATTCTAGTCCTACTTCTAACATATCCCAGCTACATGACTGAGTGAATCACTTAACCTCTTAGTGCCCAGGCAATTCCATCAAATGGTAAATTGTAGAATACTTGTTAATCTATTGCCGTGGGCTGCTCAGTATCCAGTACTAAGCATGATTGGAGACATGAATAAGAAATGAAAAAAGCATGTGGGTAGTTCAAGGAAGAACCATGAACTCCATTTATTGATTCTCAGTACAAGATTTTTATAGAGCAAATGAGACAAAGGAATAGGACTCAAGTGTTCTTATCATTACCTTAGTCTGTTATATCCTAGAAGTAGCACAAAATAGATAATTTGATAAGGCTTTGTTCTCTAGGTGCCAAAAAGTCTTAGGAAAAGTCAGTTAACTCCTTTCATATACAGTCACATTACAAAGGATGCTCTTGAGAGCGGGCTTCAGGGCTGAAGCCAAAGCCACAATCATCGAGGACATTTGCATAGGAGCCAACCACCTAAGAATCAAATATTTTGGCTTTGAACAACTAAAGTCTTGGGGTATAGCCTATTGGTCTAAGAAATCAAATAATGTCCTTTTAATTGTAACTCATATCAAAAGACCCAAGGAGCAAGCTTAACAAAAATCTGCATTTTGAAGGGCCTTCTATAGAGCACATTATGAGATTTTTACCTGAGTCCTGAATCTGGCTTCCTTGGCTCCCCACAACCTATACTGGTAAAATGAATCCTGCTTCCAGAGAGTATTTAATAACAATAAAATCACAGATTGGGCTGAAAACATAATTTGGAAACAAAGAGTTCAAGGATAGAACTCAAAACTTTGAGTTTGGTACATTAACAACTTAATTTTTATGGATACTTTAGTTTTCTAAGAGCAGCTTTAAGAACTGCTCTTTTGACTACCTTGTTACACTGTGGACTCACATTGAATTTAGAGTCATCTAAAAACTACAGAACTTTTGCAAATGAAATGTCAAGTCTACATCTCAAGATGAACATTTTTTTTGCAAGAAATGGGGTTTTTCCTTTTATCTGGTTCCTGAGATAAAATTCTCCAGTAGTCCTCAATTTTACATATATATATATATATTCATTTTCTCAGATTGTTGTAGATTATGCAGGATTTTTGTCCTATTAAAAAGGAATAGTGTGGGTAAGAGTATTTGTTATTGTATCATTTCAGTCATGCTTACTTTTACTCAGTGACTCCATTTGGGGTTTTCTTGGAAGAGATATTGAAGTGGTTTGCCATTTCCTTCTCCAGCTCATTTTGTAGATGAGGAAACTGAGGCAAAGAAGATTAAGTGATTTACCCAGGGTCATACAGTAAGTGTTTGAGGTTGGATTTGAACTAAGGAAGTTGAATCTTCCTGATTCCAGTTTGGTGCTCTATTATTGCACTGCCTATCTCCCCTGATTTATATGAAACCTAACAGGAAGAATTTGCAAATTATTTAGACTGATTGACCAACTAGCAGGAATGTAGACAGCATCCATTTTTCAAGTATTGGTTGAACTAGATGATCACTGAGTTGTCTTTAACTATGAAATAAGATATGACATATTCTTAATTTTGCTACCAATTTGCTTTGGACAAATAACAATTTAGAAGCAAAGTCATACAATCTTGGAGTTAGAAGGGACATCAGAGGTCATTTATTCCAACTCAGGAAAATAATGCCACCTATGTAGTCTTTTTAACATTTGAAGGAATTTGATTTTTAAAATCTTAGGATACTTTGTGCCAGAATAAGCCTTTTCATAATTTCCACCCATTGGTATTAGTTTAGTGAATAAATTTAATTCCTCTTGCATATAATATCTGTTCAACTAGCTGAACATAAGTATTATCTTTCAATCTCCAAAAACATCTTTTGACTAAGTGAATATCTCCAACTGATTCAGCTGTTCCTCATATATCATGGTTTCTGAGCCTTTCATAAACTTCGTCACTATTGCCTGCATTTATTGCAGCTTGTCAATGTTCTCCTAAAATGTACCCTTCCTTTTCCTTTCGCCTCCAACAGAGGGAGAAGAGCTCATTAGCTCAGATATGTTTGGGCCATGGCCAGTTTTGGGTTCCATATGATTTTTATTATCTTTTCCTGAATATTCTATTACTTGATAATACAACCCAAGATTTCATTTTTTTCCAACATAGCTACTTTTTATTGCTGACTTAGGAAGTCTACATTCAACCAAAACCCCATACCTTTTCCCCATTAATTGGTATCTAGTCAAGTCTAATCGTTTTTATACTTGAGTAAGTGCTATTTTGTGGGACTTTATACTTATCCATATTAAATTTCAGGTTATACTTATGCTATCATCTGTATATGCTATTATAGATAGCTTTAGGTGGCTCAGTGTCATTGGGCTTAGGGTTAATCCAACCTCAGACACTTACTAGCTCTATAACCCTGGACAAGTAATTTTGTCTCCATTTGACTCAGTTTCCTCAACTATAAAATGGGATTAGTGATAGTACCTATCTCCCAGGTTAGTTGTGAGGACCCAATGAGACAATATTTATAATGCCCTTATCTTGCATGTTCTAGGCACTATATAATGCTAGCTGTTATCATTCTACATAATTGAGATCTTTTTAGATGCAACCTATCTGTTATTTTTCTATATTCATGTCACAAATTCACAAATTTAATAAATGCAGTTATCTATGTCTTCATCAAAGTAATTGATCAAATATCAACATAATTTGTTTTTCTCTGCCTCATTCTTCTTTTACAGGCAATTATTTGGCACAGTGGACAGAGTATTGGATTTAGAATCAAGAACACCTGAACTCAAAGCTTGCTTAAGACATTTACTCACTGTGTGACCCTGTGCATGTCTCTTACTCTTTTTCTGTCTTAGTTTCCTCATCTGTAAGATAGGGATAATAATAGCAACTACTTTCCAGGGTTTTTGTGAAGCTCAAATCAGATAATATTTGTAAAACATTTTGTACATCTTAAAGTGATATGGAGGCATCAGCTCTCATTATCATTATTATCATTATGCAAAATATCTAGGGAAGAGGTCACATGATTTGCAAGATGGCAGTGTAGTTGCCTTTAGAATAATGTTATCTCCCTACACGTCAATGAAGAAGGACCCACCCTATATTTAATAGTAATTAAAACTCTTGCAATAAAATAATAATAATAATAACAAAAGTAGGTAGGCCTTACATAGTACCTTAAATCTGCAAAATTAATTTACATATTTCCCTAATTTGATTCCCATAGCAACCTCATGATGTAGGTGGTATTATTACTCCATTTTGCAGATGACAAAGCTGCCATGGAGAGGGGCTAAATGACATAGCCTAGGGTCACGCAGTAAATATGACTCTTGTTTTCTGGATTTAACCTAGCACTCTAACAAGTATGTCACTTAGCTACCTCCATACAAAGAAGTACCTCCATTTAGAGTAATGCCTCCCAAGTTAAAAGTAGAGTAACAAATTGGCTGAAGTTGCCATTCACCATAAATAATCCTAATCTGGCATATCAGTGTGTTGGGTATCCAATGCAAACAGCTATTAGTAGTAATGAATAAGGGTCTTGCCTTAGTTTGAACCTCACCTCACTATATGACTAATTCCAAATACTGACTCTGCTACATGATAGAAATGGCATGGGACTCTGCGAGAAGCAGAACCTGTCAGGGTAATACAGAAGATGGTATAGTGGAAGAGCTTCAATTTGAGATAGAAGAGAAGCTTTAAACCAAGTTATGGCTCATTCTCTCTCCAGAAAGTTTCCAAATTTAAGAAACCCAGTCAGGTTCCAAATATCCCACCCTAACTAAAGGATACTGAAGCCAATCAGCCTGGTAAATAATAAGTCACCCTTGTCAAGTCTAGAGGCAATATAATGGCCATTTAGGTTGTTGTGGTTCCCTTCCTTGATATTTTAGGAGTTTATGTTTAGTGAAAAGTTAGTAGTAAAATTAAAACCACATGTTCTCATTGGATAAATAGACAAGATCATGATCTTCAGTATGACCTCACCATTATTAATTATATTAACTACAGTATTATTAAAATTAATAATAATATCACAACTTTTGGTTTACAAAGTACACAATAAATATTATCTCATTTTATCCTCATAATAACCCTAGGAGGTAAGTGCTCTTATCTTCATTTTTTTAAAGATTAAGAAACTGAGAAGACAACAGTTAGTTGACTTGCTCAAGGTTAGACAGCTAGTAAATATCTGAGACTAAAACTGAACTTACTTCTTACTGAATCCAGGTCTATCACTATCTACTGCAAGGCCTAAACACCTCTAAATGAGATGTGATGGGTGGAGCCAAGATGGCGGAGTAGAAGCAGGACCTCCCTGCTGCTCCTGCATCCACCTTCCCCAATCCATGTAAAAAGGGGGCTCTAAACAAACATTGGAGCTGCAGAACCCACAAAATGACACAGAGAAGCTAACCTCCCACTGAGGACAGCCCAGCAGGCCAGCAGGAATTGGCCAGCACAGCACTCTGGGAGCCCAGCCCAAACCCATGCCAAGGCTTTAGCCCTAGGGTGGGCCTGACCAGCCACCAGCAGGAGGGACCCCAGATCAGCAGCAGTTGTGGCTGTTTCCAAAATTATCAACACATAGATGCAAAGGACAAAGTGAGTGGTCAGTGCAGTCTGGACTTTGGGACACAGTAAGTGGGAGCGCGTGGCTTTTGTCCCTGGGGTGAGAAGCCACTGAGACACTGGCACAGCTAGACAGCTCCACGTGGCAGCTTCAGTTCCTGGCCTGAAGAGTGTAGGAGGACCAAGCACCAGTCTGAGGGGTAATCACTCTTGCTTTAACCTGCTTGGATCTGGATTGCAGTCTAGGATGGACATCCTGGGGTGTATGTCCAGCTTGCCAGAGCATGTGGAGGCTTCAAAGAGGGCACCCATCTAATACCTCTGGCAACTGAGAAAAACCCAGTATTGGGAAGAAAGTTCTCCTGTCTGGTGGCAGAGTCCTACTGTGGCAAAAAGGCCGGGCATCAAGTGACTGAGGGGCAACATGACCAGGCAAAGGAAACAAAGCAGACAGAAGATTACAACATTAGACTCCTATTTTGGGGACAAAAAGGAGCAAAGCATGGAACAGGAGGAAGACAGTGAAGTCAGAACTCCTGCACCAAAAGCTTCAAAGGAAAATACAAGGTGGTTACAGGCCATAGAGGACCTTAAGAAGCAGAAAAGAGAAGTGGAGGAAAAATTGGGAAGAGAAATGAGAACAATGCAAGAAAATTATGAAATGAGAGTCAACAGCCTGACTGAGCAAAATAATACTTTAAAAAACAGACTGACTCAAATGGCAAAAGAGGCTCAAAAAGGCAATGAGGAGAAGGATGCCTAAAAAAGCCAAATTTGCCAGATGGAAAAAGAATCTCAAAAGCTCAATGAGGAGAATCATTGCTTCAGAATTAGATTGGAGCAAATGGAAGCTAATGACTTTATGCGAAATCAAGATGCTGTTAAACAGATCCAAACAAATGAAAGAATAGAAGACAATGTGAAATATCTCATGGGAAAAACCACTGACCTGGAAAATAGACCCAGGAGAGATCATTTAAAAATGTTGGACTACCTGAAAGCCATGATCAAAGTAAGAACCTAGAAATCATCTGCCAGGAAGTTCTCAAAGAAAACTGCCCTGATGTTTTAGAACCAGAGGGCAAAATAGAGGTTGAAAGAATCCACCGATCACCTCCTGAAAAAAATCCCAAAAAGAAAACTCCTAGGAATATTATAGCCAGGTTCTGGAATTCCCAGATTAAGGAGAGAATATTACAAGCAGCCAGGAAGAAACAATTTGAATATTGTGGAAACACAATCAGGATAACCCAGGATCTGGCAGCTTCTACACTGAGGGATCGAAGGGCTAGGAATATGATATTCTGGAGGTCAAAGGAACTGGGATTAAAACCAAGAGTCACCTACCCAGCAAAATTGAGTATCATGTTTCAGGTCAAAATATGGTCATTCAGTGGAATAGAGGACTTTCAAGCATTCTTGCTGAAATAACCAGAGTTGAACAGAAAATTTGACATTCAGATACAAGAAGCAAGAGAAGCATGAGAAGGTAAACAGGGAAAAGAAATCATAAGGAACTTATCAAATTTGAAATATTAACGTTTCTACATGGAAAAAAAATAATTGTAACTTATGAAACTTTTCTCAGTAGTTGAAGGGAATAGAAACACATATATATGTATATATTCATATATATGTCTATATATGAGGGTACAGACCACTTTACAGGTGGCACAGGACCAATTAAACAGGAAGGGATGATACAAGGTGAAATTAAGAGGTGATAGAGGAATACAATGAGAGGAGATGGTAGAGACAGAATGGGGTAAACTATCTCATGCAGAAGAGGCAAGGGAAAATGGTTACAATGGAGGGGAAGAATAGGAAGGCAAAAGGGAATGGGTCAACCTTATTCCCATTGAATTTGGCTTGGGGAGGGAATGAAATACACACTAAATAGGGCATCTCACCCTCCAGAAGAGTAGGGGGGAAGGGGATGAGAGGGGGGATAATGGAAGGGAGGGCAGGCTGGGGCAGGGGAGGGAAGTTGGAAGCACTCACTTTTGAAAAGGGATGAGACCAAAGTAGAGAATAGAACAAGTGGGAGGTGGGATAGGAGGGAGAGAAATATAGTCAGTCTTTTACAATATATCTACTATGTTATTGTTTTGCATTAGCTACACATGTACAAGCTATACTGAACTTCTTATCTTCCCAGTAAGGGTGGGTGACAAAGGAGGAAGGGAATGAATCTGGAATTCAAAGTTTTAAAATCAAATATTCAAATATACATGTATATATATATATGTGTGTGTGTGTGTGTGTGTATGTATATGTATATATGTATGTGTGTATATATATATATATATATATATATATATTCCCCTTTCGACTTTTCCAGTGGGTCTCTGTGCCCCAATGCCTGTATATCTTATTTCCCAATTACATATAAGATGGTATTAATAATAGTATATGGGAGAAAATATGGGAGAGAGCAGATTGGACAAGGGGATATCCTATGGGACTGTTATTTTGGGGTGGTGGGTAGGGGGAAAATGGGGAGAAAATTTGTAACTCAAAATGTGGCAGAAATGAATGATGTAAATCAGAAGTTAATAAAGCATTTGAAAAAAATAAAAATACATGAGATGTGATGATTTGACCACACCCATACATAGATATGAACAAGAGAAAATTTGCTATAGCAGAGGAAGGGGAAATTGACTATTGTGGGGCATAATATAAAATACTGCGTAAAAGGGAAAAGGTCTAGAGAAAAAAAATGCAAAAAAAACTAGACTCTTAAACAAACACTAAAGCTCTTAAAGAGGAGGAAATGAATAATTATTCAGAGAAAGATGATAATACATGAATAAATATTATTTGCTAAACAAAATGATCCGGAATCCATCAATAAAAGGAAAGTAAAACAGTAAATTTTGTGGATTCTCTCCAAAAATCACCGAAAAATTACCGAAAGTAAGAAAGTCTAGAATCAAAGAGAAATAATACAGCTTTTCAAACTATTTAAGAAAGATGTTAGATTAGAAATTGAGTATTAAAGCAGAAGTCAAAACAATATGCAAGAGAGCAGGCAAAATATGAAAAAACAGAAAATTTATGTAAATTTGTAGAGACTCTGATAAAGGTAATGACAGATTTGGTACTCAAAAATACTGTAGTAAAAAATAATTTGGTGAATGAAGATGAATAAACCTGAAATATATATGTAACTGACCTTGAAAAGAGGTTTGGGGGTAGCTACATGGTGCAGTGAATAGAGCACTGGCCCTGGATTCAGGAGAACCTGAGTTCAAATCTGGCCTCAGACACAACACAAAACTAGTTATATGACCTTGGGCAGGTCACTTAACCCCAATTGCCCTACCTTCCCCCCTCCAAAAAGCACACACACAAAAAGAGAATTATACAAACGTAATTGGGAGATAATAATACAAGGAAATTGTCTCCCAAACAATGAAAATATATAGTAAATTTTAATCAATAAATTTCATAGACTGATGAAAGAGAAAAACATCAAGCTTAAAATTCTAAAGCAATTAAATTGTAGAATTGATTGGAAAGAAAGAAATATTATATAAAACCCAAACCATAGAGGAACAGATTTCTTAATTTGCAAGTACTCAAAACAAGAGAAATACAAAAAAATAAGTTAAATAGGTAACCTTACCAAGAAAAGACTAAGCAATTTACTTAATTCTGCCATACTTTTAGGCGTTAGCAAAATATCAATTTCTTTTTTTAAATCCAATAATAAAAAATGAAAGGTAATAGAAATGGACAGAAGGATCTCAGAGGCTAAAAAAGTCAGGGTAGTGAATGAGGATGACTTGAACTAATACTATTTCTCCTAAAACTCACATCTCTCAAAAAAATGTCAAAATATCTTTTGTGTGGGAGATATCAAAGATGTTATTTGATCAGTGTGGGATAGGGGTGGTGAAAGAAAGCAAAAGTTTCATTCTCACCTGGCTTGGATATACGAGAGTCAGTTGAATAGTTGATTTAACTTCTTAATGAGAATGGGGATCCCAGGACTTCTTTTCTTTCTTTGGAAAGGAGACTATGGATTTGTAATAATGTCAGATTTAGTCATTAAATCAGTTGGTTGATGTTGATTAAATTTTTGATTCTTAAAAACAGAGTACTTGTTATGTACTGTTTTATATTAGAAAAGGATTTCAATTTTTAAAAAGCACCAATAAAAATGTGTTTTAAAATATCTAGGTGAGATTGGGAACAATATGGGGTAGCTATGTGGCACACTGAATAGAGCACTGGCCCAGGGGATCAGTAGGACCTGAGTTAAAATCTGGCCTCAGACACTTAACACTCACTAGCCATGTGACCTTGGGCAAATCACAACCCCAATTGCCCTGCCATCTGGCCTCCAAAAAATAAAAGATTGGAAAAAATACAGGATATCCTAAAAGAATTTCTAGGATTTTCAATTAAATAAAATTAAAGTATATTTGTCCAAACAAAGTTAATGCACCTAGGATAAGAAGAAAAGTTATGAGTGGGTTTTTTTGGGAGGGCTATATAGAACTTCTCTGAAAACAAATATAATATCAAAAATATTGGGGGTATTAGATTGACCTGTTAGGTGAGAACCTCCTCATTCCCTGCTATGTATGTAACATAATCAGGATGGGAAAGTCTAAAGTGGATTTCAAATGTGTTTTTGAAGAAAGCTAAATTTGCAATTTCAGGTCTAACACACACACACACACACACACACACACACACACACAAATGTCTTCTAATTTAAAAACTCTGTCAGCAATGTAATTCCAAAAATTAAAGTTTTACAAATACCAGGGTTATTTGCCTCCTGGAAGCATAAACAATATAACTGAAAGGAAGAGAAACAATTCAGTGAGAAGAGAGGCCTAAGTCAATTCTGTAAAGTGTAAATTACTCCCTTGCTGACCTACTGAAACAGACCTGTTGCTGCCAGCACATTTTTTTTTATCACTTAGCTTAGCACTTTGGTCTCATTTCATATTTAATCAGCCCTGTGTACCTATAATGAACTCACCAGGACCACGTATTTCCATAGAATACTATTCATCTGAATGTATTGAAAACATTTATTGAGCATACCTGAGGCGTATCTCAAATCCAGAACACATTGAAAACTCCTAATCTCCTAATAAGCAACTACAAAGTTATAGTAGCCAAGCCTTAGATATGTGAAGAAAAGAAGGGAATAGGGAAGTAAAAAAAGATTGAAAGAAGGTGAAAAGAAAGACATGAAAGGAGAAAAATAAATGTCATGTAATTGAACTAGCAAATAACTAGAGGTCTAGGTATGTGGTATTGAAAATCAATAATAAAAATAGGGTCATGTCATGGGATCTACAGCTAGAATTCTCTTTTTTTAAACAAATGAGGAAACTGGGAACCAAAGAAATTTCATGTCTTATTCAAGATCCCTTAGGTTAATAGAAACAGAACCAGGATCCAAACCCACATTCTCTGACTCCAAATTTTTACCTTCTTTCTACCTTGCCACTCTATACCTGATATATTTCTTTTTTTTATTAAAGGAATCATTCCCTTGGAGTATTTATCATCTCTTCATTCAAATTCTTCCAAGTATTTAATATATTTGATTATATTGCTGAAGAAAAATGTTATGGATTTAAACAAATAGGTGATAAATTAATTGTTAATTTGATAAATTAGGGAAATTAGAAAGGTAATGGAATTTCAAAGGTCAAAATATTTATAATTAAAATTTAATCAGAAAAAATATAAAAGCACTATGAAAAATTAGTGGTAACCGGTTTTTCTAAATTTATCTGTGACTATTAAGTAAGGAATTAAGTAATGAATTCTCAAGAAAATGCAAAAAATTAGAAGCTTGAGGCAGTTATCTATAATAAATATTGAGACAACAAAGTTTTGATTCAAGGTGACAATATCTGATGGAATATTAACTCCCCAAGAACGTGATGCTAGGCAGTGTAGAGACAGAGGAAGACCAGGAAGTATGGGTGACACTGAAAAAATATGCATAATCTCCTGAATGAGGGCACCTCTGAAGAAGAAAGCAGAATATTCCTTCACCTAGGCTAATACACTTTGAGATCTCTGTCTCTCTACTCTCCCTGGTCCACTTCCATCAGCACATTATTCCACCCAAATGACACTGCTTGTCCATGTACTATCTAATGTGAGGATGTGTCTGGCATCAGCAGTGATGAGGAAGCAAGCCAGTCTTGGATTGTGACCCATGAACTCTGTCCCACTATGAACTGATGTAGACCCAGGTTCCAGAATTCACAATAACAACTCTTTCAGATGAGTCAAGAGCTAAAGGAAACCCCCTATAAGCTAGACTCCCAGTCCCAGTATCATAAGAATGCCAACTGGACCTTAGTGACAGTTACAGTGCTATGATGAACATTACATAGCTCTTTACATATGGGATCTCATTTGATCCTAACAATATTTTACACAACATTTTACAACTGAAGAAATAGAGTCTTGGAAAAGGGAAGTGCCTTCCTTATGTTCGCACAGCTACTAAATGTCAGAGGCAACATCAGGTACCAGGGTTTTTCCTTAACTCCCAATGTCAGTGTTCTTTATACTCCGTCACTCTACATAATGCAAAGTGAGTCTTTATTTAAAAAATAATCTAATCTAATATTTACAGATTTTGTTCAAATCAGGAAAAATAAAAGAATCTGTTATAATTTAGTCATAACCTGATGTAGCTGTGGTAGGAAAAAAAAACAATTGGATTAGGTACTGGGCAACCTAGCTTGTTACCTGAGCTTTGCCATTGAATGTCATTAGGTAAGTCACATAAGTTCTCTGGAATTCAATTTTACACACATACACACACACTATCGGGGCATATAACACATATATAACAATGGTTATGTAACAAAAACAAGTTACTTTCCTTGAAGGAATTTGTTTTTATTTTCTTTCCAAATTTGCTTAAGGCAGGGCTTTTAATATTATAGGTTTTTAATAAATGCTTTTTGAATTGATTTTTTGATCGATCATAATGAAACAAAACTATATAAAGCAAGACATACATCTCGGAAGAAATGGAGCTATAGATATATAGCTATTTTTATTACAGAATTAATGAAAAGAAAATACATGTTTTCCTTAGAAAATTATTTCTTTGCTAGCGTGATAGACATAAATTTCAAAATTGGATTTTACCATTTTCCATTGTGTGACCTTGGCTAAGCCATTAAAATCCTGTATGCTTCAGTTACACTACCTCCTCCATAACTGGAATATATTCAAGAAACTAACATGGAAATAATGAGTTTTAATCAATTTCAAAATAAATTTATTGAGTACTACATACTATAAGGATAAATCTTGTGGGATATAAGTCAAGATCAACATCCATAAGGAACTTATAGCTATCTTGGACACAATGCTAGATTTGGAAGAAGTAAACCCTGGGTTCAGATCATATCTTAAAATCTTAAATGTAATCTATGTAGTGCCATATGTGAAATCTATGTAATTCTAGGCAAGTCACTTGATCTATCTCAAACTCAGTTTTCTATCTGCAAAATGGGCATGTTTAACTCTCATAGGATTGTTGTGATGATGCAGTAAGACAATATATCTCAAGTGCTTTCCAAGTCTTAAGGTACTATATAAACATTGGTTATTATATGAATCATTATTACTGCTGAATGTAGTTGCAAGTAATGTCAGCCTTTCTTGAACTTAAAATAATGACATCAAAGACATGAATTAGGAGGCATAAAAAATAAAGTAGGGCATTGTGCACTTAAATTCAGAAGGAACAGATTTCTCCATCACCTTTTCTTCACAAAGTCCTGTTTCCTTAAAAAAAAGAAAGAAAACAACTTATATGATAGTGTCAACAGGAAGATGACTCTAATCTCCAACCAAATTAGCATTTCTTCTGAATTTAAGTAACATATGCTTATCTTTGCATATTTTAATTCCCCTAGTAGGATACAAATCCTTTATGATCCATGACTGCCTTGATTTTTTTTATATCACCCTTTTCTAGCATATAATAGACAATAAATGTTGGGTTGAATTAAAATTTAATAATGTAAAAATTGATGATGATAAATGTAAATTCCTACACTTGAAGTTTTTTTTTAGTCAAATGCCCATAAAAGTATAGCAATGGAGGTCATGAGGGGGGCAGAGCCAAGATGGCGGAGTAGAAGCACGACCCTCCCGTGGCTCTGGCTTCCACCCTCCCCAATCCATGTAAAAAGGGGACTCTAAACAAACTTTGGAGCTGCAGAACCCACAAAATGACACAGAGAAGCTAACCTCCCACTGAGAACAGTCGGGCTGGCCGGCAGGAATCGGCCAGCGCAATGCTCTGGGAGCCAAGCCCAGCACCGCACCAAGGCTTTAGCCCCAGGGCGGGCCTGACCAGCCGCCAGCCAGAGGGACTCCAGATCAGCAGCAGCTGTGGCCGTTTCCAGATTTATCAATACATAGATGTGAAGGACAAGGTGAGAGGCCAGTGCATTCTGGACTTTGGGACCCAGTAAGTGGGAGTGCGTGGCTTTTACCCCCGGGGCGAGAAACCACTGAGACGCTGCCAGCGCCACTTGGCGGCTTCAGCTCCTGGCCTGCAGAGTGTAGGGGGACCAAACACCAGTCTGAGGGGTAATCGCTCTTGCTTTAACCTGCTTGGATCTGGATTGCAGTCTAGGGTGGAGCTACTGGGGTGTGTGTCCAGCTTGCCAGAGTGTGTGGAGACCTCACAGAGGGCACCCATCTAATACCTCCGGCAGCTGAGAAAACCCCAGCGTTTGGGACGAAAACTCCCCTGTCTGGTGGCAGAGTCCTACTGTGGCAAAAAGCCCAAAAGTCAAATCATTGAGTGGCAAAATGAGCAGGCAAAGGAAACAAAGCAGACAGAAGATTCCAACATTACACTCCTATTTTGGGGATAAGAAGGAGCAAGGCATGGAACAGGAGGAAATCAGTGAAGTCAGAACTCCTGCACCAAAAGCTTCAAAGGAAAATACAAGCTGGTTACAGGCCATAGAGGACCTTAAGAAGCAGATAAGAGAAGTGGAGGAAAAATTGGGAAGAGAAATGAGAACAATGAAAGAAAATTATGAAATGAGAGTCAACAGCCTGACTGAAGAAAATAATACCTTAAAAAACAGACTGACTCAAATGGCAAAGGAGGCTCAAAAAGGCAATGAGGAGAAGAATGCCTTAAAAAGTCAAATTTGCCAGATGGAAAAAGAATCTCAAAAGCTCACTGAGGAGAATCATTGCTTCAGAATTAGATTGGAGCAAATGGAAGCTAATGACTTTATGAGAAATAAAGATGCTGTTAAACAGATCCAAACAAATGAAAGAATAGAAGGCAATGTGAAATATCTCATGGGAAAAAACACCGACCTGGAAAATAGATTCAGGAGAGATAATTTAAAAATTATTGGACTGCCTGAGAGCCATGACCAAAGTAAGAGCCTGGAAAGCATCCTCCAGGAAGTTCTCAAAGAAAAGTGCCCTGATGTTTTAGAACCAGAGGGCAAAATAGAGGTTGAAAGAATCCACCGATCATCTCCTGAAAAAAATCCCAAAAAGAAAACTCCTAGGAATATTATAGCCAGGTTCCAGAATTCCCAGATTAAGGAGAGAATATTACAAGCAGCCAGGAAGAAACAATTTGAATATTGTGGAAACACAATCAGGATAACCCAGGATCTGGCAGCTTCTACACTGAAGGATCGAAGGGCCTGGAATGTGATATTCCGGAGGTCAAGAGAGCTGGGATTAAAACCAAGAGTCACCTACCCAGCAAAACTGAGTATCATGTTTCAGGGGAAAATATGGTCATTCAGTGGAATAGAGGACTTTCAAACATTCTTGCTGAAAAAACCAGAGTTGAATAGAAAATTTGACATTCAGATACAAGAAGCAAGAGAAGCATGAGAAGGTAAACAGGGAAAAGAAATCATAAGGAACTTATCAAAGTTGAACAATTTTTTTTTTTTTGGAGAAATTGGGGTTGAGTGGCTTGCTCGGGGTTGCACGGCCGGTTGTTGTTTCTGGGTGTGGTGCTGGGTGTCTGGGCCCGGATTTGAAGCGCTTGCTTGCTGAGCCACCTGGCCAAAGTTGAACTATTAACATTCCTACATGGAAAAACAATAATTGTAACTTATGAAACTTTTCTCAGTAGTTGAAGGGTTTAGAAATATATATATATATATATATATATATGTATATATATATATATATATATATATCTTTATATGAGGGTATGCGGGCATATAAATACCTATGTGAATGTGTGTATATATGTTTACAGGTATACATAGATAGAGGGCACGGGACCAATTTAACAGGAAGGGATGATACTTAAAAGGTGAAATTAAGAGGTGAGAGGAATATAATGAGAGGAGATGGGGAGAGACAGAGTGGGGCAACTATCTCATACAGAAGAGGCAAGGGAAAATGGTTACAATGGAGGGGAAGAATAGGAAGGCAAAAGGGAATGGGTCAACCTTATTCCTATTGAATCTGGCTTGAGGAGGGAGGGAAATACACACTAAATAGGGGATCTCACCCTCCAGGAGAATAGGGGGGTAAGGGGATGTGAGGGGGGATGATGGAAGGGAGGGCAGGCTGGGGGGGAGGGAAGTTGGAAGCACCCACTTTTGAAAAGGGACAGTATCAAAGTAGAGAATAGAATAAGTGGGATGTGGGATAGGAGGGAGGGAAATATAGTCAGTCTTCTACAATACATCTACTATGTTATTGTTTTGCATTAGCCGCACATGTACAACCTATACTGAACTGCTTTTCTCCCCAGTGGGGGTGGGTGACAGGGGGGGAAGGGAATGAATCTGGAATTGAAAGTTTTAAAATCAAATATTCAAATATATGTGTGTATATAAATAAAACAAATAAAAAAAAGTATAGCAATGGGGAGTTTGGGTTAAAGAACAATTCATGTGGGAAAAGATGTTTGGACATAAGTTTTATTTGAGTCAACAGTGATTGAGCCACAGATTATGAAGAAACTAATTGGAACCATCACTTTCATTAAATAAACATAGGATGTAGAAGAAAGAAGGTAGTAATGTCCCAATAAGCAATCTTTTAAAAAGCACTTTTGGAATACTATGTTTAGTTCTGGGTCCCACATTTTAAGGACATGATTATGCTGGAAGCATTCTGGAGTAGGACAACCTGGTAAATAATAAGTATTGTAGACCATGTCATAGGAGGATTACTTGAAGAAAATTGGCATCTTTATCTTGGAAAAGAGAAGAATTAGTGGGGACGTAAGATCTGCTTTCAACCATCTGAAGGGTTATCACATAAAAGATGGGAAATGGAAGAACTAGGAAAACAACAAGGTGGATGTAAAAAGAGGAAAATGAAGTATAAAAAAAGACATTTTTTTTAAACTTACAGTTGCCCCCAAGGAGAATGAGTATATCAGGAAGTGAATTCTCTACCACTTGGGATTTATCAAGGATATTGTAAAGGGTACTCCTATTCATGTACCATCTGGACTAAATGATTTCCTAAATTGATTACAACTCTTGGGGCTTCGTGATTATTTTAAAAATTATTTTAAAATATATTTTAGGGGTGTCTAGGTAGAGCAGTGAATAGAGCACTGGCCCTGGAGTCAGGAGGACCTGAGTTCAAATCCGGCCTCAGACACTTGACTCACTAGCCATGTGACCTTGGGCAAGTCACTTAGCCCCAACTGCCCTGCCTTCCCCTCTCCAAAATGCAAAAAAAATATTTTAAATAAATTCAAAATAAGAAATGAACATTTTCATGTACACAGCAGAACATAAGAGATGATTCAATATAAAACAATAAATTTCAATTTCAAGAAAGTTTGTATAACAAATAGTACACAATGTTTTCAATTGCCCAGCTTTTCTTTGCTTCCTAGTTGGTTTTCATTTTCTTTCTGCTATACTTTTTACTTCATGCTTATTTCCACCTGTCATCCATTTTTCTAAGAAGGCAGATAGCATCTTCCTTCAAAAGTCCAAGTCCTTCCATGTTTTTCTAAATCAACAAGCTCATCATTTCCTATCCCACAACAATATTTCAACCCAATCACATATTTGAGAGAATGTCTATGAAAGTTCCCCCCGCAATTTCTGCATTCTTTCTATTTTTGGCTATGTATGCTCTATTTATACATGAAAACTTTCTTTTAAAATAATTGAAATGATCATTTTCATATTTCAACAATGCTCTCTCCAGGGGCAGCTAGGTGGTGCAGTGAATAGAACACTGGTCCTGGAGTCAGGAGGACCTGAGTTCAAATTCGGCCTCAAACACAACACAAAAACTAGCTGTGTGACCTTGGGCAAATCATTTAACCCCGGTTGTCCTACCCTCACCCCTCCAAAAATAAAAAACAAACAAACAAAAAAAAAACAAACATAATGTTCTCTCCTTATAATATATATTTAAGGTTTGATAATGCTGAATCTACTTCCTTTACATTTCCCCCTCCCCTCATTTCTTCGAAGTTCCTGACCTTTTGTTCTTCCAAACAAACCTATTTTTTTTTCCTAACACAGTTTAATATTTTTTAATACTTTAATTGGGATAACCTTGAACAAATAGATTAGATAGGTAAAATTGTCATTTTTAAGATTAAATTAACTTTACCTACAAATGAACAATAAATATTACTTCAACTATTTAGATATCAGTTTTATTTGTATAAAAAGTGTTTTATATTTATGTTTATATATTCTTGTGTCTGTTTTGGCAGGTATATGCTCAGGTATTTCATACTGTATAGTCATTTTAAATGGTCTAAAACAATATTGAATAATATTGCTGACATATAGTGTACTTTCTCTGTTTTATTCTCTTTTGATTAAATCTACTTTAACTTTTGTCTGAGATGATGATTACTACTCCTGTTCCTTTTACATAATAAATTCTACTCCTGCCCTTTATTTTATCTTTATATGTATCTCTTATTTTTATGTTTTCTGAAAGCAATATATTGTTGAATTTATTTTTTTCATCTGCTATTCGTTTTATGGGTAAATTCATCCCATTCACATTCTAAGCTATATTTACTTGTTATGTGTTTTCTTATTTCCTAATTTTTCTCATTATCCTTCTTGTTTGATTTACCCTATCTGTCCTCATTCCTTTGCTTTACTTCTACCCCCTACCTTTTTCTCCTATTCCTTAATCTACCAAGCCCTCCAAGAGTCCCTGTCTTATCCTCTCCTCTCACCTCATTTCCTCACCCTCTTATTTCTTTCTGAATTTATAAGTCTTTTATATATACACATGCACACACATATGTATATACATATGCATGCACATATACATATACATACTTGTATGTATTGTATGTGTTGCTCCCTCTTTAAACCATTCCCAATTCTAGCACTATTTGCCCTCCCCTCTTTTTCTGTATCATTTTTTCCTTTTTTGCCTCATTTCTATGAAATAATCACTGCTTTTTATCTCTCCCAACACAGTTTTTTTTAGAATCACCCCCATTATACTCATCTCAGTCCAAGTCTTTCAAATTACCCAAATAATGATGACAGTCATAAAATTACTACAAATATTTTCACTTAAGAAGCAATTTGACCTTATTAAGTCCCTCATAATTGGTCTTTAATGTTTACCATATACATCTCCTCGAAGTTATATATTGAATTTTCCCTTAAGTTCTGCAGTTTTTGTCACAAAACACAAAAATCTTAAAGTTTATTAAATGTCTATTTGTTTTTCATTCAGCATTATAGTTAACTTTTCTGGGCAAGTTTTTTTTTTCTTTTTTTCTATGGAATATAGTATTACAAGACTTTTTTTTCTATGGCTCTTCAGTGTAGTAGCTACTAGGTCTTGTGTAATCCTTACTGTAGCTCCATGATATTTAAATTGTTTTCTTTTTCTTGTTGCTTCCACTATTTCCTTCTTAAACTGGGAGCTTTAAAACTTGGCTATGAAATTTCTGCAAATTTTCCTCCTGGAATCTCTTTCTCTTTGAGGTGGTAATCAGTGGATTATTTTCTATGAGGTTTTGTGATTCTCAGTAGTATTTAGATGGGGGGGGAGAATATGGACAAGGGCATTTGAGGAGAGTGGAACAGAATGGGAAGAAGTATAAATGGTGGAATATGCATGATGAACATAGGAAACAAGATATAGACCCAAGAAGAATAAAATATTCACAAGTCATACATACCTTAACAAATTCTGGAGCCAGTTTCTAAAGACCATTAAATATGGGCCTAAAGAGTTTGGGTTTCATCCTGTAAACTTTGTATTGAAACTGAAAGTTTTTTTTTCAAAGTGACAGGATGAAAGTAGTCTTTTAGGAAGATAATTTTGATGTGGTGAGATTAAAAAGAAAAAGATCTCTGAGCTCGGAGACTAACCATTATAATCAATGTAAGAATTAAAGATATGAATTTGGCTTATGGAAAAGAGGAATAGAGGAAGGAATTAAATGCCAAAAACATTATAAAGGAATAATCAACATTGCAAGGCATATACCAGGTGATTAATAATTATTTAATTGCTGAACAGAAAAAAATTCACTACTCTATGCAGACAGATCCTTTGATCTAGTAATACCACTAATAGACCTACACATCAAGGACATCAAAGAAAGAGGAAAAGGTCCTACATGTACAAAAAAAAAGTTTACAGTAGCCTTTTTTTCTAATCAGAAAGAAGTATCAATTAAGGGGATATCCATCAGTGTGGGAATGACAGAACAAATTGTAGGATGTGAATGTACTGGAATACTGTGCCATAAGAAATGATGAAAAGGACACTCAAAAACTGGGAAGACTAGCATAAACTGAAGAATAAAGTAAGATCCAGGAGAATAATTTATGCAATACCACCGCCACCACCACCACCACTACCAACAGCATCAGCAGCAACAATGTCAGACAAACTTTTCAAGACTTAAAACTCTGATCAGCACAAAGATCAGTCATAAATTAAGAGAATTGCTGATCAAGCATACTACCCAACAACCACCTAGGAGAAGCGATGAATCAAGATGCTAAATTACACACACACACACACACACACACATATATATATACATGTATACACACACACATATAGATGTATATATATATGACATGGTTAATGTAGGAATTTGTTGATTATGCATATTTTACACAAGCTTTGTTCTTCTTTTTAAAATTTTAATTGTGGGAAGAATGGGAGGAAAATAAAATAGATGTTTGCTAATTGAAAAAATTAATTACAATAACTTATTGAACAGCATTTATATATAGGAATGAGTGGGCAGAATTAAGATACTCAGATATTTTAATAAATTACAAATCATTATACCATGGATATGCATAGAAGAGTCACTTAAATAAAATTTTTATCTAATTTTTATTACTATTTTTAGAGTGGCTGGGGCAAGTCACTTAAAATTCCTGGGACCTTAGTTTCCTCATAAATAACTGAAATCCTGTGTTGGTTTTCTTATTAAGTGGAACTGTGCAAGAAGAAAAGGAAAGTAAACTCAATGCTGAGAAAGGTCAGGACTATAGAAAGGGAAATCTTAATTGAAACTGTAAGAGTAGATGAGAACTAAGGGAGAAATCCTTTTTTCCCCTAAAATGGGCAACAAATTACCAGAATATAAAAAAACTTTTGGCAAAGTCTTCAAAGGTCAATTATTTGGGTGTTAAAATTATCCCTATTTAAAAAGGAATTTTCTAGTTTTTATCAAAATCTATTGCTTTTATGAAGTAAAGTCATAATCAATAAATATATGGGAGATTATATATACATACACACAATTAAAAAACAATAAAAAACATTTCCTGTTGTCCAGATTAAGTTTATCTTTCCTTTGGTCTCATCAAAATCTTGCTCATAGTTGACAGATAAAATATAAAAGCTCTTCCTTTGTGCACATCAAAAATAGCTCATAATGTTGAAATTTGACAAGCCCTTTGCATAGTCAAAGCAGAGTGAACAGCTAGTGGTATACTTTTAAAGTTTTCTTTAAAGATTATCATTAAGGATTCTACTATACCCCATATAATATGTACTAAAAACCACTAATTCCTAGTGATTTATTATTAGAACATACATGACTTAGCTTGAAGACGTGTGTGTATGTATGTGTCTGTGTGTGTGTGTGTAGTGTCATTCTAAGTTTACCAAAAATTAAATTTGGATCAGAATCCAATGATGTACAATAAGCCAAAATAGAGTCTTTATACATAGATTTTAAGAATAGCTTACTCAGTGGATGATGGCAATAAGGAAAACGAGAGATTCAATTACAATTGTCAACCTTTATATATATTAAAAGCTTTCCACTTCCATCAGTGACAACCACAGGATGCACACAGCTATTGATTGCAAGCCATTTGTACAACATGGATTAATAGTTTCTTCTCCTGTAAATATAAATATTTCAACCCAAGCTAATCAAACCTTCAAGTTGTTAAATACTCTGTTAACAATATCAAAGTGCATTCACTGTCCTCACTCCCACCCCTCTTCCCAAGAGAATTTTCTGATATAATGCAATGAGGAGTAAGAAGTATATCAAGGAACGACAATTTAAATATTACCATATTTCTTTGCTCTCTTACCTGAAACAAATAGGTTATACAAAAGAAGACTTTTCTTCTGGTTTTTGTCAGCAACCTCATTCATTCTCCTGCATCCTTCACACAACTAACAAACTACCTGCACATGTACTTTTGACTGAATACAGCAAAAAAAGTGTTGTCATCTTTACTTCTCCATTAATCCAATATATTCTTAAAAGTAGCTTGACAGCATAGGGGATAGGGTGCTGGTTCTGAAATCAGAACAACCTGTATTTAAAGCTAGCCTCAGGCAATTAATACCTATACAACTATGGGGGAGTCATTTGACCTCTCTCAGCCTCAGTTTTCTCAAGTAAAATGGAAATAATAATAGCAGCTCCCTCCTAGAATTATTGTGAAGATAAAATGATAAAATATTTGTAAAGTGACTAGCACAGAACCTGTATATAATAGGCATTTCTCAAATACATATTTTATTCCTTCCTTCTCATCACAACAAAATTAATTTGAAAACTGATGAGTTTCCATAAAATTATATGCCCATCAACCTTAAATAATCAAGGGCTACCACTTGGAAGCCAAACTTACTGAGCACATGAGTATCTTTTAGTAACCTTTCCCAATAACAAGAGGGGAGGAGCTGGTTCTTTCCAGATAACACCTTTTTCTCTCACCAGGTAACCTCAGGATGTGACTTTCTTTGAATTCATATATCTAATCATAACGTCTCACTCAGATATTGGAGATTAAAGCAACCTGGCATATCTACAGCAAATAGTTTGATCTTAATGCTAAGGTGAATTGAATGTCATCTATGTAATTATACCTCTGCTGTTTTAAGAGCTTGAATAAGATAAAAATCATTAATAAAATCATAACCACAAGATTCTCCAACTCTAACTACTCAGAGTTCTTGGGTTAGAGAAAATCTATAATTATTCTATATATTTCAAGTAATCAATTTTAGACAGCTCTTGCAAAACAGAGGTTTAACTTTGGATCAACTCTTTGCGTTAGCCTCTTTCTTCTTCTTTGTGCTAACTTTTTTTCCATTCCTTCTAGTCACTAGTGCTTTTAATTTTCCCTTTCAAAAAAAAGTATAATTACATACACATGCAATACAAATCACTCATGACCAATAATGGATTTTATGTGAAACAAAACTGAAAAATAGGATCATCTTAAAGAAAAGGTGGGGGGAAGGGGAAGTCAAATATATTTTACCATTAACAAGCATTGCACAGAGAATGGGTTTGGAGATGATACAAACTTCTTGGAGCTTTCTTCAGTTCTTAAAGTGATAATCACAGTAAATGAGATCAGTCTGTGATCTTTGTGCTATGAAGAGTGAAGGGGAAAAGAAAAGAAGGGGAAGAAAAGGAATGGGGGGGGGAAATAATTCTCTACACGGACCATTTTTTTTCTAAAAGGTGGAGATGCATCTTGACAAAAGAGTTGAACTGAGTCATTTGTCCTCATTAGAATAAGAGCAGATGACTTTTCCTCTTTTGGATTGAAGACTGGAAAATACTTTCTTTTTTTTTAAATTTTTCTGAGTTAATTCATTTTCTTTTTCAAGAACAAGATCTTTTATTAGTCAATTGCTTTCCATAATGGTTGGACCAATTCACAGCTCCACCAACAGTAACTAATGTGTGTTTCCTCACAACCCCTCAAATATTTTTCATTGTCTTCTTTTGTCTTTTAATATCCTTTAATAATTTATCTATTGGGGATGAATTTAAATTTCATATAGTTAAAGCAGTTTTTCATATATCTTGGAAATGAGAACTTTATCAGAGAAATATTTTGTAAAGTCTTTTCATAGTTATATGCTTCCCTTCTAATTTTTTACAACAAAGGGTTTGTTTGCACAAAACATCTTAATTTTATACAATACAAATTACATTTTATCTATGGTAGTGCTTTCTATTATCTCTTTAAGTCATGAACTTATCCCCTATCCATTGATCACAAAAGTAATTTTGTTCTTGAGTTTTTTTCCTAATTGCTTCACTACCTTTTTAAAAAAAATAAATATAATACTTCTTCAACTGAAGAAGTTGCCGCCTTAATCTGAAAGTATCAGCTAAATCCAAAGTGGGAAGGGATGTACAGTGGAGTTGCTCTTGAAAAGCAAGCCCTATTGAGCAGTAGAAAAGCTTAGACACAGAACAGTAGGGAAGCATCACTAGCAGATCAGTTTGTCCAGCTGAGATACTATCTCTAGTGAGATGTTAATACCGACAAGGAAGAATCAGCTCATAGTAGTGGCATCTACTCAACACAGAAGCTAAGCCCAAAATAGAATTTTGGACAGCTCTTGCAAAACAAAGAACATATTAAAGGCTACTTTCCAGGGTTGTGAGTTGGCTTGGCCAGAAATATGTCTTCTAAACTGGGTGAGTACACACCTGCCCCCATCAATATTATATGCAATGTTGAGAGAATGTGATTCAATTTTATGTGTGGAATATTAGGTAAAGATAATGTGTTTACATTTTTAGTAAACGTTTTAGTTAACATTCATTGAGAAGCAGTGGCTAATTTATTTATAAAGACATAGTAATGGGAGTTCACAAGCCACAATAGAAAGTTAGCCACTAGGGTCACCCCAAGGTCTATGAGAAAAAATAAAATACAGGAGCTGTCTTCCCTCTTAGAAACTCCAGTCTGCCATTGCCAAAGCAGGTGAAGGAGAAATGAGTCACAAACTGATAAATATTGTGTAGGGAAAAGGGTGAGTGTGACACCAAAAAATGAATTATGAGTTGACTCACAGATTCAAGTTGCTACATAGAAAACCATACCCTTTTCTTAAGATTTCTAGAATTAGTGAAACCTTTCTCTAAATCAGAGGTTCTTAACATGAGATCCATGGATAGACTTCAGAGAATACATGAAATTAGATAGAAAAAATTACATCTTTATTTTCTAGCACCACTAATTAAAATTTAGCATTTCCATCCGTTATTGGCAATTATTCTGAAAAGGGGTCCTGAGACTTCCCCAGACTGCCAAAGGGGTACATAGCATACAAAAAGTTAAGGACTTACAACATAAAAAAAGTTAAGTCTAGGGAAAGATTACCAATGTTTATTTATCTCCCATCTCAAAAGCTTAGATAAGAACAAATAGAGCAAAATGTAAAATAATTTCTGAATTAAAAGTTTATGAAAAATGAGTTCACTATATTTCCTAGAGAGAAATTTAACACACACACACACACACATCATTAGAGAGATCTTTTTTTCACCCATTTTCTTTTTATAATCCTCGAATGTATAAATCTCAGAGATATTTTACAAAATCTACCAATAAGCATGTTCAATTATTTTTTTAAGCAATTGGGGCTTAAGTAATTTGCCCAAGTTTACACAGCCAGTTTTTTTGTGTGTGGGTGTTAAGTATCTGAGGCCAGAACCAATCCTGGGTCCTCCAGACTCCAGGGCCGGTGTTCTTACTCACTGCGCCACCTAGCCACCCCCAAGCATGTTCATTTATACCAAATCTTGTTTTAATTATCAGTGACTTGTAGCAATGATGACAGAAAAAGCTATTGTTCACATTATTACTCATTCAATAATCAGCTTATCCAGAAAGACTTAGAACCTTTGAATTTTGTGCTCGGTTCTCATTTTTTCCCCTTTTCTCACAATGTGTGGACTAAGAAAACAAAGCTCCATATACCAATTTACACACAGCTTAACAGTTTATGTCAAATATAAATCCTCACAGACAAGCCTGGAAATAGCATTCTATACCTAAATGCCTGCCATTCTAAAGAAGGTAATTGAATTCTAAGCTTCTTGAATACCTAGCCTTTCCTGTGTCTACAAATGAAACTCCACGCAACAGAAATCTTTTCAAAGATTTCTTCTAACCATACCTTCATAAGAACCTCAACAATTAGAAGGAGTAATTTGATAATTTTGAAACTAACAAGAATTCACATCTTCCTGTGATAATATGAAAAATACTCTCTGAATATATTTTTAAATACAATATAAATTGGCAAAAATGCAAATTTCCTGACTGTACATTTGGGAGTAAATCCTCCAAAGAGAAAAATAAGCTTTTTAGGCAGCGTGCTGAGAGAGGCAGGCCAGGGAGCCAACGGTGCCATGTGCTGAGAGAGGCAGGCCAGGACTGTGCCATGAACTGAGAGAGGCAGTCTGTTACGGTGCAGCACTCAGAGGCTTGATCAATGGGGGGGAGCAAGTTATCCCGCCAACCACAAGGGCCACTACCAGGCCTAACACCAAAGGGCTGGGACTGGAAAGAGCAGGTAAGAATCAAATGCAGGGCCCTTGTCCTGGACAGCAAATACTCCTAGGACTACCATTCCATAGCCCAGAAATTTAAAAAGTGCCCATCAGGACCTCCAAGGACCAAGATAGCAGAGTGAACCCCTGCTGCTCCAACCCTCCTCCCTCCCTTCCTGAAAACATAATAATTATTGCCCCAGGGCAAAACCCTAAACAGTAAAGGGTTGGAAACCCTAGAGGAAGATCATGGCTAGGGCCCTGCCTCAAAATGGGTAGAAAGCAGACAGCAAGGACAAAGATTCTGGGGTCCTACTATCCTCAGAGGGAGGAACCAAACTCAGAGGGAGACCATGTTGATTCCACACCCACAGCTGAAACATCAACAGGGAACAGGTCCCAAGCACAGAACACTTTCCTAGAAGAGCTCAAAAGGAACTTTGAAAATCAAATGAGAGAGATGGAAGACAAAATGAATAATTCTTTTAAAATTAACATTGCAAAATTAGAAAAACATAATAATGAAGAAAACAGCTCCTTAAAAAGAAAAGTGTGTGATATGGAAAAGGAGCTACAAAAACTAACCAAGGAAAATAATTCACTAAAAGCTAGAATCAACCAAATTTAAATAAATAACTCTATGAGGAACCAAGAATTAGTCAAACAAAACAACAAAAATGGAAAATTAGAAAAAGAGGCAAAATATCTCAATGTAAAAATAACTGACCTGGAAAATGGATCCAGGAGAGATAATCTGAGAATCATAGGCCTACCAGAAAATCATGATAAAAAAATGAGCCTGGACAACATCTTCCAAGAGCTCATCAAGGAAAACTGCCCTGAGGTAGTAGAACCTGAGGGTAAAATAAAAATTGAGAGAATCCACTGGACATCTCCTGAAAGAGATCCCAAACTGAAAAGTCCTTGACATGTTGTGGTGAAACTCCAGAACTACCAGGTAAAAGAGAAAATACTTCAAGTGGCCAGAAAGAAACAATTCAAATATTGAGGAACCACAGTGAGGATCGCACAGGATTTGGCAGCCTCTACACTGAAAGATTGGAGGCAGTGTAAAACATTTTTTGGCAAGGCAAAAGAGCTTGGGTTACAACCAAGCATCACCTACCCAGTGAGACTGAACATATTTTTCCAGGTAAAGAGAGGGTCATTCAACAATATAACAGATTTCCAGACCTTCCTGATGAAAAAGCCAGAGGTCAGTGGAAAATTCAACCTCCAATTATGAGATGCAAGAGTGACATAGAAAGGTAAACAAGGAAAACACACACACATTTAATAAGAGCAAACTGATTATAGACAAGTAGAGGATATGAGTATAAATTACACAAAATGATGATAAAAAAATCTTATTGAGGGCTACAGAGGGACTGCAATGGAAGAAGAGGAATGAATGAAGTGGAAAAAAGTAAATTATGCCACATGAAGAGGCATAAAAACAATATAGCAGAGGAAAAGAAGGGAGGGAGATGAGTATTATATGGGTTTTCCCATCATTGGTTCTGGTGCAAGGAGGGAATAACACAACCAGTTAAGCATAGGACTCCATGGAGAAGAGAAGCAAAATGAATCATAATAGAGGGAAAGAGGGGAGGGAAAAGAGATTTGCATAAGATTTGTTCCTCTCACTCTTGGTGTGAAGAAGAAATAACATACTTCATTAAGTATAAAAATATCCTACAGGCAGTAGGAAGGGAAAAGGACTGTGAAAGTGGGTGGGGGTTAGAAGGGAGGGAAGAAGTAAGGGGAAAGGGGAGGAAAAGGGAGAGGGGCTGATAAGGGAATACTGAGGGAGGTAGTGGTCAAAAGGAAAACTATTAAGGAGGGGAAGGGCAAAGAGGAGAAAAAGTATAAGCATTAACAGGGAAGGGAATAGGATGGAGGGAAAGAAACATAATAATCATAAGTGAATGTGAATGGAATGAACTCTCCCATAAAATGGAGGTGGATAGCTGAATGGATTAAAAACCATAATCCTACAATATGCTGTTTACAAGAAACACATCTGAAACAGAGGGATACACACAGGGTAAAGGTAAAAGGCTGGAGTAAAATATATCATGCCTCAGCTAAAGTGAAAAAGCAAGGTAGAAATCCTTATCTCAGATAAAGCAAGAGCAAAAATTGATCCAATTAAAAGAGATAAGGAAGGAAATTATATCCTGCTCAAAGGAACCATTGAGAATGAAGAAATATGATTACTTAACATATACGCCCCAAGTGGCATAGCATCCAAATTCCTAGAGGAGAAGGTAAGGGAATTAGAGGAAGAAATGGATAGCAAAGCTATACCAGTGGGCAACCTCAATCTTCCCCTCTCTGAACTTGATAAATACAACCTCAAAATAAACAAGAAAGAAGTTAAGGAGGTGAATAGAATTTTGGAGAGGGTAGGTATGATAGATCTCTGGAGAAAACTGAATGGGGATAAAAAGGAATATACCTTCTCAGGAGTACATGGCACATACACAAAAATAAACCATGAACTAGGACATAAAAACCTCACAATTCAGTTTAGAAAGGCAAAAATAATATATGCATCATCCTCAGACCATGATGCAATAAAAATCATATGCAATAAAGAGCCATGAAAAGACAGACTAAAAACTAATTGCAAACTAAACAATTTAATCCTAAAGAATGAGTGGGTCAAACAAGAAATCATAGAAACAATCAGTAAATTCATTCAAGAGAATGACAACAATGAGAAATCATACCAAAATTTGTGGGATGCAGCAAAGGCAGTTCTTAAGGGAAGTTTTATGTCCCTGAGTGCATACATGAATAAATTAGAGAAAAGGGAGGTCAATGAATAGGGCATGCAATTGAAAAAGCTAGAAAAAAAAAACAAATTCAAAATCCCCAATTAAATACTAAATTAGAAATACTGAAAGCCAAAGGAGAGATTAATAAAATTTAAAATAAGAAAAGTATTGAATTAATAAATAAAACTAAGAGCTTGTTTTATTTAAAACAAAAACAATAAAATTGATAGACCCTTAGTCCATATGATTAAAAAAAAGAAGACCAAATTATGAGTATCAAAAATGAAAAGGGTGAATCTACCACCAATGAAGAGGAAATTAAAACAATAATTAGGAATTATTTTGACCAGTTGTATGCACATACATTTGACAATCTTAGTGAAATGGATGAATATTTATAAAAATATAAGTTGCCCAGGTTAACTGAAGAGGAAGTAAATTACTTAAATAACCCCATCTCAGAAAGAGAAATTGAAGAAGTCATCAGTGAACTCCCTAGGAAAAAATCTCCAGGGCCTGATGGATTTACTAGTGAATTCTATCAAACATTTAAAGAACAATTGATTCCAATATTCTACAAACTATTTGGGAAAATTAGTGAAGAAGGAGTCCTACCAAATTCTTTTTATGACACAGATATGGTACTGATACCTAAATAAGGAAGAGATAAAACAGAGAAAGAAAATTATAGACCAATTTCCCTCATGAATTTAGATGCAAAAAATTTTAAATAAAATATTATCAAAAAGACTACAGCAACTTACCACAAGAATAATACACTTTGATCAGGTAGGATTTATTCCAGGAATGCAAATATCATTTAATATTAGGAAAACCATCAGCATAATTGATCATATCAACAATAAAATTAGCAGAAACCACATGATTATCTCAATAGATGCAGAAAAGGCTTTTGACAAAATACAACATCCATTCCTATTAAAAATACTATAAAGTACAGGAATAAATGGAACCTTCCTTTAAATAATAGGTAGCATCTATTTAAAGCCTTCAGCAAGTATTGTATGTAATGGGGAGAAGCTAGAAGCATTTCCAATAAGATCAGGGGTGAAATAAGGATGTCCACTATCACCCCTCTTATTCAATCTGGTATTAGAAATGTTAGCAGTAGCAATTAGAGAAGAAAAAGAAATCAAAGGAATCAAATTAGGCAAAGAAGAGACCAAGCTATCACTCTTTGCATGTGATATGATGATATACTTAGAGAATCCTAGAGAATCAAGTAAGAAACTACTTGAGACAATAAATAAATTTGGTAAAGTTGCAGTATATAAAATAAACCCACATAAATCCTCAGCATTAATGTATATTTCTAATGAAATCCAACATCAAGAGATAGAAAGAGAAATCTCATTTAAAGTTACTGTAGATATTATAAAATATTTGGAAATCTACCTGCCAAAACAAACCCAAGACCTATATGAACACAACTACAAAACACTTTTCACACAATTAAAGTCAGATCAAACTATTTGCAAAGACATCAATTGCTTGAGGCTGGGTCAAGCTAATGTAATAAAAATGACAATTTTACCTAAATTAATTATATATTTAGTGCCATACCAATCGATTTACCAAAAAAACTACCTTGTTGCAGTAGGAAAAAATAGTAACAAAATTCATTTGGAAGACCAAATGGTCCAGAATATCAAGGGAATTAATGAAAAGATATGCTAGGGATGGTGGACTAGATATACCATATTTTAATCTGTACTATAATGCAGCAGTCCTTAAAACTACTTGGTACTGGCTGAGGAACAGAGTAGTGGATCAGTGAAATAGATGGGGTACACAATACTCAGCAGCCAATGACTATAGCAAATTACTGTTTGATAAATCCAAAGACACCAGTTTTAGGGATAAAAATTCACTATTTGACAAAAACTGCTGGGAAAACTAGAATATAGTATGGCAGAAACTGGGCATAGACCATTATCTAACACCATATACCAAAATCAAGTATAAATGATCTAGCTATAAAGGCTGATACTGTAAGCAATCTGGGAAAGCAAGGAATAGTTTACCTGTCAGATTTGTGGAGAGGGGAAGGCTTTATGACCAAACAAGAATTAGAGAGCATTATAAAATTCAAAATGGATAATTTTGATTACATTAAATTGAAAAGCTTCTGTACAAACATAGCCAATGTAACCAGGATTAGGAGGGAAGTGGAAAATTGGGAAAGAATTTTTACACCCTATGTCACTGATAAAGGACTCATTTCTAAAATATACAGAGAACTGAGTCAAATCTATAAGAATACAAATCATTCCCCAATTGATATATGGTCAAATGATATGAACAGGAAATTTTCAGAGAAAGAAAGCAAAGATATTTATAAGCACATGAAAAAAACTGTAAATCACTATTGATTAGAGAAATGCAAATCAAAACAACTCTGAGGTACCACATCTCACCAGTCAGATTGGCTAAAATGGCAAAAAAAAAGGAAAATGACAAATGCTGGAGAGGATTGAACAAATTGGAACACGAATGCATTGCTGGTGTAGTTGTGAACTGATCCAACCATTCTGGAAAGCAATCTGGAATTATGCCCAAAGGGCTATAAATAATTTCATATCCTTTGACCCAGCAATACCTTTTCTAGGTTGTATCCCAAAGAGATCATAGAAGTGGGAAAAAGACCCATATGTACAAAAATATTTATAGCAGCTCTTTTTGTGGTAGCAAAGAATTGGAAATTAAAGGGGTGCCCATTAATTGGGAAATGGCTGAACAAGTTGTGGTATGTACCTGTTTTGGAATAGTATTGTGCAATAAGAAATGAGAAGCAGATGGACTTCATATTTATCAGCCTGGAGAGGCTGATACAAACTGATGCTGAGTGAGAAGAGTAGAGCCAGGAGGAATTTGTTCACCATTATACACAACATATGTGTGATGACCAACTTGATAAACTGGACTCTTTTCAGAAATCCAGATTAATAAGTCAATCCCAAAAGACTCATGATGGAGAGAGATGTTTACATCCAGAGAAAGAACAGAGTTTGAACCCAGATTGAATCAAACTACCTATTGTTTTTCTTTTTCTTGTTTGGTTTTGTTTCCTCTTTCCTATTGTTAATTCCATCTGATACAATCCTTCTTTATAACCTGACTAATGCCTAATGTGAAAGTATTTACAGATTCTATACTTGATTGTATGCTGCCATGGGGTAGGGAGGTGAAGGGGGAGAGGGACAGAAAATTTGAAACTCAAGGAATTGTGGTAATGAATCTTTTAAATTAAAAGTAAACAAATTAATAAAGACCAAGAAAAATAAGTTTTTAGGTAAATGTTATGGTCTTAAATATTTAAATAAGTAAAGGGAAAACAGCAAACAGTCCCTATGGTAAAGGATTGAAGGTTAAGAATTTCAAAATGTGAACAGTTTTGTCAATTTCTCTAAAGGGAATATGTTAACTGAAACTATAAGTAAGATGGGTCTCTTAATTGGGGTAGTTGATCTGATGGCATCCAGATACAAGTACTTCTGGCGAAAGCATATAAAGTGGATTAATGTCACTAAATTTAAGAGCTTGAAGAAAAAGGGACCACATAGTCCCTTCATCCTATTTTACAATTTAAAAAACTAAAAGTCCAGTGAGGTGACCTAAGCCAAGTCCCATCTAAGACCATTGCTGTACTAAAATTCCAGGTATTTAGACCTCCCCCAATCCATTTTTTCTTTCTGTAGATAAAAGCTCTGTGTGTGTGTATGTGTGTGTGTGTGTGTGTGTGTGTGTGTGTTAAGAGAATATGTTGTTTAGGATAGGGAGTGGGGTAAAGTAGAGATAAGAAAAAAGCAAACAACTAGACAGAATAGCCAGATTAAGCTGATTCAGATTTGGGTGACTAAAGGAATCAGCTGAGTCTAAGATCAAGAGCCAGTAAGACAGAATAGAAATGAAGCATAGCAGAAGGGTATAGACAGGAGAAAGAGTAATGAAGGATTTTCCATAGGCAAAATTGACAAGAATTGAGCATGTCAGAAGCAAAGCAAAAAGTACAAAATAGAAAAGTGTACCAGAATTATAAATCAAACTCACTGTCTTTCATAAAATAAAGTAAAAAAAAAAAACCTGTGGACTACTATATAAATATGAACACCCAAAATATCTTGAGATTTGAACAAATAAATTGTACTGAAATTGAAACATCATCACATATAGAAATGTTGCTCACAACTGCTTGGATATGACATTGATCCATAAAAATCTAAGAAGGATCTTCTTAATAGGGGTCTGGCAAGACTCTTCTCCCATGGGTGAACTGTTTTTAGTCTGGACTTTTTTTTTAAAGGGGGAAGGCAAGGCAATTGGCATTAAGTGACTTGCCCAAAGTCACATAACTAATGCTTCAAGTGTCTGAGGCTGGATTTACACTTAGGTCATCCTGACTCCAGGACTGGTGCTCTAATCACTGCACCAACTGGCGGCCCATTCTCTTTGGATTTTACCATGATACCTCAGCTGCCTTCTCCATGGATGATAATGGAACCTACCTGACAGTGTTTTTGTGAGGATCAAATGAAATAATATTTTAAAGTTCTTAGCACAGTGCCTATCATGCAGGAGTAGCTATACAAATGTACATTATCTTCCTCTGTCCTGTCATCCCCTGATATGTATATAACATAATTATGATGGGAAGGTATAAAGTGGATTTCAAATGTATTTCTGAAAAAGGCTAAATTCACAATTCCAGGTCTACAAAAAAAAAACCTCATATAATGTACAGACACACACATACACACAGTAGCAGCAAGGTGAGCTTTAGTATTCCCAGGGTGGCTGCCAACACAGGTTCTTAGATCTGCTTTTCTAAAGGAAAGCAACTCAAAATGGGTTAACAATCTTGCTTTCATCAATAAAACATACCATTTACCTAGTTCAGGGGGAAAAGGTCAGCACCCTGAACTTCAGAGTATACAGACAGAAACATTTTGCGCATTCAGGCCTCCAGCTGTCCACCATTACATCCATAACAAATTACAGTTACCAGAGAGGGAAGCATCAACATCTGGGTTTTTCAAAGCCGGGGGGCTCTCAACAGTTGCCCAGAGTCTCATCTGGTTAAATCACACAACACTTCTCAAAGTGAGCCCCAAAACAAAGTCTCTCATCAGGGGATTATATAGCCTTCTCCTGGGAAAGAGAATGTAACAACCCTCTTGACCCACTGCCCAATCACAAAGCACCAAGGTTTGGGCATTCCTGAAAAACAAGCCTCTCACTACAGGCTCCAGGTGCACTTAACCTAGGGGCAGGGAAGATCTTAAAAATTTACATTCCTATAACACACACACATACATATACATATATACACATAGACATATACTTGCAAACCTATATATATACATATATAACACATATATGCAGCTACACACATATATACTTAGATATCTATAATCATACTCATATATAGACATAGACACATAGACAAATATATACATACATATCTATACTTACATACACATACACTTAGATATCTATAATCATATGTAGACATATACATTCAAATGCATCTAAGACTCTACTATAATTGTTTATTCTCTGTTTCTTCTGAGGATAGATAATATCTTCCTTCATAGGTCCAAGTCTTTCCATATTTTTCTAAGTCCACCAACTCATCATTTCCTATACCACAGCAACCTTCCAACCTTATGCTGTCTAGTTATTTTAAATTATCTAAAACAATATCAATTAATATGACTGACATATTTTTCTCTATTTGTTGAATCTATTTTAGCTTTAATTTTGTCTGAGATCATGATTATTACCCCTGCTTTTATCCCTAACAAATTCTATTCCTCTTTTTTTGTGTCTGTATCTCTTATTTCCTATCCTGACTTCTGTACTTTTCTTCTACCTACCTTGACCTCCTACTTATGCACTCCCCCCTACAAAGATTCTTCTTGTATTCTCTCCCCCACCCTAAATTCCTTCTCCTGTGCTGCTTCCTTATAGCCCAGGGCTGCATCTCAGTAGCACAGCTGGGTCTGGCATCCCTTCTCAACAGAGGTTCCCTCATCTTCCCCTGCTCAGAGACCAAAGTACTCACACTGTCCAGGAGGTGAAAATTCCTGGGAGCCAAGGCTACCTCCAAACTATTTCAGTGAAACTAGCCTGGAGGTATTTATACTTCACAGTGTCCAAATCTCACATGTTGTCTATTTGTCCTAGGAGGACCACTGTTCTGCCCAACTTTTGTTTGTTTTTACCACTCTCTGTTTGCCCCGAGGAGCTGTTTTATCTTATTTGTGGAGGAAATCTGGAGAGCTTGGAATTTTCTGGCCTACTCAGTTATCTTCCCAGAATCCTCTCAAGCTCTCAAAATATTGAGACTTAGAAGAAATCATAACTATGTAGGAACAAGACGAAGAACCCATTGTCTCATCTGCTACAGACGTTATTCTGAAAGTGTTTTCAGAAGCCTTTAGAAGATATGCTTATATCTAAAAAATTGCATTCAATTATCCAAAGCAAGCACTTTTCATCTATGCAAAAATTCACTGAACATTAAATATAAAAGGATTTTTAGGATAATGACTAGTCCCTAAACTAAATCTATCTGAATTTCATTGAATATAAAATGAGATCAATAATGCTACCACTGTTACTATTAATAATAATAACTTATATTTTCTGAATACCACTGAATATAAAAGGAGAACAATAATACATTGACACTGTTATTTCTAATACATTCATAATTATTTACCATTTTATAAGCTCAATAATAGGATGGAAAGCAAAGTTGAAAGAGTGACCTGTCCATGAGCATTGTCATTAGCTTGGGTGGGCCACCCATCTCTATACTAGGATTCGACAGCTCAACCCTACCTAAACCTTTAAATTTTAAACATTAGCAATGATCATGTGACATTGGAAATCAGTTTTTATATGATGTTGAGAGAAGTAAAATTGGGGTCTGAAAGGAGCTGAGAAGATAACTAATGCAATCTGAACATGAATAGAGATCACTTCTACAATATTCCCAACAGACTGATATTCAGGCAATATTTGAGTTCTGTCTATAATGAGGCAACTGGAACAGTCAAACAGTATTGATGATAATTCCATATAAAAGTAAAATAGAAACAAAGCAAAACAATGACTAATAGTAATTTAAAAACTATTAAAAAAAACAGATGTCGGACTTACACTAGTCATCCCCTACTCATCAAATAACTGAAAGAAATCTTAAGTTCTATAAAGTTACTGTCTATAAGTCAATAAGTATAGATAGTATAAGTTAGTATAGACTTTCTGTCTATGAGCTTACTGTCTACAAATAAAATAATCTATTACCTTGAGGAATTTACCTTCTACCCTGAAAATGTAGTAAAAACACACACACAATAAGCTAAATTGAGGTAGAATATCACATTCATAATTGGATTATTAGGGAAGGCTTTGCTGAGGATATTCAAACTGACCTGATTGCTGAAGAAAGCAACTCTAGGTGTGTTAAGTTAACACAGGTTTTTGAATACTCTTTGGTGCTCAGAATCTGTTGAACAACTACTTGTTAACACAAGGACCATATGTTTAAGCAGTTACATTTTTAGAAATCATCTTTTTACAACCAAATCTGAACATATACATTTATGCATACAAATTGTTTCTGTCTCTACTTCTGCTTAAAAAATATCAGCAAATCCTTGGATTTAGCTATATTTTACAAATCACTTCTAATTACCTTTAGAGAATGAAAAAAAACAAAATGAAAAGGTAAAAATATCAGAAGTAGGAATTTAGAAACACAGAGTGATGTTCTAACTTTTACATACACTTACAATGAGATATCTATCCCTGACATCCTCAATATAGTGGCACCAAACCAACTTTTCGAGGAAATATCAATCTTATGTCATTGACCACTTTTGGAAAATTCCAAGCATTGCAATATGACAATATAAAATGTTTTTTGCTTTGTTTTGTTTTGTTTTGTTTCCATACTCAGAGTGGTGGCACAATTAGGGGAAATGAAATTATGGGGGGAATATGTGTCTTCTGTGAAGTAATAATTGCCCATGCTAAGAATGTTAGGAAGTTGTGTGTTTTTAAGAGATATTTAATGTTTGAATTAAAGGCAGTTAAAGCACTTAGCAGGAGGCACTGTATCACAGAAGATGCATTTTATCAATAAAGTAGAATTTGATGAGAAAAAATGGGTCCAAGTAGAAAATCGGAAGTGCTTACACTTTCTACTGCTCTTGGGCCTTTTACTGCCTTTTCTCCCTTCTTCAAATGAATTGTGAGCAGTCCTTTTTGGTTTCTTCAAAGCTTTAACATAGCATCCAAACCATCATAAGTACAGACTACATTCTGTGAATGGATAATCAACAAATAATAGAAAGCTCCCACTGCGGCTGAATAGCAAAGTCATCTTGAGCCAAAGATAGAAGGGGCAATTCCCATCATTGCAGAACCATCTAAAACACTAAAATCGACTTACTGCAGGATCTGATAATAGGGAATTCCACTATACATAAACGTGATAAAGAGGTTTGTGGTCAAGCAATACCTTACCCTTGCCAAAAGCAACTCTAGAGTATATGGGCACATGCTATGTCTCAGAAATCAAGTTGAAATCATTACAGTATCATAGACTGTGTCCATTATGAAAACAGTGACATATACAAGCAGGACTACAGTTCTAGTATCTTGAAGCAGCTTGGAAACAACATTTATACTGATAACAGGCAAGTGTGTAAAGTGGTATCCTACACTTACAGGCATTTATAAATATCCATAGTTATCTGCTGAGTCCACAAAAGATGCTGCTTCCCCATGATCATTATTATCTTAAATTTAAGGCAATTTATTATTTATTGTTTGGTTTATCTCAGATGTATATATGTGGCATTATTATCTAAGCCTAAGCATAGACAATAACACATAAAAACAATCTCCAAATAAATAGTGTGGTTGACAGGTAAATTATGGAAATGGTGAGCAATGGAAATTTGGGAACATCTTTAGCACAGCAGTTTACAACCATACATGTTGTTTATCTTGCTTTACAGTGTCATCTGGAAAATGTTTCTTCCTTGGTAATAGTACTTGTGACAAGTATAGGTTGAAAAAATAGTGGCCCTTTTTTTCTGCTGAGTGTTAGAAGTAGAAAATCATAATGAGAACAATAAAAATTGAATGAGATAAACATGGAGAAGAAAGTAGGTACATGACTACAGAAAGCTGTATGGTGGAAAATTGTGGCAAAGAGAACATAGGGTTGAAATGTAGGGGAATCCTATTCAGAAAATGATAAAAGAAAATAGATTTATCTGGTCAGTTTAGAAACTGAAAATTGACAACTGAATATGGCACTGTTAACCAAATCTAAGTTTGAGTGTAACTCTTTCAAAAAAAAAGCTTGCACTGAAGATGTAACAAGATGATATTCAAAAGAAAAAGAATATTATATGAGTATTATAGAATGAAGAATATGACTTTGTCCTGTTTTTATGAAAAACATATAAAAGTATATTACTGCACCGATCTGTCAGTCAACCAGCATGTATCAAGTGGTTGCCCTGTACCAGTCACTGTGCTTAATGATCTGGATGCAAAGAAAGGCCAAAGACACATTTTGCTTTCGAGGGTCTCAGGCTATTGAGGGAGGCAAGATGGAAACTTCTCTGCATAAACAAGGTATATGCTGGATAAATTGAAGACAGGGAAGACACTAGAATTAAAGAAACAGATGCAGACTTTCATAGTATTTAGATAAGATCTGGAATTAAAAAGGACAGCAGGGACCATCTAGTATAACCACATCATTTTAGGGATAAGAAAACTAAAGTCCAGGGTGGTTAAGTGACTTTCCCAGGTTTATACAAATACCAAAACAGACACAAAAGCTCTAAGATGACCTCCTTAAACTCCCAAACCTGTGCTACACAGCTTCAGTTCACTGCAACCCAGAAATATTATGTTTAGTCTAACAACAAAAATACTGACTTCTGTGACCTAGTAATAAATAAATAAATTATATATATATATATATATATATATATATATATATATATATATATATATATATATTGGATAGTGTGAGGGATTTCTAAGATTTTCTGGAAATAACTATACCTTAGGTAAATAATGAAGTTAGTGCTTATTGGCTAAAAATATTTGTGGTCATGCATGGGTTATTTCAATTCTACAAGTCCTTTTATGACCACTTTATTATTAGTCACGCAAGGGATCAAAGAGACTCCAGAATTTAGCCCAGTGCATGGCACACAGTAGTCACTAAACAAATGTTTATTGAATTAATTTAATGAATTACAGTCAAATCTACTGTTTTAGCTTTGAGTTCAAGTTTAAATGTTAATAGTATAGGCATAGAAGTCAGGGAGAGATTAATTATTTTTTCACTAGCATGATGTCATTCTACTCTAGCCCCAATCTTTACAGATGTGTTCATAACAGAACATCTCAGTATTTGAACAATATATAAATACAACAATAGCCATAAGTTTCTATTTACTCATAAACCAAAGTCCAGAAACAAAACTATCTTTCAACAGTTCAGAGAAATACCCACCTCAAAATGGGTCTACATGGAAACACAGGATTTTTATACCTATTTATTTAAAATACTTACATGGATCCTATCATAGGATGATTTTAAGTATTCTCCTAACATTACATTTTGATCTATGGTACCAGATACAAATGACCACCATTGCCATCAGGATGTCAAAGGTAGATCAACCATGGCATGCAGATATTTTCAAGGACTTGCATACAAAGACCCCAGTTATTTATTGTACCAGAATATTTCCAGGGCCCACCATTTCATGACTGAAGACACGAATCTCATTGGGGAAAAAAGACTGTTGTATTTTTTTTTCCCCTGGGACCAAAAAAAAAACCGCTTAAGCAATGGAACTAAAATTCCATGAGTCATTTTATAGCTATGTACTTATTAATACTGTCACAATATTACAACTAATGTACCTCTTTTCTTTCTCTCCCACAAAAGAGGGCCTTTTCTTTAAGAGTTAGCATATTGCTTTAGAAATGAAATACTAAAAATAAAGCAGCAAAGTCAAGGTAATCATGACCAAGTGAATTCTGCTAAATTATAGTTCCAATCTTCTTGAAAGATTGAAAGGTTATCACCCATGCCTAAATATATAATGTACCTAGGGTTTTACCCATCAAACCTATAGTAACGCTATGATAGTAATGTTAATGGCAAACTTAGAAGGCAATTCTTTTTCTATGGTTCTTCAAGGTTATGAAGACCTGTCACAGTGGTTCTTTGACTTTTATTTCCAAAGGCTGGACCTTTTCTGCAAAGGGTTCATAATCTCCCATGGTAATCTGAGAGCATGTGAAAGAAGCCAGTTTTGCATGGGAATTGTTAAAGCAGAACCATTCATAAATTTTGAAGAGCTAAGCCACTAGTGATACCTGTTGCTCAGGAACCCTGGAAAATTAGATTTAAGCTCTTTATATTTTACTTTCTTCAATAGGAAGACAGGAACATTAGTATTCCTGGTACTATATTAAAGAATCATTAACAAAAAGAAACAGATTAAAAAAAACTGCAACCATTAGTAATCCCACTCAGAAAAGTATGCTATCAATTATGTTATTCAAATTATTAATAATTTATTTTATTTTTAAATTTCTCACTGGACAAGAAATTCCAAGGAAAAAACAGGAGCATACGATAGAGAAGGTTTCCAATGTTGTTGCAAAGCAATGTGAGTCAATTTTTCTGTCATCAATGCCCCATTGCTTTCTCATTTCTTATCTTCAAGGCAGGAATTGAATACTAATGGAGCTCCTAGTTAGTTATGGTGCACTCACAAATGTAACAGAGCAGAGAAGAGAAAACCTCTGGCTGAGCCCTGGGCAGCTCTAAATGGGACAATGCTATTACATGTATTGTTTTGAGACTTCTACAAGAATAACTTAAAATTGTCCTAGAACTAGTTCTGATCTGCAACTGTGGGAAGAAGGAAACTCTTCATGAAAAAATAAATAATTGACTCATCATTCACTGATAATTGAGGGGTGGTCATTTAATGATTCCTCCCATAAAAAATAGTCTACTTCTGAGCCTTTAATCTTGCCTATTCTTGCCAGCTAGTTTGGAGACAAATTATGCTTCAGAAAATTCGGCAATTCTATCCAATTGTACTAAAAGAATAAATATGAAGGATTTTAAATGAGTCTTCTAAAGTAATCCAAACTTTTAATAACAGGTACCTTGTTATTAAATTAGTTTATTTCCTTAATCAAGAGAGTAAAATGATCTTTCTTTTTCTTTTTAAAAAATATTCTATCACTGCTTTGTTCAATTGCACTCACAGGCTTGTTATAGCTACACTTTATCCTAGCTATAACAGAAAAAAATAGGTGGGGGAGGGATAAAGGAGGTTCACCATGTAGGACTTCAAAAGCTGAAGATTAACATAGGCAGCACAGAGCCCAAATGCAAAAAAGGTTCTCATTGCACAGGAAGTTGGTGGATCTGATGTTTTTATGGTAGCTTAGCCATAGTATGCCAATTAGATAGGCTTTCAATGAGAAGAAGTGCTTGTTATCCTTAAAGGAGAGCAGGGGGAGGAGGAGTAAGCCTGTCTTGTCATTATGGTGACATGTTGTCAGAGTATCTTTTCTAAGAGGAAAGAAAAAATGTAGAGGAACTTCATCACTTGGCTCTGAGCCAGCTCCTCTGGGGCTCTAGATTGAATTAAAATAAAAATTCATATTCATTGTATATTATTAGCCATTCAAAATAGGAAATGTGCTTGATAGAGACTAGATAGAAAGCAATCTTTGTGTGAAGAGGATGACAGACAGACATTTTTTCAGTGCCATTTTTATATGATTGCTGTTTAACTAAGTTTTTTTTTCTTTTTAAATGATCAGAGTTTGAATATGGACAGATTTCTCATCAATTAGACCTGTTGCAAAATCTCATAAATAACCTTTTATACTTTGAAAACTGATAGTTGTATTAGGTTATACATAAAATTTAGTAAAAACCAACACTGATCCTCATCAAATGATGCAAATTATACCTTTTCCTACCCTTATAACAATAATTCCTAAAATTTATATCATTGGCAAGAATTAGCTTTGCAGTCCTAAAATTTATTCCTTTTAGGAAATGTGAATGGATTGGAAAATTATCACTACAAAAATAAAGAAACATGAAAAAGAAAAACAGGCTAGTTGGGAGGAGGACACATTTGTTGGTTGTGGGGAAGAAAAAGAGAATATTTGTATACTACAGTCAATAGCAGTCGTGTGTGTGTGTGTGTGTGTGTGTGTGTGTGTGTGTAAGTAGTCATTTATCTATCACTATTGGTCTACCATCAAATAAGAGCTACCAGTGCATTGATAAATGTGGACAGGTCAGGTTATTTTTACTCTACCATTTCTTCTCACTTTCACCATTCTCTCCTTTATTCCTTGGCTTAATGTTGTCATTTATCTTTTCACAGGTTCTACAGCACTTGTACCTCTCTGAACCATAGCAGATAATGAACTATACTTAAATACCATTTAGAAAGTCCAACTTTTACTACTCATTGTAAGAATGTTAGTGTCAAGAACCTATCCTAAATCTTTTCTTTTTACCCATCAATGAACAGTGCTCCAAAAATGTATCACAGAAAACAATGATGAAAGAAATACTCAAACAATTTAAGTGAAGAGCAACATCCAAAGGAATGCAAGCTTTTGAGTGGCCCAAGGGATATAGCATATAGGTATGTGAGCAATTCCACTTCTTTTGGAATCTTGTAACTAAAGTACAATTGCACATATTGGAGAATATCCATGGAAAAGTCATGAAACATTGTGAAAAAGTTTTGGAAATAGGTGTATAGAGAAAGGAGAAGGGGCAAAAAAGAGATGAAAGAGGGAGAAATTCTTATCTCTGAAGGAGTTACTATGAGGTGCATGCTACACTTAAATAAAACTTCAGGTGTACCTTAGCTTTACAACTGAAAGATGGCAATGATTTTTCCATTGACAAATGCACCTTTGAGCATTTGAACAAATGCATCCTATGATCTGGATGTCACAGGCTGAATTACCTACAAGGTGATAACATCCAGTTATTCCATGTAAAAGAATGCTAATTTTTATTATTCTTATTAGTGATATTTCCTTGTTCCGTACTACATTAAATGTCATTTACTATTCTTAAACTATTATGGGCAAAACTTTGTTTCCCTCAAAGTCAAAGACTTATAAATATTTCATCAAACATATTATGGCACATATAGCATTTCAAACATTTTAATGTGGCATTCTACAAGTTGATATTTCATATTTGTATTACAAATACAAATGTAGGCAAATCTGAATTTTGATCTAACTCAGTTTTGCAATTCATACATGTATAAACATATCATAGATTTTTAAAATTTTAATTTAAGAAATGTATACCTTATGAATTCTTCAAATTATATGTTTACCCTGCACAGATACTTAAACTCTGAATGTTCATGTAGATAAATGGGGAAAGGAATTTTTATTTAAGTAGGGATAGCACAATTTGAATAGTGCCATCTGTGTACATTGCCCAATTTGAAAAATTTTAGAAAATGTATGTGAAGTATCTTAAAGACTGTCAAAATATAAAATATCATAAGATATACTTCAATAAATCTATAACCTCCATAAAGGGGTACATTCTCTACTAAGTCTTTCTACAATACTTGCATGGCTTCTTGTCTTCTGAAATTCTTATTCATTTTCTTTCATAGATCATCTCAACAACTTATTGATGGCCTTCTAGGTTTTCTTTTTATATTTTGTGGATATGGATACCTGTGTAGCACTGAGACTGTAACCACTCACTCCTATAATATGACCAACCCAACACATTTCAAACCATACATTTCCTTGATTCCATTTCCTTTGCTGACATGCTTTACTTCAGTCTTTAACATGATGTGGCTTATCTTGCCTTGGTCAACTGCTCCACAGGTGTATATGATTTCATCTCCTTTCTTCTCTGAAAAATTTGTCTCTTTTATTGTACCCCTTATCTTCAACCTCTTCCTATCAACTGGTTCCTTTTTTGTTTCTGTCAAACATTTTCAAATTTCCTTCATGTTAAAAAAATATTCAGTAAGACACTACCATCCCCTCAAGCTGTTATTCTATATTATCTCCTCCCTTTCTTGGTTAGGCGCCTTGAAAAAGTTGTTTGCATTTACTGCTTCCATTTTCTGTCCTCTGATTCCTTAATCTTTTGTTCAATTAACATTCTGATCTCATTGAAAAGTTCTCCTTCCAAATTTATCTGATCTGACGATCTTTTCTCAGTCCCAACTTTTCTCAACCTAACTGCAATTGACACAATGAACCACTCTCTCCTCCTGTATACTTTTCTTCAAATGTTTTTGATCCTATCCGTTACTAGCTCACTTCTAACCTATCTAAGCATTCCTCACCAACTCCTATGCTAAATCATCATCATATCATGGTCAATAACTGCGGATTTTCCCTAAGATTCTTTCTTTGGCCCTCTTCTCTTTTCCCTCTGTATTCTTTTCTCAATAACTTCATAAGCTTCCTCGTGTTTAATTATAATTTCTAGGATGATACCTCCTATATCTCTATATTCAATCATAATATCCCCCTTGAGATTTAGTCTGACATCAGACAGTCAATAAACATTTGTTAAGCACCTACTACACCCCAGGCACTATGCTAAGCATTGGGGACACAAAAAGAGGCAAAAGATAGTCCCTGCCCTCAAGAAGCTCACAATCAACAATTACATATTGAATACTTCAGACTGGATGTCAAAGAGATATTTTAAGCCTAATATATCTAAAACTAAACTTGTTAATTTACTCCTAAACCTCCCCCTCCCCTGCTTCCAAGTTTCTGTATTTCTTTTTTGTAATGCTTTATTAACTTCTGATTTACATCATTCATTTCCACCAGATTTTGAGTTACAAATTTTGTCCCTGTTTTTCCCCTACCCACCTCCCCAAAATAGCAGTCCCACAGGATATCGCCTCCTCCAACCTGCTCTCTCCCATATTTTCTCCCACACCCCTTTTGACTTTTCCAGTGGATCTCTATGCCTCAGTGCCTGTATATCTTATTTCCCAATTACATGTAAGATGGTATTAATAATAGTATATATATATATACATACATATATATATATACACACATACACACACACACATATATATATATATATATACATATTTGAATATTTGATTTTAAAACTTTCAATTCCAGATTCATTCCCTTTCTCTCTTGTCACCCACCTTTACTGGGAAGATGAGCAGTTTGGTATAGGTTGTACATGTGTGGCTAATGCAAAACAATATAACATAGTAGATATATTGTAAAAGACTGACTATATTTCCCTCCCTCCTATCCCACCTCCCACTTGTTCTATTCTCCACTTTGATCCTGTCCCTTTTCAAAAGTGTGTGCTTCTAACTTCCCTCCCCCCAGCCTACCCTTCCTTCCATCATCCCCCCTTTAATCCCCTTCCCCCCCCATTCTCCTGGAGGGTGAGATCCTCTATTTAGTGTGTATTTCACTCCCTCCTCAAGCCAAATTCAATGGGAATAAGATTGACCCATTCCCTTTTGCCTTCTTATTCTTCACCTCCATTGTAACCATTATCCCTTGCCTTTGTATGAGATAGTTTACCCCAATCTGTCTCTCCCCATCTCCTCTCATTATATTCCTCTCACCTCTTAATTTCACCTTTTAAGTATCATCCCTTCCTGTTAAATTGGTCCTGTGCCCTCTATCTATGTATACCTGTAAACATATGTACACACATTCTCATATGTATTCACATGTCCATATACCCTCATATATAGACATATATATATATTTCGAATCCCTTCAACTACTGAGAAAAGTTTCATAAATTACAATTATTGTTTTTCCATATAGAAATGTTAATAGTTCAACTTGATAAGTTCCTTATGATTTCTTTTCCCTGTTTACCTTCACATGACTCTCTTGCTTCTTATCTGAATGTCAAATTTTCTATTCAACTCTGGTTTTGTCAGCAAGAATCCTTGAAAGTCCTCTATTCCACTGAATGACCATATTTTCACCTGAAACATGATACTCAGTTTTGCTGGGTAGGTGACTCTTGGTTTTAATCCCAGCTCCTTTGACCTCCAGAATATCATATATATATATATCATATCATATATCATACATCATATATCATAAGCCCTTCGATCCCTCAGTGTAGACGCTGCCAGATCCTGGGTTATCCTGATTGTGTTTCCACAATATTCAAATTGTTTCTTCCTGGCTGCTTATAATATTCTCTCCTAAATCTGGGAATTCCGGAACCTGGCTATAATATTCCTAGGAGTTTTCTTTTGGGGATCTTTTTTAGGAGGTGATTGGTGGATTCTTTGAACCTCTATTTTGCCCTCTGGTACTAAAACATCAGGGCAGTTTTCTTTGAGAACTTCCAGGAGGATGATTTCTAGGTTCTTACTTTGATCATGGCTTTCAGGTAGGTAGTCCAATAATTTTTAAATGATCTCTCCTGGATCTATTTTCCAGGTCAGTGGTTTTTCCTATGAGATATTTCACATTGCCTTCTATTCTTTCATTTGTTTGGATCTTTTTAACAGCATCTTGATTTCTCATAAAGTCATTAGCTTCCATTTGCTACAATCTAATTCTGAAGC
>NW_027187391.1:24283302-24383381 GCF_028583685.1 Petaurus breviceps papuanus
TTGTGTGGGTGTTAAGTGTCTCAGGCCGGAACCGAACTAGGGTCCTCCCAACTCCAGGGCCAGAGCTTTACTCACTGAGCCACCTAGGCACCCCAAATTCAGCTTTTTAAGGCATTCTTCTCCTCATTGCCTTTTTGAGCCTCCTTTGCCATTTGAGTCAGACTGTTTTTTAAGTTATTATTTTCCTCAGTCAGGCTGTTGACTCTCATTTCATAATTTTCTTGCATTGTTCTCATTTCTCTTCCCAATTTTTCCTCCACTTCTCTTATCTGCTTCTTAAGGTCTTCTATGGCCTTTAATCAGCTCATATTTTCCTTTGATATTTTTGGTGCAGGAGTTCTGATTTCACTGTTTTCCTCCTGTTCCATGCTTTGATCCTTTTTGTCCCCAAAATAGGAGTGTAATGTTGGAATCTTCTGTCTGCTTTGTTTCCTTTGCCTGCTCATTTTGCCACTCAATTACTTGACTTTTGGCCTTTTTGCCACAGTAGGACTCTGCTGCCAGACAGGGGAGCTTTTGTCCCAAACGCTGGGGTTTTCTCAGCTGCTGGAGGTATTAGATGGGTGCCCTATCTGAGCCCTATCATGCTCTGGCAAGCTGGACACACACCCCAGGACCTCCACCCTAGACTGCAATCCAGATCCAAGCAGGTTAAAGCAAGAGTGATTACCCCTCAGAGTGGTGCTTGGTCCCCCTACATTGTGCAGGCCAGGAGCTGAAGCTGCCATGTGGCACTGGCTGGCTGTGGGGCATCTCAGTGGCTTCTCGCCTTGGGGGTAAAAGCCACGCACTTGCACTTACTGGTCCCAAAGTCCAGACTGCACTGACCTTTCACTTTGTCCTTCGCATCTATGTATTGATAAATCTGGAAACTGCCACAGCTGCTGCTGATCTGTAGTCCCTCTGGCTGGGGGCTGGTCAGGCCTGCCCTGGGGCTAAAGCCTCAGCATGGGGCTGGGCTTGGCTCTCAGAGCCCTCCGCTGGATTCCTGACGGCCTGCCGTGCTGTCCTCAGCGGGAGGTTATCTTCTCTGTGTCATTTTGTGGGTTCTGCAGCTCCAAAGTTTGTTTAGAGTCCCCTTTTTACATGGATTGGGGAAGGTGGAAACCAGAGCCGTGGGAAGGTCGTGCTTCTACTCTGCCATCTTGGCTCCACCCCCCCCCCCCCAAGTTCCTGTATTTCTGCTGAAGTCACTATCATTCTTTCATTGTATCTGACACTTAACACTTACTAACTGTGTGACCTTGTGCAAGTCACTTGACCCCAATCGTCCTGCCTTCTCCCCTCCAAAAAAAAAAAAGCAACACATAGACTAACTCATGGCAAAAGAGGCTCAAAAAGCCAATGTGAAGAATGCCTTAAAACTCCCAAGTGGTCAGAATGAAAAGGAATTTCAAAAGCTCACTGAAAAGAATTATTCAGAGGGTAATTGCTCATGCTTTGACCTGCTTGAATCTGGGTCATATACTTGGGTGGTGGTCCTGCAGTAAGGAACAGTAACGTGTCAGAGCTGTGGCAATTGTAGAGAGAGTGCCCTCCTCATACCTATGATAATAGTTCTGACAACAATTGTGAAAATCCCAGCAATTTAGGACACAGCTCTCTCCACTCAGGAAGCAGAGTTCTACCATGCCAAAGAGCTCAAAGTCAATTAATTGGTTGGCAAGATGAGCAAACAGAGGAAGCACAATCAGATGATAGAATCTTTTGGGGGGGACAAAAAGGATCAAAACATGGAGGCAGAAGAAGACAACAAAACCAAAACTCCTACATCAAAAGTTTCCAAGAAAAAATATGACCTATTTACAGGCCATGGAGGAGCTCAAGAAAGATTTTGAAAATCAAGTAAGAAGTGGAGGAAAAATTGGGAAGAGAAATGAAAATGATGCAAGAAAATCATGAAAAGCAACTCAACAGCCTGACTGAGGACAATAACACCTTAAAAATAGACTAACTTGGGGTAGCTAGGTGGCACAGTGAATAGAGCACTGGCCCTGGAATCAGGAGGATCTGAATTCAAATCTGGTCTCATACACTTAACACTTACTAGCTGTCTGTGTGACCCTGTGCAAGTCACTTGACCCCAATTGTCCTGTCTTCTCCCCTCCAAAAAAAAAGCAAAAAATAGCCTAACTCATGGCAAAAGAGGCCCAAAAAGCCAATGAGAAGAATGCCTTAAAACTCCTAATTGTCCAGAATGAAAAGGAATTTCAAAAGCTCACTGAAAAGAATAATTCCTTCAAAATTAAACTGGAGAAAATGGAAGCTAATGACTTTATGAGAAATTCTGATCCCACCAAACAGATCTAAACAAAAGAAAAATAGAAGACAATGTGAAATATCTCATTGGAAAAACCACTGACCTGGAAAATAGATCCAGGAGAGATAATTTAAAATTATTTGACTACCTGAAAGCCATGATCAAAAAAAGGGCCTAGAAATCATCATTCAAGAAATTCTCAAGGAAATTTGCCCAGATATTCTAGAACCAGAAGGTAAAACAGAAACTGAAAGAATTCACCAATTGCCTCTTGAAAAAGATCTCCAAAAGAAAACTCCTAGGAATATTATAGAAAAATTCCAGAGTTCCCAAGTAAAGGAGAAAATATTATGAGCAGTGAGGAAGAAACAAGTTGAGTATTGTGCAAACACAATCAGGATAACACAAGATCTAGCAGCTTCTACATTAAGGGATCCAAGGGCTTGAATATGATATTCCGGAGGTCAAAGGAGGCTAAGATTAAAGCCAAGAATCACCTACCCAGCAAAACTGGGTATAATGCTTCAGGGAAAAATATTGTCATTCAATGGAATAGAGGACTTTCAAGCATTCTTGATAAAAAAACAGAGTTGAATAGAAAATTTAACATTCAGATACAAGAAAAAAGAGAAGCATGAGAAGGTAAACAGGGAAAAGAATCCATAAGGAACTTATGAAAGTTGAACTATTTACATTCCTATGTGGAAAAATTATAATTGTAATTCATGAGGCTTTTTATTAGTATGAGGATAGTTAAAGGGAATATATATATACATATATGTGTGTGTATGTATATGTATACATACATATGTGTATGTATAGGAGGGTGTATGTGTATATAAATATATATGTGAGTGTGTATATATGTGTGTACAAATAGGGTACTGGATGAGTTGAATATGAAGGGATGATATAAAAGGTGAGAGAGGAATATACTGGGAGAAGGAGAAAGGGAGAGGTAGAACAAGGTAAATTATATAAAAGAGGCAAGAGAAAACTGTTATAATGGAGGGGAAGAGTGGAAGGTAAAAGAGAATGGGTCAACCTTACTTTCATTGGATTTGATTTAAGGAGGGAATAACATACACACTCAATTGGGTGTCTTACTGTACAGGAAAGTAGGGGGAGGGGCATAAGAGGGGATGAGAGAAGGGAGGGAAGATTGGGGGAGAGGGTAGTTAGAAGGAAACACTTTTGAAAAGGGATGGTCAAAGTAGAAAATAGAACAATGGGGGGGATAGGATGGAGGGAAATATAGTCTTTCACAATATAACTACTATGGAAACATTTTGTGTAACTACACATGTACAACCTATATTGAAATGCTTGTCTTCCCAGTGGGGGTGGATGAGGAGGGAAAAAGGGAAAGAATCTAGAAATCAAAGCTTTAAAAATAAATGTTAATTTTTTTACATGCAACTGGGAAATATAATATATAGGTACTGGGGTATAGGAATCCATCTTGCCCTACTACAAAGTTGGGGAGGGATGGGGGAGGATAGAGAGAGAACAGATTGGGGGAAAGGGTATGCAGTAGGCTCTCTAACTTGGGGTGGGGTAGGGGAAAGATGGGGAGAAAATTTGTAACTCAAAATCTTGTGGAAATGGATGTCGAAAATAAAAATAAATAAATTGGCAAAAAATACATTTTAAATAAATTTAATTTAATTCAAAAAAGAAAGGAAAGCTCCCTGTGAGTAGGTACTAAATTATTCCTTGTACTTGAATTCCTAGCAAGTAGTATGGTGCTTGGAACATAATAGGAGATTAATAGTTAGTGACTCATTGATGACATCCATTACTCCAGGATACTTTGGCTGTCTTCCATAAATTCATTTCTTTCACTGTTCTGTAGGTGATATACATTATATAAGTTAGATGTTAGACATTATATATAATTATATAATATGTAAGTTATTTAATGTTATACATGATATACTGTAACATCATCTTAGCTGCCTATGTACATTTTTTTCAAGTTAGGTTTTTGTATTATGCACACAAATATTGCCCACTATCATTATCCAATAGATATTGTATAAAGGTTAATTATGTTGCAGAAAGTGCACTAGATATGAAGTCAGAAAATCTGTGTTCAGATCCCAGCTCTCCTATTTACTGGCTTTGTGCCTATGGGCAAGTTCCACATCCCCTTTCTGGGGTTTAGTTCCTTTTTCTGAAAAATAAAAATGAGTGTTGGGAAAAGTAATTTCAAGAGTTCCTTCTGTTTCTAAAATCTTTATGCATATGCTCAATTACTTCATACGATAAATTCCTCCTGGAAGTCGATGCCAAAAAAAGAATGTCTCATTAGAAGAAATTATACCATTTTCTTGTATCATACAATGAGAAATATATAACTTACCAAGTTTCCTTTATTGCTTTGTTTGTTGGGAAAATCAAGGCAAAATGCATTGATAAGCTGAAGTAGCTAAATTGCCCAAAAAACCCAGTGCCATGTGTTACTGTGTACCTTTTACTTATTGTGTATCTAATTTGATTAACCACCTAAACTTCTCTATGGAAGTTGGTGGGGATAAAAATAAACAACTGAACATTCGCTTCTCTGTAACTAGTGCACATGAGAGAGAAAACAAAGAATTTAGTACACTGGGAACTAGGTTGGACACATCATTGCTCAAAAAACGAAAGTAGACAAAGAATTATTTATTCTTAAGATCCAGTTTTACAAACCTTAAAATAAAGTGGATTTTTCTGCAGCCAATATTCATCTCACTATTATTTTTAAAAGACCTTAGGCTGACCAATTGCTACTTTGTCAGGAGTATTGAGAGGAGGAAGAGGGGAGAAACACCTGAATACATCAATAACTACCAATTGATTATGGAGACAATTTCTTCAATAACTATGGATGATTCAATTAGGCAAATAGCCATTGGCAATTGTGTGCATTACACTAAATATGACAACTGACAAAAGTCAGATTTAACTTGGAAGTAGGCATTAGGACAAAGGGGTTTGTGAAGCTTCATGACATTTCAAAGCATTTAAAGTTAAAAGTCATCAAACTTTACTTTTACGTAAATTCTGGAGAGATTCTGTGACTTGAACAAGATCACAGAAGTAAGATTTAAGTGTAGGTCCCAGGACTCCAAATGGATTGTTCTCTCCACCATAATATGCTGTCTCTCAAAATGTCATTGCTAATTTTTAGATTTAGAACCACCCTGATCTCAATTAAACTCTTAAGAATGTGTAGTGGGGGGAAGGGGCGGCCAGGTAGCACAGTGAGTAAGAGCATTGGCCCCATTGTCGGGATGACCTGGGGGATCGAATCTGGGCTCAGACTCTTAGCATCCACCCAGAAACACCTGGGTGTAACCTTGAGCAAGTTACTTAACCCCAATTGCTTTAAAAAAAAAAAAGAATGTGTAGTGGGATGAGATATTTTAAACCAACTCTTCTAACTTGATGAAATTAAGTTCCTAAGTTTTTAATGCCCAAACTTTTCCTGCAATGGGGAATAGAATAAAATAAATGAAATTCACATGTAATCTCCAATCTAGCTACTTCCTCATCCAATATCCCTTCATTCAATAAACATTTATTTCTTCCTTCAGCAAGGCCTTTGGCAAGTTATTAAAACTAGAGGAAGACTTCTATCTCCTTCATTTTCCATGTCCACCTCAGTTTGAAAAGAAAATGGAGAATGAAATGACTAAAATGCAAGAGAGAAAAAAAAAAGCAGGAGAAAGAAGCCACCAGCTCAGTAATCAGCTTTGAATAATCATGCATTAACTGTGTGGGCTGAAGCTAACAAGTTGCCACACTGAGGGCAATGCCTAGAGGACAGCAAGCTATTTCCTCAACTGCTGTTTCTACCTTTGTTTCAAGAGACTCATTCCTGACATGCTAAAGGCAATTTTACAGAACTAGAGCAATCCCAAAAGGCTGCCTGTGAATTAACTCCTGGTCAGATTGTCACATGGTCAGATGTCAATGGGTCCTATTCCTATCATGTCTTTTTTTTTTTAATCTCAGCTTCATTGAAGACAAAAAATCCTGAGGCACAAGTCACAGCACAGTTTGTAAAAGCTTGTCTTGTGTAAACTGAGCTTTTGAGCCAAGCATTGGGATTTAACAGTAGCTCAGAGAAAGGGTTTATCTTCATTCTGCCAAGTCTATAGCCAAATAGTAACACACTGCAAGCCTCAGGGAACCTCTTCCTTTTGCACATCATTAATTTTTCTGAAGATTCCCCACCTCCCCCTGTTTCACCATTACCACCACCACCACCACTGCTTCCACCATATGCTGTATAGAAAGAAGAAAATAATCCCAAATCATGATTTTACCATAGACTATTTTTTAGATACAAACCACTGTGACAGGATCTCTTTATGTGTAAGTTGGGTGAAATATAAGCATTTAACTCTACATCAAAAGCTAACCTTTCAAAACAATGAAAAGAGAATTAAAATAAGACATCTTTTAGTACCAATTTTACTCTACTGTGAAATGAAATATCTTTCAAAAATAACTGCTTCACATCCAAAGGGCATCTTCTCATGTGCACATACCAATTTTTCACCACATGACACCTCCATCAAGAGAACTGAAATTCTAGACAAGATAGTTTTAATGCATGTGGCAAAAGGTTCCTTTCAAAAAATTTCTTGTGAAATAAGTAGTGTCATTCTTTTGGAGGTAGGCAAAGGAAATGGAAAGGAGAAAAATCAACTCCATTGTGGTCTGGACAAGCAGTAGTTACCTGTGGGGCTTACAGAGCCTGTTGCTGTGGATAGAATTCCCAAATGAGCAGATGTTTCCAGAAATCACTGACTGAACTTCTAGCAAATATTATACAGAGATGACCAGGAAAGTGACAATTTCTTCAGTTAAGGAAACAGCAGAATAGTCACTAAGCTTCCTGTAAGTGAAGTAACTCTCAAGACATATGTTGTTTTTTTTTCTTTTTTTTTAGAGGTATTAGTAAAATTGTGGCCAAGGAAGATTTTTGTTGATATGCATACTGTAGAAGGTACTGTACAAAAGAGATCCTCTATAGGAATTACTGTCCTAGAAAAGATCATGTCTCTATCATGAGTTTCCTTGGCATCATAAAACAGAAAGTATAAATATACATCAGTCCAAATTCTACCAAGCTGAAGCCTTTCTCTCTCAATTCAAACATTTAATGTGTTCATGGTAAGCCAATCAATATAAATTCTTCTATCTCTACCTGCTACCACAACCAATTCTGAGATAGCAAATCTATTGAGGGGAGGAAGGAAGAGAGAAAAGGAGGGAAGGAAGGGGGAGAGGGATGAAAGGAAGAAGGGAGAAAGGGGTAGAAGGAAGGAAAGATGGAAAGAGGGAAGAAGGAAGGAAGGAAGGAAGGAAAAAAAGAAGGAAGGAAGGAAGGTAGGAAGGAAGGAAGGAAGATAGGAAGGAAGGAAGGAAGGAAGGAAGGAAGGAAGGAAGGAAGGAAAGAAGGAAAGAAAGAAGGAAGGAAGGAAAGAAGGAAGGAGGGAAGGAAAGAAGGAAGGAAGGAAGGAAAGAAAGAAGGAAAGAAGGAAGGAGGAAAGCAGAGAAGGTGGGAAGGAAGGGAGGGAGGGAGGGAAGAAAGATGGAAGGAATGGAGGGAGAGAAGAAGGAAGGGAGGGGGGAGGGAGGGGAGAAGGAAGGAAAGAAGGAGGAAAGAAAGGACAGAGGGAAAGAGGGAGGGAGGAGAAGAAAACTAGAAACAGAAAGCAAACCACACACAAGAATGAATTAATGACTACAGTTAGTCACTGACTCTTCCCCTTCTGAATTCTTATCTTCCTGTAATCCCTCTAGCTCTGTCCAGGAAAACAGGACAGTTTCTGCCTCCAGAAATCTGGCCTCACTATATTAAAATGATTCATTTCAATTCACACAGTTTTAATGTGTGATAATTCTTAGTTGCTCTGACAATGAATCCATGATCTGGTTGATGTAAGTCTCCTCTCTAAAACTGTACATCACAATATATTCATGCCTTATCATAAATGTTTCTTGCGCTTGACATCTGAAATCCTTTTACAATCTACCCAGTACATGCTAGAGGTATTCCACTAGGCATTTTGACATTTGGGGAGGGGGAGGGATTAGTGTAGCACCTGGACTTTCCATCTGTTACTTCCTTGCTCTCACTAAATGAAAAACCCATCTTCTTTTCTAATCACACATTACCTGGATTACTTAGATAATATATTTGATTCCACTTCTTATGTCCAAGTAATCCTTGGCTTAATACTGAAGCCTATTACGACTCACCCTTTATCATTGTGACAGGGTCAGACAACATGTTGATTCCTTTAAGATTTTGATCTTATAGGATTTGAGACCATATAGCTTCCTATTACTAGAATAATGTTGGTGATAAAAAAAAATAAATGGTTTGGGGTCAGAAAGAAGCTTGCAATATACCAAAACACTAGAAAGTTCCCCAGGAACAACTTTGCCCTGCCTCTTCTAGAGATTCCATCCTAGGTACATTTCCTCATCCATCTACAATGCTTGTTCTTGTCCAGCACAGATGCATGAAGAGATTTAATCAATATTATGACTGGAGAGCTCTACATACAATTCTGCATTGATAGTATCATGACATTTTGACATGGAAGAGACCTTAGAGATTGTCCTCATGAAATCCCCTAAATTTAGTAGATCAGGAGATGAAAGTTCATTGAGTTCAATGACTTGTCTAAGGCTTAAAGGTAATAAGAAACATTAGCTTCAACTGAATGTCCATTAACTTCAAATTCAATACTCCTTCCACTAAACTATACAGTCACCTCATTGACCTTGTATCTCATTAAAACAATTATTTGTGTTTATATAGGAATTATTGGACTGATCTCTTTTGACTGGTCATGAATTTTGTTGAAATAGTCTTATAGCTAAATAGGGAATGATTATATAGTACAATATCATCCAAGGACAGGGGCATCAGAGAACATCATTTTTAGGGGAAGTTTTTTTCTATTTGGACTCTACACAAAACACACCAAAATAGAGGTGATCTTGACAGTGTCATAAGGCTTGAAGTCCATTTTTCAGGCTTAGAATAATGTTACTTTCAATATAACTTGTGGGAATAGGTGATATAGTCAGATGACTCAAATAAAGTCTCCAAAACTGGCAAAACGAAATTAATAAATTTTCAACTCCCATACATCCACTGAGGTGACAGACAACAGAATTAATCAATCAATAGATAAGCTTCCAACTTCAATATAGATCTTTCTATTTCATTCAGCAAACTTTTATTCAAATAACAATAACTTTATATATTTCTATAAAACTGATAATCACAGGATCAGCAAACAAATTCTCAGTGATTGAAGCTATCAAGGATTATTGTGGGTTCTTAATATATAAATAAGAATTAATCATATTGGCAAAGATCCTTTGAAAAGGCATTGTTTTCTAGCCAGTCAAGTTTATTATTAATTTTATTACTAATTATTAATGATTCATTAAAATGAACACAATGAGATATAGTCAGTTAATCACATGATGGTGAGGATGTAGGTAATGGTAAAATATAATTTGAAAAACATTGAATTTTTCTGTTATTTTTATGAAAGATGTTTGTATGGCTTACTTTCATAATGATATTGTGGAAATGAGAAGGTATTCATTTGAATTGGTAGTTACTGACATCCTCTTAAGCACTTTTTAGAGTTAGTAATACAGCTCTAATTTTCCCAATTGTATTATATGTTCCCTTCTATCAGATATCTTAAAATACAACCATTCTCATAGACTTTTTTCAATTCCTATAGATTTTGCATGTCAGACTTTTACAAGAGACATTTCATGTAATTTTTCTCAATCTAGGTGTATATATGTACATATATGTATACATACACTCATATATAAACTGTAAATCTAAGCACGAGCAGCTTTCTAGAAGAATGCTACTGTGAATAGCTGATTATACAGTATAATAAATACTCTATTTATTCAAACAACAAATCAGAGCAAAACATTCACAGTAAATCAAGGTACAGCATTCACAATGTTACAACTTATCACAGATAATCAAAATACAGCATTCACAACAACTTATCACCGAAAATGGCCACATAGTTTTCACCACAGTGGTCACAAAGATTTGAACAAAGAACACTCATTTAGTAACTCAATCATTCAATCATCTCAACCATCCAATCATCCTTAAGGAGATTTGCCTCTTTAAGGGACACAAAGTACAATAGTCAAAGTTCTCCACTCATGGGGCACACCAAGTTACAAATCAGTCACTTATTCAGTCATTATTCACTATTCAATCATCAGAAAATACACAAGCCCTCCACCCCTAGGTCACTAGTAAATTACAATTTCTCAATCAGTACACAGTATCCAAGTAAAGTCTTCTTTCAGCTTGACTTGGGGTGGTCTCTCAGATTCCCTAGATCCCCTTCCATGGTCTGAGGTGTTACCTGGATTCACCAAACTGTCACCTGGGTTCAAAGGCAGACAGCTCCCAGGTACTTGTCCAGCTCTTGGAGCACTTCCTATTCCATGCTGAAGTTCACAGTATCCAGTCCACCTTAAATCCTTCACAGTCTCTATTCCAGGAAGTTAAGGCTTAACAAAGCCACAAACAGGTTCATGCAAAGTACCAGCATCACAGGCATGCTTCCTCAGTCTGCAGAAGCTCCAGCTGGATGTTTTTGGTAGCCCCCAGAATTATCAGCTGGCCCTCAGACTCAGCAGCTCCTCAGCAGAAGCTCCAGCTGGTTCCCAGAATCAAAATCACTTCACCCAGGTTCCCAAAATCAATCATTCTCTCCAGCCTGGGGGGCCTTTACTCTTCAGCCTCCCTGTTTGCAGCAGCTTCTGCCTCCATGAAGCTTGCTCCAAGATCTGCCTCTCCCTCTCTGGGCTTTTCCTTATGTACAGCATTGCTCCTCCCTGCTTAGCCCCTTCCTGTTACATCAGCAACAGGGGTTCATACCTTCTGTTTCTTTAACAGAGCCTTGATTAATTATTAAGTGCTAAGTACCAGTACCTCTGAGCTTAGCAATACAAAAGGAACTTCAAATTTCATTACTATTACATATGCATGCACAAATATTATACACACATTTATTAAATACCTATGAGGTGCCATTACATTTATTTTGTTCAGGCAAAAAAAAAACCTCATATTTTTTGATAATAAATTCTATATAGTTTTATCTTTTATGATTTCCTCTATCCTTGTCCTGGTTGTGATTTCTTTGCCTATAATCAGTCATGGATGAAATAATCTTTAGTGCAAAAGAGGTATGTGTGCGTGTGTGTGTGTGTGTGTGTGTGTGTGTGTGTGTGTGTGTGTGTGTTGAGGGGGAGTTCCTGAAAAACAAAACTGCAAAGCAGGTTATAGGAAATCAGTTGCCAATGGGGAATATCATAGGCATGCAATGCTCTCCATTGTCCCACAATTCCATAGTTTGTTTACATCTGGTTGATCAGATACACTGTGGGATGTATACTCTGACTGAAGGTCCAAAGTTATTCAGGGATCAAATTTAGATGGAGTTTTTAGATAAACAACTGATATGGTCCAAATAGGATACTACTCCACTAAGATGAAACATTGGGATACTGTGAGCAACTGAAATGAGGGTGCACTCTTAATTGCCTAATAAAGAATGAGGACTAATGGGCAGAGACCCAGGAATCTTAATCCTACCAGTGTCACAGAAAGAAAGAGTCAGGGTATAAGGGGAAGAAATGCTTGATCTTTGAGTCAATATCACCTCAGCACACATGCAAGCTCAGGGCTAAGACTGAATCAGTCAAACCACTTTTACTAGCTTACATCTTCTATTCATTGTATGTGTGTGTGTGTGTGTGTGTGCATATGTATGTCAATGTTTATATATGGATTGTTTATGTGTTCAGATTTATTATATAATGTGACAAATGACACTGGTAAGAGTCTATTTTCTACCACAAGTGCTTGATGAACAGAATCTGAACTAATAGTCTATGTTTCTGGGATTCTTAAACACTAGTCTTATTCTAAATCTTATTTCCTTATTTATTCTGTGGTTCTGCTTTTCTATTGTACTATTCTATTGTGCAGTAAATAACAGCTTTAATAACGATTTGATAACCATTGTTTAATTAATATCATTTAAAAATTCCTAAGGCTATATCCCATTCATTACAACTATGACTACTATTACAAATAATAGTAATATCTAACACTTATATAGTACTTACTAAGTGCCAGATACATTGCTAGGTGCTTTACAATTGTTATTTCATTTGATCTTCACAACACACTTGGGTGGTAGATACTATTATTATCCACATTTTACGTAAAACGAATTTAGACAAACAAAAGTTGAGTAACTCCCCCCAGTTTCTCACAGCTAAATAAGTGTCTGAGATGAGATTTAAACTCAGGTCTTCCTGACTCTAAGCTTGGAATTCTATACACTATTTTTTGCTTTTCCCTTAAAACTCTTAGCTTTTTCTCTTCCCTATGAATTTTGAGATTTTTTTTTTGCATAATTCTATAAGTTTGGGGATTTGGTTAGCATATCAATAAATCTATAGATTTATTTGTATTTCATCATCATTATATTGTCATTCCCAATCATAAACACTGGATATTCCACCAATTATTTAGATCTTCCTTTATTGTTTCAGGAAAGAGTGTTTTATAATTTTTATTCAAGTGTGTTTTGTTGTACTTAATTTAATTATATAGACATTTGTAAACATACTACCACATGTAAAGCACTGTGTAAGTGCTGGAGATATAGAGAAAAACAAATGCAACAGTTCTTAACCTTGAGTAGTTTATGTTATGCTTGAGTTGGGGGAAATCAATGTGTATTCTTATAAACAAAGTATAATATAAAACACCCACACATACACACAAATGCAAAATATTAAGAGAGCATTGGAATTTATGGTAATGGTTTCCATTTAACAGTTTTCAAACTCCCTAAGGGTTCATTATGATAGTCTAAATGGTTAATGAAAAAAATTCTTTAATGGTAATTTGAGCATTAAATAACTTCCCAATTATGATACAAAGATATTTTCCCTCTGACAAGCATGCACATGTATGAAACTGTCTAGGTGTGTTTCTTTACTGGTTCAAAACCATCATGGTCATATACACAATCATTTAGGTGTGTGGCTATTACATTAAAGTATGATCCCTTCTTACTAGGCTCAAGATATCCATTCAGTTTCTCAACCTGACTTCAAATTATTTCCAAAATGCCACAAGGTTTAACATTTCAGTGCAAACTGGATCCTGAAGAATGGTCAGATACATGCACATTCCTCATTTGTATTCTGCTAAATGCAAACCTTCTCTGCTAATCTGTAACTGGAACTCATCAGATGTGTAATCATGTGGCCAAGATAACAAATCATCTTGAAACCATCATGGACTATCAGAAAATCTATAGAAACAAGTTTTACATTAACTCTCACTGTCGTATTAAGACTTTTCCAATTTAAAATTATCCTCCACTTATGGAAATTCTTTTAATTCTTTCAGAATGTCCTATATAAAATATTCATAATTATAGTTTTATAATTTCATTTTAGGGTCTTCATAATTATATATAGAATAAAAATTTTATATTTTATAATTATAAGTATTTAATGTAAATGTTAATTTGGAACTTTTTTGAGGCAAAATTATCACTGTTGTTCTTGTAAGCACTTAATGAATAAGCCTAAAGGAATATGATAAGTACTATACAAAATTACCCTGTGGATTCACAACATAGTTCTTGTTGTTGAAGGGGAACACACACACACACATACACACACACACACACACACACACACACACACACACCCCAAACCATCAGGAACCTTGGAGGTAGGGGATCAGAAATGGGCTCATTTATTATATCAGCTATACTTGGAAAGTAGATAGAAGTTCTACAATGTAGAGAAGATGACATGAGCAAAGAATTTACTGCATTCTGGCCTACCAACTGGTAATGTACCCAGGGGACCAGGGGTCACACTAGATAAAGTATTAGAGTCTGGGATATCTGAATTCAAATCTAGCCTTAGACACTTACTAGCTGTGTGACCCTGGGCAAGTGACAACCTTTTTCTGCTTCAGTTTTCTCATCTACAAAGTGGGATAATAACAATACCTGCCTCCCAGGTGGTCAATGAGAAAAAAAAATAATTTAATATTTGTAAAACACTTGGAAAATATTAAAGTGCTATATAAATGTTGTGGTGGTGGTGGTTGTGGTAGTGGTTGTCATTGTCATAATTATTAGCTTATCTGTACTCAGTTATCTGATTCTCAAACAGCAGATGCCATCTATTAATGTCACACCACACAATGTCATGATATCACACTCCATTAAATAAATTGTCCGTTTTTCCATTTTTGTACAAAGTCTTTGTAGAAAGCCTCCACTGACATAGCCTTTGAGAATCTAGTGTATCTTCCTTTCCATGACTCATGAAACTAGAAATTTTGTTGAGGATTTTACACATTAAAAGACAAACAACATCTAATGGCAATAAGTTATAATGGGAATGTAAATTTTTAAGATCTTCCCTGCCCCTAGGCTTAAGTGCACCTGGAACCTGTGGGGGGGGGGAGGGAGGAGAAGATTGTTTTTCAAGAGATACTTTATGATTGGGCAGTGGGTCAAGAGGGTTGTTACATTCTCTGAGCCTGGAGAAGGCTATACATGAGGCTTTGCTTTGGGGCTCACTTTGAGAAGTGTTGTGTGACTTCGCCAGATGAGACTCTGGGCAGCCATTGAGAGCCCCCTGGCTTTGAAAACCCAGATGCTGATGCTTCCCTCTCTGGTAACTGTTATTAGGTATGGATGTATATAATGATTGGACAGTTTGGAAGCCTGTCTGCTGAAATGTTTCTCTGTCTTGTAACTTCTGTTTGTAACCTCTGTATACTCTGAAGTTTGGGGTGCTGACCTTTTTTCCCCTGAACTAGGTAAATGACATGTTTGATTGATGAAAGCAAGATTGTTAACCCATTTTGAGTTGTTTTCCTTTAGAAAAGCAGATCTAAGAACCTGTGTTGGAAGCCATCCTGGGGATGCTCAGGTGCTTGCTGTTAGGGAAGTATAGCAATGTTCTCTCAGGTAATAATGGTATTGGGACAAGTTCCTTAAGATCTTGTTGGATTCTCTCTTCCAATATATTTAGCTATTTCTCCTAGCAAAATGCATTTTTAAAGTGCCTATGACGTGTCAGGCACACAGATGGATTGTAGGGGTAGAAAAATAAAAATGATACAGTCCTTTTTCTCAAAGGACTTACTATTGAACAAGGCACTGTGCTAGAGACTACTCTTCCAATTGAGAGTAATTAACTGTTACTTTTTAGGGTGTTTCCTAGAAATTTGCTAATAAAAGAAGTCAAGCTCACTAGCCTATGTTTTCCCAACTGTCTACTTCACTTTTTGAAGCTATTTACAGCACTTTTCATTTTTCTACCCATATGACTTTACTAAAAGTAGCTTCACAATTGCATCTGTACATCTATTCCTTCAAGCATCCTAGGATGCTGGTAATCTAGGTTTGTTGTTGACTTGAATCAATTGAGGACAACTTTTGTGGATACTCTTAATTAATCTAGATAGTTTCTTGGGTTTTTATTTCCTGCTAACAATTTTTCCCTATCTTTTCTGGTATAAAGATCATTTGGTTTAGAAGAGAAAGTTCAGCCTTCTGATTCTTCTCCATTAGCTTCATCTCCTAAAATCTAACCAGTGTACTATGCCTTCACTAATTGTCCCTTTGTATCAAAATACAGTGCTCATTCATTCCACTTCAACATTCAGCCTTCATACTATCACTGACCCCAACCATGAAACATAATAAAAAGGTCATGAGAACGCTTCACCTAATGGAAACCTTGAGAAAACTGACATTTCTGTTATCTAACAATAGAAGTCTTAAATCTAATAATTATACCTATGAATATTGGAGTATAGTCAGATTTGCAAAGATCATTTTAGGGGTTTTTGTTTTTGTTTTTTTAATGTTTATGATATTTGGAGAAAAAAAGAAAAGGCTATTTTTTTGCCTCACCTTCACAAATCATTGGCCTTTCATTCAAATACAGGATTCTATACTTTGCCTTCATCTATCCTCTCCACCTTGGAAATCTCATATGCTCAAATTTTCTCTAGGCATATGACTCAAATCAGAATACAAACTTTGATTTCTCATACAATGCTATCCAAATTTTGCCAAGCTCCAGACCTCCAATCTACAATTGTCTTCAGAAAGGGTTCCCAACTTGGGGTCCATAGATCTCCAAAGAAGTCTGGGGACAGATTTCAAGAAATCCATCAACCTAGATGAAAAAAAATTATACTTCTTTATTTTCATGATTCTATCATTAAAATTTAGGATTTGCATCTATTACTAAAAAAGGGTCCATAGACTCCATGAGACTGACAAAGAGGGTGGTTAACATAAAAAAAGGTGTTAAGAACTCCTATCCTACAGGACATAACAACCTGGATATCACCATTGACACAATATTAAATGTATCTAAAATCAATCTTAATCTCTAAATTTGCTTCTCTTGCTGTCATTATTGCCAGTTTTTGGCATCACCCATTCACCTATCCTCTCATGTCTGAAATTTTGGGGTTATCTTTGCCTATTCCTTCTTCTTCTAATATCTGGTCTTTTCCCAAGTCTTATTGATTTTACTTCTTTGTCTCCTCTTGTACCCTTCTTCTCTATTTCCCACTGATACCATACAATTATAGGTCCTTATTAACATTTGTTTGGACTATTGAACTAGCATAGTAAGAAGGCATCATGCTTCCACTTTCTCTCCCCTCTAAGTTATCTTTAACAATTCTTCTAGACTAACCATTCAAATACATAGATCCTTCACTGGCTCCCTGTTTCCTGCACATTACAGGTGTTCAGTGTAGATACAGAGAATGTATGAAGTGACACATGTATGTCTCATATTCTCCATCAGAATGCAAGCTCCATGAGGACAGGGAGTGAATCTTAGCTAGCCTCTCTATCTCCCTCAGGCTTAGCACAATAGTCTGTCTACAGCAAGAACTTCATAAAAAAAAAAAAAACAAACTTGTTGAATGTAAGTAAATAGATTTAGAGTTGGAGGATATTTTAGAGTCATCTAATCTAAGTTCACAGGCAATCTATTAAGGCTATCTTTAAACACCCTCCAGAGACAATGAGAGTATGCTTAGGGGAAAAGCAATGGAAAGAGAAGAGACACCACCTGGGTCAATATTTATTCAAATTTCTCAATTAGATGCATTTTTTTATGAAGCGGTCAGCCAGATGGCAGAGTGGTTAAAGACTGGGCTTGGAGTCAGAAAAATTTGTGTTCAAATGTGGCCTCAGTCATGTAACTACTTCACCTTAGACAAGTTACTTTAACTTCTTAGAAATTCAGTTTCTTTATCTGTAAAATGGGGGAAGATAATAGCACCTCTCTCCCAGGATTGTCCTTAGTTAAAAATTTGGCCTCAGGCACTCACTAGCAGTGTGATTCTATGCAAATCATGTGACCCTGTTTACCTCAGTTCCACATGTGTAAAATGAGCTGGAGAAGGAAATGAAAAACCACTTCAACATCTTTGCCAAGAAAACGCCAAATGGGGTCATGAAGAGTCAGACATGACTAAAAAATGACTAAACAACTCAGAATTGTTATTAAAATATGAGATAAGATTTATTAAATGCTTTGCAAACCTTAAAGCACTATACATGGTATTATTGCTGTTATTTTTAATATTTCCTAAATACTCATGTTCCCTTTTACTCCAATAGTCCAGAAAACTAAGGACACATTGCAATAAATAGAATATATAAATTAATTTTAGTTTTTATGAATCCTTTATCTCAAAAGGTTTAGAGATAAGGAAACTTTAAAAGACCTCAGTTCAAAATTTTCATTTCAGAGATTTAAAAAAAGACAAATTTTAGATAACTTAAGTGATTTGCCTAAAATTATAAAAGTTACTTTCCAACTATAAATTCAGCATTCTCTCCACTATGCCATGGTCTTACAGATGGATTACAAAAAAAAACCACTTCATTATCCATATTGTCTTTAAAGAGATGTAATAATTAGACAGGTTTATTATATCAAAGTAACATTCTTATGATTTATATTTCATAAATTTAAATATATCATATTAAAAATATTTAATATATTTAAGCATGAATTCTTTAAAAAATAGATTTTCCAAAAATTATTAGGCATAGAAAACATTTATTTGGTCCATTCAATTTATAGTTTCCCCTCTAAATAATCATTCCCCATCTTAAAATAATAAAAGGTAGGGAGAAGTTATATTCTGATGAGACAGAGAAAAGAAAGATAAGCATATATATATATATATATATACATATATATATAGTATAATGCCATTTATGTGTGTTCCAAGATTCCCCAGAAACATATAGTACCATTATAACACAAAACAACAGCAATATAAAAAAGTCAGGTGAAACCCAAGTGTGGTATAGTTTAGTATAGTAAATAAAGTTCCATTATTTTAAGTTTTTACATTCATTCTCCGTAGGCCTTCCCTGGTTCATTTTAGGGCCTAGGCTAATAAGGCAGTGACTGTTTTCACAGTCATCATAAATCATTAAAAGTTTTATTCCTGGACATAGTCTTCACTCAGGTCACTTATTCTAAAATCTCTAGTGATTTCCTGTCCTGAACCTGAAGTTGAACAAAGAAATGGGGCAATTGAAATGTCAAGGTTATTGGTAGCTCCCCTTTATTCTTTTTAATTGATAGTATTAATTTTCTCTTAACAAGGTTCTATAAATACATACAACTGATGAGAAGATGAAAATATAGATTTATGAATATCCGTCAAAGAAAATCTAGAAACAATTTTCAGCAGACTCTATGAGAATAAACAAGTATGTGTCCTTGAAAATATGGCCTTGGGTCATTAAAAATAAGCCCAGCAGATATAAAACCTCAAGAAGATACTAGGGTTCTGTAAGAAATCAACAACATATCAATTAAGATAATCAGAAATTGAATCCACCTGCAAAGGCTCCTTTATGCTTTGTGACTTGAAAAATAAATAATCTTTGGTCTGTACCAGGGAAGAGGAAAGCAACCCAGGAGCAGCCTAGCATTATTTCTATCTTCCCTACAATTTTTAAAGAAAATTCCTGATCAGAGCTCCATAAACAATTAACATTAAAAAAAACCAACAAACATCTTAAACAAGTAAATACATACTTGGACTTTATAGGGTTTAGTTAAAATTAGTGTGACCACTGGATTTAATAGTTATTATAAAGAAATATAGCATTTTATGAAGACTACGCGGTCTCTCTATAAATATCTTTTGTTCAAATAACAGAATCTTCATTGAAAGGAGCTATCCATGTTTATTCTTGGGTTCTGTACAGAAACTGAGGCCCCTAGACCTTAAGTAATATTATCTACTGTATGCATATTTTCCATTAGTTTGCTTGGCTAACATGACCTTGTGGGAAATTTAGGAAGACTAATTCCTAGAGAATTGTGATGCTGCTTAATGCCTTAGAATGTCTATTGAGCATGTGTATATGTCTATATATGTGTATGTTTATTGATAACCATGTATATGTAGATATATCCATACTTCATTGTAGTCTTCTTTAGGGTGGGGTTGGGAAGGGAAGAGAAAAAATAAAGTAAAAAGTTCACAACAGAGAACAAAAGAAAACAAACAAGGAAACGAAGAAAAGCAGGGCAGCTTTGAAAATAATGCATAGTATTTATTAGGTTGGTTATTTTGAAATTCAAATTTATTGTTTTATATTGAATCCTCTATTATGGTCTACTGTGTACATGGAAAGTTTTTCCACTCATTTTATATTTAAAATAAAAAACAATCACAAAAAAAAGACTTGAGGCAGCTACAGTCACCTCTTTGTTTTATTTTTTTTCCTCAAGGGGAGTTCAGTGACTCTTTCTCTCAGAAAGCCTGGTTTAGGGAGTTTCAAAGGATGAGAGAGTAAGCCATAGGAATCCAGAAGTCAGAATACCTGGCAGGTTTTGTAACTATCAAGGCAATGATACCCCAAGGAGAAAAGATCAAGCTCCCATCTTCAGAAGTTAACTTCTAGACCCACGCCAGTGAAAAAGGAAAGAGGACTCATTCCACATGATCCTCATTTGGACATAAACTTGCTGGGACTAATGCTATGTAGAAACTGAGATAAGTTTTTGAACTTACTCCCACAGAAACTGAGGTGAGATAGGAAAGAGCATGCCCTTGCCATACTGAAAGGAATATTTGTACTTTGTTTTTTATATATCTTCAAAGTCTTTGTAAAAGTTAACTGATATTAGCTATTTAAATAGAACTGGGGTGCTAGTTACTGGTTCCCTAACAATGGGAAGGAGAACATTACCCCTGTGGGGTTTCTAGCTGGTGGCAGTAAAGAAGATAGAAAATTCATGAAGATCCTGGGTACTCTGGCAAGCTGAGAGGGAGATGTCCCATGTCTAGTCTTGAAGAGGTTGGAGCTACAACCTACATATTAAGCTAGAATAGTCACATGACCCATTGAAGGAAAAAGTGCAAGATTTCTTAGCTAAGAAACAGTAAAAATGAAAACAAATCTATCTTGTTGTGAGTTTGTCTTACTTTACTTCCCCCCTCTCCTTCCATCAGCTGCTCAACCAGAGTTTTCACATTCTAGAATCATGAGACTCTTGCTAATTGTTACAAACTATCACTTTTCAAAATTAAGGGATTGCCTTTTTTCAAGGCACCATGCTGTAAATGAATAATAGTGTTGATGATCCCTGGATGTTACTGGCAGGCACTACGGTCATTTTCAAAAAAGGAAATTCTTATTTTAGGAAATGTCCTGGATCAATAAAGAGCAGTTAATACTAAAGCAACCCAAAGTGACTGGAAATGTTCATTTTTTAACTTCACAGATAGTGGCTAAAATAATTATCTTCGGTATGAAGTACTTAGTTTGTCTCATTATTATTCTGGAAAGCTACACTGGGCATTTGATGAAATAGTATTGATAATTTTCAAATCTCAGAACATAGGGAAAATAATTCAAGAATCTGGGTCCTTGTTCCAACCACAGCATCGGCTCATTGAATTAGTTTTATAGAACTATTCATATGACTTCATTGCTATAGGAAGCGCCTACATGAGGCGAGGCCCTTTATCAATTCATGTGGACACCTTCTTGGCAAATTATAGCCTGCAAAAGTTGTTTTAAGCAGTGGTATAAAATTCAAATAGAAAGGAGGATCCTTGAAGGCTACATATTGACTTAGAAAACCACAGGTTAACATTATGTAAATTCTATTGTATTTTTGTCTATACAAAAAAAAATCTTTCAATTTCATTTTAATCTGGTTCCTCTAGGGAGTGTTGAAGGCCACTTGTTTAACCCCTCTGGTCTCAAGCAGAGTTTTCTTATTTTTTTTTTGGAGGGCAATTGGGGTTAAGTAACTTGCCCAAAGTCACATGTCTAGTTTGTGTGTGTGTGTGTGTGTGTGTGTGTGTGTGTGTGTGTGTGTGTGTGTTAAGTGTCTGAGGCTAATTCCCAACTCAGGTCCTTCTGACTCCAGGGCCAGTGCTCTACTCACTGTGCCACCTAGCCACCCCAAGCAGAGTTTTCTTAAGTGAATTTACCAGGGTCACATATTGAGAAAGAATCAAAGGGGAGATATGAACTCAGGGTTTTCTAGTGCAAATGCCAGCTCTCTTATCACAGCTCAAGAGGCTTCAGCAAAATCATTTTTAAATCTTAATGGAAAAAAATTAAAATAGCAGATAGTGCCTTTTTTTTTTAGTTTCTTCAGTTGAATTAGCTATTTAAACTGTCTTGGGGAAAAAAAAAAAGATTGTATAGGGCAACTAGGTGGAGCAGTGGATACAGTGGCCTTGAAGTCAGGAGGCCCTGAATTCAAATACAGCCTCAGGACAGACACTTGACATTTACTACCTGTGTGACCCTGGGCATGTCACTTAACCCCAATTGCCTGACCAAAAAAAGAAAAGATTGTGTAAATATAGGACATTTCCTTCCTCATTAAAATATAACTTCCTATGGGCAGGGGTTGCATCACATTATTTTTTGTATTGCTGGTGTCTAGTATGGTGTCTAGCACAGAACAAACTTTTGATTAAAATGTGTGACTTAATTGATTTTCACAGCCCAGAACCTATCGCACTGTTTGGTACATTTGTTGTTGTTCAGTTATTTCAGTCATGACCAACTCTTTGTGAACCGATTTAGGGTTTTCTTGGCCGAGATACTGAAGTGGTTTGACATTCCCTTCTCTAGCTCATATTACAGATGAGGAAACTGAGGCAACAGGGTTAAGTGATTTGCCCAGGTTCATAAAAGTAGTAAGTGTCTGAGGCTGGATTTGAACTCAGGTCTTCTTGACTTCAGACCCAGCATCGTGGTGGTACCTCTGTCCACTGTGTTACCTTGATGTCCGTATCAAGTAGATAAAGGGCTTTCAGATGGAAAAAGAAAAGGGGTATCAGGCAGATTCCAGTTCTATGAATGGAAAACAAACAAACAGAGCTATAAAAAATGGAATGGGATTCCTTGGGAGGTAGTTGAATTACTCTTATTGGAGAACTCTGAGCATAAACTTGGCCCACTAAATAAATGCCTATAGATTGATCATAACATGCAAAATGATGAGAAAAACAGACATGGGTGTGGCAAAGCCATATCTGCAATGGAATTCTGCAAATTGAACTAGCTCTGTAGCACTGATGAGATACCAAGAAAGGGGTTCTACCTTTTATCATTTAACCCACTTCTCATTAAAAAAGATGAGGGTTAGGAGCAGCTAGGTGGCACAGTGAATAGAGCTCAGGTCCTGGAGTCAGGAAGGCCTGAGTTCAAATCAGGCCTCAGACACTTAACACTTACTAGCCATGTGACTTTGGGCAAGTCACTTAACCCCAATTGCCCTCCAAAAAGCAAAAAAAAAAAAAATGGTGGGAGGGATTATTATTGGTCTAAGAAAAACAGACTATTTTAGAACAAAAATCTTCCCACAAGTATAAATGGCATAATGAAACCCCCACTTGAAAGTGTATATGCGGGGCAGCTAGGAGGCGCCGTGAATACAGCACCAGTCCTGGAGTCAGGAGGACCTGAGAACAAATCCAGCTGTGTGACCTTGGGCAAGTCACTTAACCCCAATCGCCCTCTCCTTGCCCCTCTATAAAGCAAAAAAACAAAAGTGTACATGATAATTTTGCTGATTGGTAGATACATTGGTTAAATTGTCTTAAAAAGTCCAAATATCTAAGCTATTTTAAGATACCGATTGAGATAAAATAGAGACAGTATTTTTCTGAATGATGCCATAAAATATTAAGAAACTGCTGTAACTGTGGCAGCTAGTGACCTTGGGATTACCCATCAAACTATCCTAGTACCCCTAAAGGAATAGTGCTCACAAACAATTCCTTCTCACCACCTAATGCTTATGTGCCCAGTCATATTTTATACACCACAACCCTTTGTCCAAACTGAGATGCCAAAGACAATTCCATTCAGAGAGTAAAGAGAAGGCCTTTGGGTTTGTAAAGTATGCATGATCATTGGTGAGTTAATATACTAGTATTAATTTGCCTTTTACTTTGAGAATAAATGCTGCCAAGTATTATACAATATGAGATCCCTTCTGCTTACTCAGGTTACAGATTTCTTTGTGCTAAATTGAGACCTTTTCCCTTTTTCTTCTCCCTTCAGGATATTATGTTCATTTGTAGTGTCAGAGTTTCATCTGAGGGCACTAATGAGTTTGGGTTCCCAGTGACTGCTGCTAATTTTTTGTCATCTGTGAAAAGAAAGACTAATGAGAAAAACAAAATTCACACCCTAAACCACAATTAAGTTTTAACTGCAGTTACTTGGCTGAAAATTTCATAGCATGGACATATATCTCTTTTGTTCATACTTGGCATTAAAGGATCCCATTTCATTTATATAGACAGCTGCATCAATGGCAGTAGGGATTTGCCTAGCTAAAGATCAGAGCTCATTCAAGGCAAGCAGGAAGGTAGGGCCAGCATCATGCACCCTAGCATAAAAATGAATATACATGCATGATGATGAGTGACAAATCATGCCAAACTTTGTTCAATTTAAGAGTACTGAGTAAGAGTAAGGATTGGATTTGAAGTCAGAGAATATGGGTTCCAATCCTAGCTCTGACATTTAATACTTGTGTGACTTTGGGAAAGTCACTTAACTCTAGTTTCCTCATCTGTAAAATTACGTGTGTGGATTAGGTGAAGGTCTCTTTCAGTCTTTAATGTATTTCCCCTAACATTTGTATTTATTTTTCTGATAATCAGAACTTTTGCTTGACCTTGCTTTGGAGCTCTTCACTAATTATTAGAATTCTGTTAAGACTCTGATATTGACTCATGCTTCTGCTTCAGATTCCTTAGCTTTTGACTATTCTATTTGTCTCTCCATATCTCTGCTAACTGCTCTGTGGGCTCACACCCTGTGTGATGCTACATTTCTCATCCCTCTCCAGGCAGATGTTTCAGGCCATGGACTTCTACTAGTCTTTCCCCAGAAACTTCAGCAGGCATGAGTAGAAAGCCTCAGCTCCAGGTCATAGAAAAAGTGTTGCCTGTTCTCCAGGAAAGGCCTGAGGTTCTTATAACTCTTTACCAAAAAGAAAATTACCAAATAAATCATCCTACAGAAACAAAACAAAACAAAACAAAAACCAACCCTTATCATTAGTATATATATCTCTCTGTCAGGTAGAATTAGGTTCCCAAATACATTTGCACAAATGACTTCTTGTCAGGTCTTACAAAACCTGAATTAGAGAGAAGATCATCACCACTGCCTGGATCAGTTTGATTAGACTCTTATTTTTCCTTAAAGGCAAATCTCCTCTGCTTTTAGAGCAAAAGGTACTAACTTCCATTTTTAATGCAGTAAATACAAAAATATATCTCGTTCTGTATTGGTGGTTTCTCGTATTTAGCAACACAAGTAATCATTTTCTTCTGATGTTTCACTCTGGCTGCGTCCTGGAAGAGAACCAAAATGACATCACCATGTGAGAATCAAGTTATAGTGTGTCTGAATATGGTTGATCAGACCAACAGGAACTCAGAATGTTCTACCACAGGTCAGGTGCAAATAGTCCATGTGAACATTTGGGGTGGATTCTCTAAATCTGCACAAATGACATTTCTTTTCAGTTACTTCAGTTCTGCTTTGCTTATAGAGCACAGCTCCTCCTTTGATGCAGTACACCATGCTGAGCAGTCCTTTGCCAGTATCTCCCATGTCATGCAATCAGTTCCAAAGTTCTTCAGAGAGACCTTAAGAGTGTTCTTGCTTCACTTCTTCTGACCACCATTTGAACACTTTCCTTGTTTGAGTTCTCCATAAAATGGACTTTTAGGTAAGCATAACACCTGGAATTCATACAACATAGCCAGTTCATTGGAGTTGTGTTTTCTTGCAGTAGAGTTTGAATGCTTGACACTTTAACTTCCTTGAGGAAGGACTCTGGTGTCCCATACTCTTTCCTTCCAGGTGATCTTCAGAGTTGTCCTAAGGTAATTCAAATGCACTCTGGTAGTACCTTTCTAGACCCAGATTCCTTGAGCCAGTATCTCTTATTCATGAGTTAAATCATATTTTCTTTTTCCTTATGATTCTTGTGTCTGTTTATTTGCTAATCACTACTTCTAGGAGAATATCCAGACTTTTAGCTTCTTTGTCCCTGGTATGATTGAATTATTTTGGTGCTTTAGGCCTTATTAATTTAGTATACCTTTTACTATTCATTTCCTTTGAATAAATCAGAATTTGTTGGATATGTGACTTATTCTGCTGGACTACTCTAAACAGCCCTACTTTCTGAATTTCTTCCATTCTCCATTTTAAGTATACTATCAACACATAATGACAGATCTACATATAAAAGATCACAGAGCTATAGATGAAATGGAACAAATTAACAGCTTCATTTTACTGATAAGAAAAGTAAGGTGAGACCTCACGTACAGTAATACTGCCATGGCTTCTGGAAAGGTCATGACAATGTACCTGTGCCTGCATACACCATGCCTGTGGATCCCCACCCCCCTCCAAAAAAAATCTGCTTCCAGTTCATTACTACTCTCCATTATATTATCTTAACTTGTATAAATGTTAATTTATTGAGAGAAGGAACTTTCTCCCTTTTGTCTTAGTATTTCCAGTGCCCTGAACAGTATTTAGAACACAGGTGGTGCTTAATTCATACTTTTTTTTTCCTCCATTCATTCCTTGTAGTGTTAAAAGCACTTGTGTTCAGTTCTGCACACCATATTTTCGAAGGACATTGATAAACAGAAGAGGGTAGAAATAAGCTGGAGAGTGAGGAAAAGGAGTAGAAACAAAATTTTGAAGGGCCAGTGTCTATATCACATGAACATTAGTTGAAGGAACTGGGATTTATTATATTGGAGAAGAAAAGATTGAAGTAGTCATGACAATTGTCTTTATAGTAATTGAAAATCTTGCCTTCTAAATGGCTCAGATAAAGGGGTCATGAGAGTAGAATTATACTTCTGGTTTGCCCCAGAGAGTAGAATAGAATCCATGAGTGAACATTGCAAAAAGGTAAATTTGGGGTTAATCTGAGAAAAATGAAGTCTTTAATAATTAGAACTACCCAAACATGAGCTGCTTTAGCAGGTGTTGGGCTTCCCTTGATTGCAGGTCCTTAAGCAAAGGTTCAGTGATCAGATGGATTGTAGTGGAATTTTTTTTTCAGGTAAAAGCTGGACTACCTAGATGCTGTGGTGCTATGAAGTACTCTGCTGAGACCTTACAAAAGAGTGTATGGCAGAGACGATACCTCGCCATTTCCATAATCTGGGCTGGAATCTGTATCATACTATCATGTCTTGTTCTTTGAAAAATGTCACCTCCACACAGAATTCATCTTCCCTCATTTAAATAAATCATTATACTGGATCTCTGTCCCAGATACCATCCCATATCAAGGAGTTGCTACAGCTTAAGAGTGGAAGGTATGTAAAGAGCTTTCCAATGTCACCTTAAAGTGAAGGGCACTAAAAATTTGCAATGTGGTCCCCTTTAAGAGAGGCAACTATGTGGCCCAGTGGATAGAGCACCTCGCCTAGAGTCAGGAAGATGTGAGTTCAAATTAGACATTTACTAACTGGGTGACACTGCTCTGTGTGACACTCAACCCTGTTCGCCTCAGTTCCATCATCTATAAAATGAGCTGGAGAAGGAAATGGTTAAGGAGAATTGCTAGTCTTTGAGCTGTCCTAGTACTGTCCTTGCACTAAATATCTCTAACTGAGGTGACCCAAACTATCCTTCACTGTACCAGGAAAGAGATTCAGTCTAATTTGGCTCTACATGCATATTTGACCAGACATTCAAACTGGCTTTTCAAGTCACCATGGTGAAACTTGAAAAGTGCCTATATCTTTTCCTTTGTTAAAAATAGAGAGAATATAAAAATCTACATTAATGAAATGTTATAGCTGAGATCTGAGGCACATACGAGAGCAAAAAAAAAATCTAAGTTATGGTTCCCATAGCAACTGTAACTCAGTCAGATTTTACTTTTATGTTAAGTAAGTACAACTTCAGGAGGAAAGCAAAATATTACCTTTGTGGAGAGAAATAAAATTAAGAATACAGCAACAATAGCCCTGAATTTCCTGACTTTCATGCCAACGTTAAATATTAACTATTAACATATCATCAATATCTCAACATCAATACAACGCACTTGTCATAAATTATTTTAACCTGCCTTTCTTTCAATGTGTAAAATGGATTTACTGTTTTAAAATGTGAAAGAAAATAATCTCTTAATGACATGTTAAATCAGAGCTTGACTTTATAATTTACCGATTCAGGAACATGGTTCCGGATGTAACTACATGTTATTTACTGAAAGTACAGTATATGAAAATGATATCTGATTACATTCACTGTCAGGTGCTTAAGCTTGACATTTTTCCAATTACTGCAAGTGTGAGCTAAACTCTAAAAAAAGAAGATATGCAGCATCTTAAGGGTAGGTAGGGCACACACAATTCCTCAATATAAGAATGATTGTACTATCCACTTTTTACAAGGGAAAAAAAATAAATAAGGGTACTCACTCCTGTTATGTAGCGAGGTCTATATTGAATAGTTCCAAATAAACCCAGAATGACGATGATAATATGGATAAAATTTGCCAGGATAGGTGCCCACTGGTATCCAAGGAAATCAAATATTTGCCTCTCCAGCACACAAACCTAGAATAAGAAGACACAAGAGGCAGCTCAGTATGTTTCAGAGACAAAGACACTATATCAACATAACAGACAAGCAAAGTAAGCTGGACTAGAGTGGAATCTCAAGTTTGTTTTTAACCAACAGGTTTTATGGAAGCAGTCTTTGCCGCTCAGTTGGGGAGTACAGAGGAGTAGTCCCAATGGCACCGATGATTTCAGGAGAGTTTGGGTAGATATCCAACAGCATTCACAAGCTGTCACATGTGTAGCAGCTGGGTAAATGATGTTGTCATATGTACTATCAAACACTTCATATCATTCACTGACAAGGAAAAATACATCCACATGAAGGCTAGGTTATTTTATTCTCACCAAACAGGGTGGAAAGAATCAAGTCAAGAAGTATTTATTGAGAGTCTATGATGTGCCAAGCACCGTCCTAAGTACTTGAAAGAGGACAGAGTTGGAAAAGAAGCATTTCCTCTGGTTCTAGCTCTTTCACTAATACACTATGTGACCTTAGCCTAATAAGTGTGGAGCTCAGTTTCCTCATTTTTAGAATAACAGCACTGAACTAGGTGGTCTTTAAGGTTCTCTTTAACTCTTCCATACAATAGTTCTATGAATCTGTGTGTTGTTCAGTTGTTTTACAATCATTTCCAACACTTTGTGGCCCCATTTAGGGGCTTCTTGGCAAAGATACTAAAGGAGTCTGCCATTTCCTTTTCTAGTTCATTTTAGGAATGAGGAAAGTGAGGTAAACAGGGTAAAGTGAACTTGGCCCAGGGTCATACAGCTAGTAGAAGACTTTTAGGTCAGATTTGAACTCAGTAAGTTGAGTCTTCCTGACTCCAAGCCCAGTATTCTATCCACTATGCCACGTAGATGCCTGCATACCATCTAGCTGTCCTATTTATAATCATTATCATTATCTTAAGAGCAGAATACTAGATTTACTCATGTGATGTTGTGAGTCAGTTAATTTCTGTAGTCCCTAATTTCCTGATTTGTTAAATGAAGAGACTGGACTAGATAATGTGGAATATAGTTACTAGTTCTAAATCTGCTAAGCTCAATTTCTTATAACTACCTTCATCTGCCCCCTAATATTTATAGGGCTTCACATTTGAAAAAAGCTTCAAACATCAAGCTGGGGAGGAAAATGGCAAAAACTGAGTCCACCAATAATCCCCAACTTTCATTTTCTCCCCAGAATTAAGAACTTTTTTCAGTCAAGCTTCTTATTTGAAAAGCTAACAAAGGTAATTGCAATAGTGTGAATATTGTCTCCTTTTCCTCTTCTTTCCCATGCTCAGGTATCTATGTTGATATGTACTTGAGTGGTCAAAAGGCAAAAGAAGAATTATATGGAAGTAAAAGCATCTGGATGAATGATCTACAAAACCAAGAAACGATGAGTCACTTGTAATTACAGAATTTTACAAATATACCACAATAAACATTGAATATTTTTGTATCAAGTTTAAGGGGCTGAGTTATTTAGCATCAGTGCTCTAGAGATATGAGAGATTTCAGGTTATTTTATCTAACTTTTTATTTCACAGGTTAGAAAACAAACCTAGAGTAGCTAAGGGACTTGCCCAAAGTCACCTAGATGACAGGAATCAGACTACAAAGCCAGTTCTCTTCTCACAGTTCCATATCATCTCATATTTTAAAATATCTTAGACCCCAAGGGTATCACATCTCCATAGAATAACAACTCCCTAAAAATGAGGTCTATTCTGTTTCTTTGTATTTCTAGGAGCCAGCAGCGTCTGATACATAATAGGTAGTTAATAAATGTTTAATAATTCAGTCTTTTTTCTTTCTTTTATTTGCTTTTAGGAGTGGAAAGTCAGAGCAATTGGGGTTAAATGACTTGCCCAAGGTCACATAGCTAGTAGGTGTTAAGTGTCTGAGGCCGGATTTGAACTCAGGTCCTCCTGACTCCAGGGCTGGTGCTCTATTCACTGCCCCACCTAGCCGTCCTCAATGTTTATTTCTTTTTATCAAATTAACTATTCAGTCATTTCATTAATGTCTGACTCTTCATGACTCCATTTTGGGGTTTTCTTGGCAAGGATGCTGGAGTTGCTTGCCATTTCCTTCTCCAGCTCATTTTACAGATGAGGAAATTGAGGTAAACAGGATTAAATGTGTTGCACAGGGTCACACAGCTAGTAAGTTCATGAGGCTGGATTTGAACTAAGACAGTTGAGTTTTCCTAACTCCAGGCCTGGCACTCTGAAATTAGATGAACTCTTAAAGCATTGATCTTAAATTAAAGGCTTCTTTAATGATTTTCTTCCCCTTTCATTTCTTTAGCTGACTGCTCAAGTTTCCATATACCAAAAAGACAAAGGGGAAAACACACAAACAAAACCCACTTATACTGATTTCTTGCATCACACTCCCTTCTTCCCAAAGTTCCTTTAGGCACAATTATCATAGTAGTAATGAACAATGGTAGTGTAGCCCTAATTATTCAACCCTTATATTCTTACTGAGCTTAACCTGAAAGGGTGTGAATGGGAGGGAATCTAGGTACATTAGTTAGTCACAGGACACAAAGAGGCAGCATTTCAACAAGAATCCCAAGTCCCAAATAAAACGCTAACTTTAAAAGGAACTTCAAAATACTCCACTCATAAACCTTATAGATTCTCATCCTAAATACTTATTCAGTGGTTACTAAATTTATTGTTATTACTATATATTTATATTTATGTATTACATTATTTGGCAATTAGAATCAATGTGATCCATTTGTGATAGAAAAACTGTAAGTCCTTTCAAATAATTAAGGTAAAAACCATCATCTGTTAAATTGTAAATGGTAGAATAATAGATGAAAAGATAAGAAAGACGTTAGAGGCCACCTAATCCAATCCATTTACTTTACAGATGAGAATTTTAGGATCAGCGAGCACAAGTAACTTGCCCAAGGGCACACTGGTAGTAAACAGTAAAGTTGGCATTAAACACCAGATCTCAGTCTCCAAAAGTGATATACTTCTTTTTGTACTATGCTGACTCCCTAGCAGGCTACTCAAATATCAAACACCATAGCATATCATACTTATCATAAATCACAATTTTTTTAATGAACAATGAAATACAGTATTGTTGTTGTTTAGTCATTTTCAATTGTGTCCAACTCTTCATGATCCTATTTGGGGTTTTCTTGGCAGATACTGGCATGATTTTCCATGTCCTTCTCCAACTCATTTTGCAGTTGAGGCAACTGAGGCAAACAGGGTTAAGTGACTTGCCCAGGATCACATAGCTAGTAAATAACTGTCTGAGACCAGAAATGAACTCAAGAAGATGAGTTTTCCTGACCCTAGGTCCAGTGTTCTATACGCTGTACCACCTAGCTAACTGAAAATGCAGTATGGCATCATACAATCTGTCAATCTGCCTCACTTGTTCCCAAGAAAATCAACGAAGCTCTGAAAATACAATAGTTCACCTGCTTAGCTACCTGACAATGCTAACTTACATGTATATAGCACTTCATAGTTAAAGTCCTGTTCATATGTGTCATTTGTCCTCAAATCAACACTGATGTAGATAGTACAAGTGTTATTTATACCTTTAAACAAATAAGAAAATATGGTCACAAAACAAGCAGCCTGAAAAGAAGGAAGAAATAAACACTTATTAAGGAATTATTATGTGCCAGGTATGGTGATAATTGTTTTTCAAATATCTCCTTTGATCCTCACAACAATCCTGGAAGGTGGGTGATATTATTATTATTCTCATTTTACAACAGAAGAAACTGAGGGAAACAGAGGTTCTAACTTACCCATTGGCCACATATCTAATAAGTATCTGAGACTGGATTTGAACTTAGGTCTTCCTGATTCTAGGCCCACTGTATTCTAACCACTGAACCATCAGAAATGTTGGCTTTGGACTCAAAGGACTTCTTAACTCCTGGCTTTGCCACTTAATAGCTGTGTGATCTTGGTCTAGTCACTTAACATCTCTGGGCTTCTCCAGACTCTTTCCTGTAAAATGATGGGGTTGGAATAAATGAACTATAGGGCCTCTTTCAGCTCTTGCTCTCTGATCTTCAGGTCTTCTAATTATATATTCATTACTCTATGCCCTATACCACATTGGACTTCTACTTTTACAACCAAAGTAATCATTTACCATTTTTTTTCTGCTTTTCCTATCCCTTGAATTAATTTGCCTCCTTATACAGCTCTATGTGTCTACTACACTGTCTTTGAAGAGTGACAATAGACCTAAATTTGAAGAACAAAAAATTCAGTTTTGTTCAGCAATGGTTTGGTTGCCCTAATGTCTTCCAGTAACTATGCTATGGAATATTTATCTTCATGGTCCCTGAATACTACTGTTCAATATAGTTGATTTGTGATTTCAAGATTTTCTTAAACTGAGAATCATACTGAGAGAAATTTAATTAGGTGAGGGGCATTTGAACAATAGCAACATTCACAGTCCTTTCACATCCACTACAATGAGATTAAACTCCTCTATTTAGACCAAAAAGGTGCTAGACAAAAAAATAGAATAGAGTTCTAGTGACTTTAGTCAAAAATAAAATCAAGGGACTATTATATCAAATAAAATATAGACATAATAACAGAGCCTTAATAAATGTAATTATAATTTTTGATGAAAGATTAAAGTAGAATAACAGAATTAGAAGGCCTGACCATTTTTATATGCTATGATATGAAGGCTCCTTAAAAAATTCCAAAACATAAAATAGAACATGATTTCTCTCTTTACCTCTAACACTTAGAAGTTCCCTCCAAGGCCCAGCTCAAGTGTTTCAAACTGGAGTCCTCAATTTCTTCTATTGTTAGCGCAGCCCTCCTCCAAATGTACTTGGTATTTAATTTGTATATATGTTCCAATGATTTATCTGTATTAGCCTATATTAGTCAAATGTAAGCTGCTTGAGGACAGAGACTATTTCATTTTTGAATTTATGTCCCTGAAGTCTAGTAATGCCTGGTACATAGCATGTGCCTAAAAATGCTTGATGAATGAATGATAAATCATTTGACTGTATCTTGCTTAAATCCCCAGTATCCTAACAGAAACGATAATGAGCTAGGTCAATCTCTGTAAAGAGTTTAAAAAAAGACACTAACTGTAAAATCGATTATCTGCAAAAACAAACAGAAAAGTTCTAATTTTATTTCACAAACAGGTCTAATATCATCCAAACCAATGTCTAGGAAATAGCACTGATGTTGTCATCAGACAGCAGATCCCTACAGATCACTCGCCATCATCAATTAATATCTGCAGCACTCCCACTGAGTTTCTGTTGCTGCTGTGCTACATACTAAACAAGCACTTCTAAGCAGCATTGACACATTTAATAAAGACTCATAATGTGATGCTACAAATGCCCTAATCCCCAAACTCTATTTACATCTACATTCCTGCAAAGGGAACAGACAATAATACATTCTATGAAAATACTCCATGAATTGAGAATTCCTCCCAGAACTAAAACTGTAAAACTGCACTACTGGCAGACTAATAAGACAACAAAAACCTGCTCTCACCCAGAATCAAATAAATATTCCTTTCTACATTGTCTTTTCCCCAAAATTTTATGTTAGACTCAAATGTCAGAACACACAGAATAGAAAAAAAGAAACAAGAATATATCATAAACTTAAATACAAAGTTAGAAAGAAATAAAAGCATACCATATGCATAGCAGAACATGAGAGGATTCAAAATATTTAATAATAAATTTTCATTTCCAGAGAGCCTATTGATAAATAATACTCATTGTGTTGCAAACTGTCCATCTCTTTGCCATTCTTTCACTATTGATTGCAAAGTCCCTATCAGCCTAAAAACAAACAAACAAAAGTATAACTGTATGGGACATTTCTTCATAGGTGTCAATTTATATCCTGATACAAACTTGGGGGGAAAATATATTACTTTTATAAACTGCCTTAGAATAAAATTGAATTTTATAATTCTGTTTTATTAAAAGTATAATTGAGAGTACTTAAGCTAAAAATGTTTTCTTAAACTCTCCAGAGAAGTACTGTTAAGCAAAGTGCTCACTGAGGCAAAAATGTCTCATTGAATAAATAAATGGATAAATACTTCCATAGTTTCTTAATAAAAAACGTCTTCCATGAAATGGGGACTAGAAATTTAAAAAAACATCTTACCCAGCCTTTTGTTTTACAGGTGAGTGAACTGAGGCCCATAGAGGTAAAACAGCTTCTCTAAGGTAATGCTACATGTTGGCCTCACTTGCTAATAGCAACAAATTCAGTCTGATTTCTATTTTTTTAATGATCCAAATAGATTTATCTGTAGGTTAAATGGAAAACTTTCCTATTTGCTAGGTATTTTTCACTTTGTTGCTGTTTTTCAGTCATTTCATTTGTGTCCAACTTCTCAGGATCCCCTTGGGTTTTGAGGTGGGTTTTTTGGTTTGTTTTTGTTTTTGACGAAGATACCAGTGTAGTTTGCCATTTCTTTCTCCAGTTCATTTTACAGATGAGGAACTGAAGCAAATAAGGTTAAGTGATTTGCCTAGATCACATAATTAATAATTGTCTGAGGTCAGATTTGAACTAAGGAAGATGCATCTCAGGGATGCAAATACAAAAATGAAACAATTCTTGTCCTCTAGCAGCTTACATCTATCTGTCTGATGGTAGGCTGATACAGATAAATCATTAGAATATATATATATATATATATATATATATATATATATAAATTTTGAAGTATACTAAACTAACCTATTAGGTGCAGCACCTAGCTATGTTGAGCTGTGTTTATTTACATGATGCCTGACAACCTGAAAAAGATACTTTACAAAAGGGGGAGGGAGAGGAGTAATCTGTTTTGTTTATAGAATGGCACTGGCTCTCAGTAAAATTGTGAAACCAAAGGAGTTTGACAGCCTTGCCTTTCTCTCATACGATGTTATTCTATTATGTTATTCTGTTATCACTATCAGGCATGCAGCGAACTCATCTGATCAGTGATACAGGTATCTAATGAGCCCCTCTGCAATAAAGCATTAAACACTTAGTGTGCAACTCCTTTCAGGAACATTTTTTGAAGATAAGATTCTAGATAAAGGGTAATAGCAATGGGGTGGGGGGAGTGGAATTTCAGGTACCATTAAGGAACACGTTTTGGTTTGAGAACCTTCCCATGTCTCTGAATTCAAATCACACCATAGAGACAACTTCCTGTAATATGTTTTGTGGGCATTTATTTTTAAAGCAATTGGGGTTAAGTAACTTGCCCAAGGTTACACGGCCAGTTATTTTGTGTGGGTGTTAAGTATCTGAGGCCAGAACTGATTCTGGGTCCTCCCAACTCCCAGGGCTGGCACTCTTACTCACTGCGCCACCTAGCCACCCCTGTGGGCATTTTTAATTCGAAGTCGATAGATCCCAAAGAGGTCTATGGATAGGTTTCAGGAAGTGCATAAATTTGGATGGGGGAAAATTGCATTTTTATTTTGAGGAAACTCTAAATAAAATCAAGTATTTCCTTTTATTACTTGAAAACATTATTCTGACAAGGGATCTTAAGGATTGGTCAGACAAAAGAGGTCTACGACACACAAAAAATGTTAAGAACCTCCAACCTAGCCTAGAGGTTAGATTACCTTCACTAAAGTTCATGAAATCTTATCATTTTACCATTAAAAAATTACTATTTAAAAAATCCAGGGGCAGCTAGGTGGTTCAGTGAATAAAGCACTGGCCCTGGAATAAGGAGGACCTGAGTTCAAATCCAGCCTCAGATACTTGATACAAAAACTAGCCATGAGATGTTGGGCAAGTCACTCAACCCCAAATGCCCTCCAAAAAGAAAAAAAATTCAGAAAGTGTTTCCAGGTTGCATGTGTTTGGAATGGTTTAGAGCAGAGGTGTCAAATATGTTGCCATATCTTATCCATCTAACATGTCCTTATGTGATCAAAACAGATTAAAATGTAATTGGGAGGGGTGGCTAGGTGATGCAGTGAATAGAGCACTGGCCCTGGAGTCAGGAGGACCCAAGTTCAAATCTGGCCTTTTTTTTTTATATACACTTACTAGTTGGGTGACTTTGGGCAAGTCATTTAGCCCCAATTTCCCTCCCCCCCCCCCAAATGTAATTGGGAAATACATTTACAAAATAAATAAAAATATAAGAGACCATGGTAAATAAGATTCAAAGAGTCAAAGGCTACTTGCAGGGATGTTTAGGTATAATTTAGAGACCTCCATTTCTATTTGAGTTTGATATCAGAGGATTTGTATAAACAAATAGATTTTCTCCACTGTATTTTTTTCAATTTTGATCTGGATAATAAGGAATATCAGATTAAAATTCCATCCATACCATATGGAGGATGCATTTGTCTGAGTCCTAGTCTGGTCTAAGCTCTGGACAAGTCACTTAATCTCATCATATGTCAGGCAATTGTACAAGACTAAGTAAAAGACAAGCTGCTTATTTGTTTCAGGGGAAGGAGCTTTCACCAAGGATCTAGATTTCTCTCATCATGGGCAGCCTTGCAAAACTAGAAATCTGGCTATAAATTCATGGGATTATAGATTCAGAGCTGGAGGAGCCCTTGGAAACCACATAGTCCAACTTCTTCATTTTACAATAAAGGAAACTGAGGCTGAGAGAAGCTAAAAACCTTGCCTAGTCTCAGAGGTAGTAAATAGTAGAAACTGATTTCTACTATCCAAGACTTCATTCATATAATCTGACCTCTTATAGGATGATTCTAGGGTAGAATCAGAAGCCAAGAAGTATGATAGATCATGAGCCTACAGGTACAGAAGCTTATGTCCTTTTCCAGTCCTTTTCTGTCTTAGGCACTGAAAGAATTAAAAAAAAAAGTTTCTGAGCTTCCATCTTTCTTATTTGTATCTTGTTTAAACCAGGTTTACGCCTAAAGTACTTCTAAGATACAGAAGGATCACAAAGTTCTTTGGTTTGTCCCAAGCTGCTCATGTGAATAAGAAAACTCTAGTCCCATAATTAGGTTAGCAATATGTTAGCCAACAACCTTGGACTCTGATTTCATTTTTATAAGCCTTTGATGAAGATAGCTCAACTCCTTAGCGTTAAAATGGTCCCAAATCCCAAGGTACCAGCAGTGATGGTGGCTCTTTTGGAATTCAAATGAACTTTAAGGATTCTTTGAAAGTCTGAACCAAACAGTGGGTCTTTGCTCACAGGGTCTACTTTTCATCTACTACCTCCACAAGTCACCTCTCACAGCCCATTGTAACCAAATGCTTGTTCCTACCTGGTTGGGCTCTGCTAAACAGGCATCATAGAAAAGAGAGTTCTGTATTGCAAGCACCTTGAAGGTCAAAGCTAGCTAGCCTTGGTAAGAGCTTAGTAATCCTCATTACTGCTATCTTTGAGCAATGCTTTGCAAAGGTTTGCTAAGGTTTGCAAAGTGCTTTATATATCTTATCTCATTTGATGCTCACAACAACCCCAAGAGGTAGGTGCTATAATAAAATGAGAGAGGTTAACTGTCTTTGACATAGTCACATGTTTAAGGCAGGGATTTGAACTCATACGCTCTTGACTCCATGTGCTCTACTCTAGCTACTGCACTAGGTAATTAATTAACTGAATTGACCAGACATGTAAAAGAGAGACAGGGAAGGGTTCTGGAGATCAGGCTTGATGCTTAGTGCATCTTGTTTTTTTCAAAGATTTCCTAGAATGCAACTAGTTGCCCAGAATCTGAGTTTTTTTTTTTCTTGTGACTGACCTTCTTGCATTCATTTTAGTTCAAACATTCCTTGAGCATTTGCTGTGTGTAGAACACTTCGCTAGAGACCAGGAAAGGTACAAAGTTGCATAAGTCACAGTCCCTGTCCTCATGTAGCCTATAAAGCAGATACCCTGTTGCTTCTCTGTCTATGTTGTTCCTTCTAAGTTTTCTCTAACTTCTGTCCCCTCTGTTTGTCCTTATTATTGGCAATGTCTGTCATGGGCCATTATTTGACATCAGGTTCTCTTGATCCTGGCTCTGTTCTGATCAGAGTGGTTTCTCCTGCCCTGAAACTGTTAATTTCCTAGTAAACCAGAACCCTGAGGAGTCTAGAACTGAAGCTCATGGTACAATAGAAAATTCACTGAATCTAGAGTAAGAAGATCTGAATTCAAAACCTATCTCTGACACTACCTTTGTGACCTTGAACAAGTTCCTTAACTTCTCATCCTTAGATTTCTAATTTATAAAAATATTGTGCTGGACTAGAAGTCTTCTGAGGTCCTTTATGGCCCTTTGTCTATGATCCTATGACTGACCAAATAAACTAAAGAGGTTTGATCTAAGTCTATTCCCCTAAGTAAATCCCCAGAGAATAACCAGAGCTCTGAAGGTTGGGGGATAAGGGTTGAAAGGTATCTACTTCTTAGATTTTCAAAGGGACAAAACTTTCTGAGAGGTCAAATCAGTAAATGATGTCTCTATCATTGAGGCCTTTAAAGGGAGCACATCTGAAAATTATTTTCTTGGAGAAAAGTTTGAATGAAAAGAACTCTAAGTCATGTAATAGTTTGAACCATATTAAGTAAAGGGAAGAGTAAAGGAAAAACTGGTTTCCTTTTGGCAAAGGAAAATTTTGTGTAGTTGTTCATTTGTGTCTAACTCTTCATGGCTGTGTTTGGGGTTTTCTTAGCAAAGATACTAGAGCGGTTTGCCATTTTCTTCTCCAGTTCATCTTACAAATGAGAAGCAGAGACAAACAGGGTTAAATGATTAGCCCAGGGTCACATAGTAGTAGGTGTCTGCTGCCAGATTTGAACTCTTGAAAACCAGTCTTCCTGAATCTAACCACTCTGCCACCTGGTGGCCCACAGTGGAAAACTTGGTTGCTGCAATAGTAGCTTTTTCCTAGAGACAAGTTAAATACATTTTGCCAGAATTTATAATTTTGGGGATAAGCTGAGCACAAATGGGAAGTAAGGCACAACAATTATAATATAAAGGAAACCTGTGCTAGGCAATTAGACTTTATTGACACAAATAAAAAGTCCAACAGTGAAATTTCTCAATGTCTGAAAAGGATATATTAGATTATAAAAAGCACTTAGTAAGAGTCTTCTTTGTGTCTGGCACTGTGCTTAGCACTTTATGAGTATTACATCATTTTATTCACATAATAATCCTGGGAGACAAGTGCTATTATTATTCATATTTTACAGGTGAGAAACCAGGCTAAAAGAGATTAAGTTGCCCAGGGTCACACAACTAGTGTGGTTCTAAGGGCAGATTTGAATTCAGGTCTTCCTGACTCCATGTTCAGTGCATTATCCACTCACCAACCAGCTACCTCTGGGCACCCAGCAGAAAAATGGAGGTATATATAAATATCATTCATCCTAACTCCTTGAACCTGGGAAACATTTAACCAATTCTTTAAATCCATTTTACCTTAATAAAATGAAAATTCAACTCATTTTAAATACTTTAAAATATTTTAATATTTAAAAGTATTATTCATATTATTTATTTAATACTATTAAATATTAAATAAATACTTTAAATGGAAAATATTAATATTTAAATGTTTAATATGTAGTATAATTAATAAACAGGAATAATATAATTATAAATGCCAAATGAATAATGTATTTATAAATATTAATAATTGCAGTAGGCTAACTAAATTTCTGGAATTGCACCTTAGTAGCCATAGATGAGTCAGTCATCCCAACAATTTATCTGTCAAACAGGTACTTGCAACAACCATTTTGCCTGCTTCCATCTAACAGAAATGTTCAAGCATTTTCTATCCCATCAGTGCCAAATGTCAGTAACAAAATGACAAGCTTTTCTCCTGAATGTGACTAACTTTACTCTTCCTGATCCGAAAGCACATAAATCTAATCTGTTGCACTTAACAAAAGAAAAGAGTCCTGAGACCTCTATATGTCTTTGTATTCCTTTCTTCTCTACCATGTTTAAGAATGTTTCTTTGTTTTGATCCCAGTGCTTCCTCTAGCATAAACATGATAACTCTATGGTTTTCAATCAGGTACCAGGGAAGGTGTAGAATATGTCCTCAGAATTACCCCCTTCCCAAAAGAGCAAAGGTTTAAGATTCCTGTTTTGATATGGCATAATCATCGCCACTTAAATTCCACTTTGTTTTTTGACATACATTAGTGAGACTTCACAACTGAATTCATTTTCATGATACGGTGAAGATGAGGTTTAATCAAAAGGGGAATGCTGAAATTGATTACCTTATTGTAATTAATTCCATTTAAGAATCACTTCCTCAATAGTTTGGTCAAGTATGAAGAATCATACTTCAGTACGATTTTACATATGTCATGACATTTGATGAGATAAGAAGACAGTTTACTATTTCTCTCAGTTGTTCTTAAAAAAAGATTGGGTGACTAGAAGCCAACTCTTCTCTTCTCCTCCCTCATATTTCAGGTGCCATGGCTGTCCCCCACCTGCTCCCAAACAGTAATAGGGTAAAAAAAAAAAAAAAACAGGGACTGTCTTTTGCCTCTCGTGTATCTCAAATGTTTAGTATAGTGCTGGCACATAGTAGATGCTTAATAAATATTTATGGATTGATTAATTTTCTCTTGCTACAATCATTATTACAGAGGCAGATTTCAAATTATACTTCCTATAAAAGATGTTATTTTCCCAAATGAACTCTTTAGAAAAGTGAAAATCCTGAGATGAAATTGAGAATGCTTGATTTGGAATCAGAGCACCTGGATTTAAATCCTACCCTTGTCACTTTCTTCCTATGTGATCTTGGACAAGTGACATGATTTTTTTGATCCTAACTTCTATGATTTATTAATCTGGATGGCTTCTAAGGTTCCTTCTACCGTGTTTCCCCAATAATAAGACCTATCCCTAAAATAAGCCCTCCCCTTACTGTGTAAGATTCTTCTAAAATAAGCCCTCCCCCAAAAATAAGCCCTATTGAGATTGCTACTGTAGTGAAGGTGATCCCCTGCGCTACACGCTACATTACGGTACCTTCTGTATGCACCGTCCCCCCCCGCCCCGGGGTGAAATGCACGCCGAGCTCCAAGCTGCATCCAATCCGAGCTGCAGCAGTGAGCACGTCATCCTGTTCTTCCCCGGTGATTTGCTTATTGAATAAAGGTACATTTTTTTGTTCACATTTACCTGTTTATTAAAATTGCTGTCAATGTTCATTAAAATAAGCCCTCCCCTGAAAATAAGCCCTCTGGTGTTTTTCTGTACAAAAAAATTAATAAGACAGTGTCTTATTATCGGGGAAACATGGTAGCTCAAAACCACATGATTCTGTGATCCTATGAACATTATTTTAGAGTCATTTCCCATTTAATACTCATATGAGAGAAAAATAATATTAATTTTCTGGTTGTAAACGTGAAAACAGTGATCTCAACTTTCCCAAACTATGTAGCAAATTAGTAACAAAGACTAACCAACAAAGATAATAATAGGATTATCATTATTATATTGAATCAGGGTTTCTACACATTATTTTATAATTGACACCTGTGGCAACATGGTGAAGTCTATGGATCTATTGTCAGTATAATGATTTTAAACAATGAAAAGAAATGCTCAATTTCATTTAGAGGTTAGTGAAAATAACAATGCATTTTTTCCATCAAAATTCACAGAGTCCTTGAAAGCTATCCTCAAAACCCTTGGAGGTTCCATGGAACTCTATACTAGGTGTTGAGTCAAGTAGTCACTTAATTTGTGATTTGAAATTCCACTGACATAGTAGATTTTTCCAATTTGCTGGTGTGGTAAAGGAATAATGAGAAGAATTCATTCTTTTTAAGTTCCTTGGTCTTTTAGATTACCCTAGGTTCTCTGTCTTATTGTAATTTTTAAAAAAGACTGAAAAAAAGTGATATAATATACACTATTTAAAACTAAATATCATTGAGCTATTTATTTGGCTAAAATTATCTACCAATACCTCATTATCTTATTTGGAGGGGGAGGTGAATAACTGTACAACTCCTTCAATTCTAGCCAAAACAAGGAGGCAATGACAGGTTTTGTAATTAAATTACAGAGAAGTAATATATTGTTAAAAAGTCAAGACCTCATCGATTTTAAACTTCTCTATTCCCAAAATGGGTTAGAAACTTCTAAATGAAGTCAGTTATCATCAGATCTGGAACAGAACATGGAAAATAGGCAGTGGAACTGACTCCAATATCAAGAGAGGGAAAACTATAGAGTATTAATTAACAAGGTGGGGTTGGGGGGAACTGGGTGAGGTACAGTGTGATATTTGTGGGAATCTCCTAAACATGAACTATTTAGACCAGAATATATGACAAGAATATAGGGAAGACTTGTGGTGGTTTCTTCTCTATTTGCAGTCAGTGGTCAGATTGTAGTGTACCTCTCTTCTCCTATCAGGCCAATGTCCAAAATGGTTAGTACTACTTCTGTCTCTTTGGAAATAGGTAAACAAGGTAGGGCACTGTTGGTTCCAAACCACACACCTCCATTTGCCTGGTGAACCCTGCAATCTTTATGGGTCTCATGCCTGTGCTTTGCCCTCTGATGGCCAAAAACAGAGAGCTGAAATCCCTCTTTACTTCTTCCAACCATGTGATTCAGAAATTAGGAAACTGGCATCAGACAATGAAATGTAGGTAAGACAATCAGTGTAGTCCTTTGCTGTGTAGACGCTGCTATGTCTTTCTATTTTTCTGAGTTCATTGTTAAAAAATTATATTTTCAGTGAGAATTATTATACTCAAGTGCTCATACTTCAAATATATATTTTTTTTCTTTCTGAGTCCAAATAAAATAAAACTCAAGAGGAAGATTAATACTAAGCATATTACATTTTCTTCTGAGTTCAATATACTACAATATTGTTTTTATCCTTTTTTTGAGGGGGGGGATGTATTGTTTTCTTTAACAAATGGGGACATAACAGATGGAGAAGCCACAGAATGTAGTAAATTAGAAGGCCAAAATTAGATACAGGGAGATATGTGTTCAAACCTTGACTCTTTTACAAATAGCTTTGTGGGTAGATCACTTAGGCCCTCCATGTTTCATGTAACTCATTAAGATGATAAATTATAGACCTGTTGCTGATCTTTAGGATTAAAGGGAGCATTTCTAGAATCCACAGGCAAAAAAAATGAAAAAAAAATCAGACAAATAAAATTCTGATTTTTAAACTCTATAGGACATATATTGGTTTGTAATTTATATAAAATTTATATTTCCCTATGCTATTAAAACAAAACTATTGTCTGTTAGTTCTAAAAGAAAAAAAAAAGGATAAGCAAAGAGGATGGAAAGATGAAGCAATGAGATAAGTATTAAAACTTTTGAATCTCAGAAAGATTTTACTTCCTGAAGTTACAGTCCACTAGATCTCATGAGGGCCCAGCCTGTCTTAGATGGGCACACTGCAGCTTAGTATAGTATGCTTTACATGATGTATAGATAATTTTTGTTTGATGTCTTCTCTAAATTTTCTACCATCCTTAGAAATAATTCATAGTGTCCTGTATACCGTGGATGCTTAAAAAAATGTCTGTGAATAGAAATGTAATGAATTTAGTCTTGGTTACAGATTTTTTAAAATGGAAGAAATAGAGAGTGAAATAAAAGCAATTAACATTTAAAAATATTTAATCTGTCACAAGATACCAATATTCATATTCTCTGGAGATTGTGCTTTGCAATAGTTTCATTCTTTGGTAGCTTAACTTTTATTTACTGAAGTTTAAAGTCTCCCTGGACACTTAGGAAATGAGCTTGAGTGATCACAACCCAAGTCCTCTTAGTAGATGGATTTGAATTTTGATTTCTCCCCCGAGCCTGTCATTTTGTTCAGTAGAAAACTAACTTCCCAAGAGAACCAGTGCATATTGAAACAACAAATGTTGTTTCTTGCGGTTGCCTGTGGGTTTCATTCAAAGCAAACGACAGTTACAAATGCAGGAACCCTAAGAATACATATTTAGAACTAGTTTATTGTTATTCAGTCTTCTCAGTTTCTGTTTTGTCCAACTCTTCATGACCCCATTTGTGGTTTTCTTGGCAAAGACACTGGAATGGTTTGCCATTCCCTTCTCCAATTCATTTTACAGATGAGGAAATTGAGGCGAACAGGGTTAAGTGAATTGTCCAGGGTCATACAGATTGAGGCCAGATTTGAACTCTCCAAGATGAGTCTTCCTGTCTCTCCATCCACTTAGCAGTCTATCCACAGTGCCTCCCAGCTGTTATTTGGATCTAGAAAGGACCTCAAATTCATCTAATCCAATCCCTTAATTTACAAATGAAGAAACTGAGGCCCAAAGAAATTGTAGTGACTTGCTAAAAGTTACACAAGCAGTAAATGTGAGGAGTAAGACTGGAAACCAGGTTTTCTGGTTGCAAATCCAGCATGTTTTTCACTACACTATGCTCCTTCCTTTCATTAACTATTTTTGCTTCTTTGCTTAATGCTGTGCAGTTCAAGTATCTCCTCATCACACAATAACTGATTCAGACATATACTCTGTGGCCAGAATATACTAACCATGTGCACATTAAAATAATAATAAAAAGAACAAAAACACTTGACTAAGAAATAGAAATGAAAATAATGTTCTAGAGGCATAAAACTGGGTTGTGACCAGAATCTATTTCAAATACACTATCTACTATGTGTGGTAGAACCCAGTTATGGAGATCTATGCAAAAGAAAAAAAAAAGACCAAGGAACAAAGATAAAATGATCACGCACCAAAACGTCATCTTCTGTCTACAAGAACAACCATGATGATAATAGCATTTGTATAGCACTTTTAGGTTTCCAAAGAATTTTACAAATGTTATTACATTTTATCTTTACAACAACCCTGGGAGGTGGATGCTATTATTATACCTATTTTATCAATGTAGAAACAAGCAAACAAAGAAATATATGACTTGCCTAAGTTTGTATCACTCTTGGGGATCTACAGCTGCATTTGAGTTTAGATCTCCCTTACTACAAGTCTAGTGTTCTAAGCACTGTACCGCCTAGTTCTCTCATCATGTGATGATGATGAAAGCTTACATTGGTATATGCCACTTTAAGGTTTGCAAAAGGTTTTAAGTATATCATTTCATTAGGTTTTTATCCAAATGCTGGGAGATAGGTGGTATCATCTCCCCTTTACAGAGGAGGAAACTGAGGCTCAGAGAAATTAAGTGACAGGTCACTATTAGTTCTCTGAGATGAGATAGGAACTAAGGTCACATAAACCCCAAGTTCAGCATAATTCAGTACATGACTTAGAATAAGGAAAGAAGACAGCTGCTAAGTTCATCAAAGGAATATCTACATGGCCTTTTCCAGTTCTTTTGGATCTCAACAAATGTTTGTTGTCAGCATAGAAAATGTTGTGATCAATGCATACAAGAAAATGAACAGAAATAATTCCATTGCTCTTCTTTTGCTCTGCTCATCTGATAGTGTTTCTTGTGAATCAGTTCAGATTTCTGGAGGAAAAAAAATTGCTATTTTTAAAATGGCAAAATCATATTAAGCATATTAAATCAGTCATCTAGAGAACTAGAAATCTCCAAATGAGGGGAGAATGCAGACATGTCTAGTTCTGACAAGCTGATAAGTAGATGAATCTACAATGTGTCACACAAGTGTCATTATGAGAGAAACAATGTGTCGGCAGCTTGCACTTTTCAGTTTTTAACTAAAGAAAAAAAATATACTTGCATTAAATCTCGTTTGCAATTACAAAGTATTTTTTAAAGGCAACTCCAGTTTTCTCAAATTGCCTATAGGAGATAGCTAAGAAATTTATCACTATCACTTGCTAATATTTACTAAGCAGCCTCTGTGTATAAAATAATGTGGGGAACAATGATAAACAGTCCACATTTTTCCTCTCTCTCATAAATATTTGGGTTTAAAAGGATTTTAGGGATCATCAACTTCAACCTTCCTACCTTCGATTGACAGATGAAGACAATGACACCCAGAAAGGTAATGAGGCTTAAAGAAAAAGACGTTTAAAAAAGATAACATAGATATCATATTTTGTTGTTGTTGTTATGTTGTTTCAGTCGTGTCTGAATCTTTGTGACCCTGTCTGGGGTTTTCTTGGCAAACATACTGGTGTGTTTTGCCATTTGCTTCTCCAGCTCATTTTATAGATAAGGACCTGAAACAGAATTAAGTGACTTTCCCAGGGTCACACAGCTAATAGGTGTCTGAGGCCAAGGAATTGAAAACATGAAAATGAGTCTTCCTGATTCCAAGCCCAAAACCCTATCCATTGTACCATTTAGCTACCCTTAGTTTTGGGGTGTGTGTAGATGAGTTTCTTCCTAAAGCAAAAAGGCTTTTTTTTAAAAAAACAAATTATAAATTCAATCTAGGCCAATGCTATGATATGAAAATCAACCAATAATCAATTTATTAAGATTACATTTAGTATCATCTAGTCACTGGGGATAAAAATACAAAAGTGAGACAGTACCTGCCCTTGAACTCAACTAGGATGATACAAAATGTTACTGGAGAAGTAAATATAAGGTATCTACAAAATAAATACATAGTGTTGGAGAGGAGCTTCAATAACTGGAATAATCAGATTAGATCCTTACTGTAAGGAAGCATTTGAGGTGAACCCTGAAGGGAGGATCTGGGTGTTTTCAGAGGAAGTGGTGATGAAGGTGACACAAATGGCATGAGAAAGAAGCCTACTCAAAGGTGGAAACTGAAATGGAAACTGAACAGGATATGGCAAGCAAACAAATAGGGAGAGTAAACAGGTATCATTCTGGAAAGATGAATTGAAGACAGATTATGAAGGGCTTAAAATTCCAGAAAATTTTGCATTCTAGCCTAAACACAGAGGGAACTCATGGTTTTCTTGAAAGTAGTGGCACATTCATCTGTGTCCTATAGGAAAACAAATTCCTAACTGAAAGTTGATGTCAACTACATAGATTTCACGACCAGGGATAGCTGCCCTGGTCATCACATATCCAAACTATTCTGGGGATTATATGTTAGGAAGGATATTGAATGGATGGAATGCATCTAGAAGAAGGTAATTAGGTTGAGGGACCCAAAATGTTTACCCTGAAAAGAAGAACATGATAGCCATCTTCTAATATTTGAAGGGTTGTCCCAAGGACAATTCATTTTTGGCTATGGAGAAATGAAATAATTGCAATGTATGAAAATTAGGGGGCCCAGATTTCAGCTCAATTTGAGGGAAAACTTCCTAATAATTAGCAATATCCACAAATAAAATAGATAATGAGCTCTTCCTGACTTGGTGAATGTATGCAGATGCTATCCATTTGTCAGAGATACTGTTGATGAGATTTATGACATGAGTGGGAGCTGGAATAAATTACCTTAGAGTTTATTTCCAACTCTTTAATGGCCTATGATTTCCCATGTGGCAGAAATATTTCTTTTACTATGGTCTACAGGGTAGATAGGTGACACAGTGGATACAGTATCAGGAAGATGAGTTCAAATTCAACCTCAGAAACTTACTAGCTGTGTGACCCTGGGCAAGTCATTTTACTCTATCTGCCTCAGTTTCCTCATCTGTAAAATGAGCTGAAGAAAGAAATGGTAAACCATTCCACTATCATCACCAAGAAAGTCACAAACTGAGTTACAAAAAGTTGGATATGACTGAATAGAAAAAATGACAAACTATGGTTTAAAGCTTCCATGTGATTCTAGAGTGACTAATCCATATAATGATTTAGTAATGCTACATAGGAATTCACAACTTTTGTATTCAAGCTCCAACTTCACCAATTACTTACTAGGCATTTGGCCAAATTATTTAATCCCTTTGAGAATTATAATCCTCATACTGTCTACTTCACAGGGTTGTTGCTTATTGTGAGGAAAGCATTTTATAAACAGTGAAGCACTGTTTAAACAGTTATCAAGCAATCAGGGCAAAATGGAATACTCAGCTATTATTCATGAAATGTGGTTCCTCTCTTGGCCCTTATCTACTGCTAACTAACTATAAGACCATTTAATCACCCTGTGCTTCAATTGTTCATGCTAAATGACAAAGTTTGGACAAAATAATCTCTAACTTTCTAGTCAACTCTAAAGTTTTATGTTTTTGAGTAACCAATTGTAATAGCAAGCACCCTAGCACATGTAGGAACTCCTTCTAACACATGTTCTTTGATCTGCTTTGCTGAAAAAAAAAAGACAACTTTTAAAGGGGTCAACAATCTTATTTTAATTACAGATAAGTAGAAAATTCAAGCAGTGAAATTAGCACAGAGATTCAACAGACAGGGCTCCTACTGCCTGAACAAAGTAATACAACTGCCTATATATAACACTGAACTGGGACAGCACAAACTTCTGAGTGGTCTGAGGGTTCTTAACAAATGGCTACTCAGAGTCTTATCCAGGGAATCAAAAGGTCCTTCTCACAAGTGAACCTCCAAAATAAAATGCCAGCCTCCCAGTATATATATATAGTTTTCAACTAATAGGCTAGAGTCAAAAGGCACCAGAACCCTTGTGACTCAGTGACTAATTAGCTTAATACCAAAAGGTGTAAAAGCCTTTCTCCAAGCAAGCCTCTCTATAAGCAAGCTCCTCTTTAGGCCAGTTCCTCCCACAATGGGCTCTATGGGACTCAGGATGTGAGTCACATTGCTATGATTGAAATACCTGTGTTCCTTTAGACCTGGGAATATGGCTCCTGTTCCAAGGGAAAAAAGGAACACATGTGGTAACATAGGCCTATTAATAGACAGGAAAGATCTTCCTATTCCATTAACATTACATCAATAAAACTGGAAAAAAGTTGGCCAAGTTCTTAGTTGTTGAAGACAGCAGAGATATGTCAGAGATTATATTGCAATTAGCATTCAAGTATGTTATTAGTTCAAATGTATATAACACTTGGCTATTTGTTGATTGTCTTCTTCTTTTTATTTTATTAGATGAACTGAAAAATTATATCATCACCATTAAAAAAAAAGGAAACTGAGGCTTAGAATGGTCAAATGACTTGCATGTGGTCATGCAGTGACAAAATCATGACTCAAGTCCTATATCATGCTTCCTCTATACTTTCACTACATCAAACATGTCTCCATTACTTTTCTTGTCTCCTTTCCATTTTAAAATTGAAAGGGACCATGAGACCCTCTATAGCAATTCCCCATATCAGTTTCCTAGTTCCCCCCTTCCATCACCCAGCCTTTCTCTACTTCTTCCCAGCCCTTTTTTTGCTCATGTCCTTTGTGTTTTGCTCTTCACTGATTTTCTCCCGAAACTAGGAAATCTCTGACCTGGATCAAGAAACAAGATAGATCTATATTTGGAAGGCCTGAAACCCCTATTCGAATGTATTTTCACATTACACAGAGAGCATGGAATTAAATAAGCCTCACCTTTGGCAATATGCACAAATAAATTTCTGTTGGTTTTGCTATAGGAGGAATAAAAAGGATGATTTTTTTGCTCTTTTGTGTTTATATATGTATCTGTGCATGTATGTATGTATATATATATCTAATCTCTCCCTCCATATATATGTATATATATACATACATACATGTATATATATCTTTCCTTATTTGCTACTGAATTTTGAAAGTCAGGTGAATCACATGTGAACACAAGACCTCCTCTCTCTGTCACTCCTCACAGTGCATTCTGTGCTTTTATGAGCTAAAGAAAAACATGCCATATTGTGCTTTCTTTTAAAATGCCGTCATGCCTCACACATGCCAGGAAATAACTGTTCCATTCAACACTGTGATGAAAAAGACTCTGCTAGCAACCTTTATTGAAAGCTAGATCTTAGACAACAAAGCCAAAAATGGACTATAAATGCTAAGGGCTAATATTCATCACTTTACTATAAGAGACAAGAAAAACAATTGATTTCATAGAGTGCTTCTTAAGGAAATGTTTGTCACCAAGAATGCTCACAAAACTTCTTATTGAGTTCCTGAGGCAGCCTCCAAAAGTATTTATCAACCTGGCCAAAAAAAAAAAAAAACCCCACAAACAAATAAGCAAAAAGGAAATCCCTTCTTAGTTTGTGCCATCCAGAAATGTACTTAGCTTCACATGTGTTCAAGAGAGAAGACAAACTACAAATCTGTGAGCAAGTCACAAAATAATGGTGTTTCTAACTCCTTTGGCTTTCTAATCTCACTTTTCCCCTCCCTCTGATTTGATTTATTTGCTCCAATGACTATCACAATTCCCTTTGGGGGAAGCAAAACTCTAGTCCAATACTACTGCAGAATCCTTTCTAGCAGTATACTGGCAACAGCTGCCATCATTCAAGTGACATTTGCTGGCTTGTTAATAGAGTTTCTGCATTTTTCCTCTACTTCCCCATACCTTTTGGCCCCAGTGGCTCAAAAGGAGGGTGATCACCTTACTAGCAGGATGAGGCCTCAAAGCTCAGCAGTAATTACAATGCTGAAAGTATTTAGAAGATCTAGTAGCATCATGGTTAGGATTTGAAATGCAGCCTGCTTAGTCTATGACTGTTCTTTATCTCTACCAATTCTGGGTACTGTGTAAAAAAGTAATCCTGGGTCATGTGATTGACTATGAAAGGCTAATTAAACTGCTTGAACTTTCCTGTGTTCTATTGCCTAGTACAAAATAAGCCAAGTATTTTAGGTTAGTGGCTTTGATCAAGCCATTCTGAGGGTTCTCACTAATAAACAACCTCTTTGAATTATACCCCAACATTTGATTACCTCTGTAATGATGACTGGTCACAAGAGAGGTGCTTAGAATTGGGTTTTGGCCTATTTTGTACACCTGTCTATAAGCAAAGCTAAAAGCGAAGTAAAACATTCCATTTTAGGTGTTAAGTCACATAAAAATCTTGATAGATTTAAAAAATATACACACCAAGAAAGACTGCTTTTCTTTTCTCCCATATGATCCTAACACCAGAGCTGTAATGGCTAATTTTGCAGTCTAAGAGATGATAGATAACAATTCTCTATATCTTGGATAATGTCCAACCAAGTTAATATAATATTCAATTAATAACAGTGTCTTAGGCAAATAGCATATGCATAAATTTAACCTCATATAATTTCATATATAGTCTATAGATATTCGTTCACATATAGTTTACATGTGGAACTATCTGCATAGAAATAATAACATTTAATTTTCTATCTAAAACCCTTTCAATGTACAAAAAGCAATGCAGTCAGCAGCTTACACTCTTTAGTTAAGGAAAAGGTGAGCAGCTAGATTTCAAAGGGATAAGAAAAATGTAAAAGGAGAGGAAAGGGAATCAATGATTATAAATGACTGTTTCTAAATGTTTGGCAGAGAATTGGATACAGGATACTGTAGGATGATAGCTTGAGAGAAAGATAGAGGTTATTGAGGTTTTTTTTTCTGTTAACATGTTCCTTCTCTCCCTTAACCTTGGGGCCTCTAGGAACATGCTAAACTGGTGGTATCCTATACATGCATCTAATATGCCTACTATGTAATCTCATTCTACCTATCCTTAGGGAACTAACAGACACATTTAAAAAATATTACTAAGCATATACTTCATGGAAGGCACTGTGCTAGGTATTGGGGAAATAAAGACAAAATAAAATAGATCCATCTCTCAAGGACTTTGAATTCTACTGATAAGAGACCTAGGAAATAATGTAGATAAGTAAAATGAAGGGCAATTAGGTAGGGTAGTGCACAGAGTGCCAGGCCTGGAGTCAGGAAGACTTCTCTTCCTAAGTTCAAATCTAGCCTCAGAAACTTAATATCTGTGTGATCCTGAACAAGTCACTTAATCATATTTGCCTCAGTTTCTTCATCTGTAAAATAAGCTAGAGTAGGATATGGCAAACCATTCCAGTATCTTTGCCAAGAAAATGACAAAAATGTGAAGAGTTGGAAATAACTGAAATATGATTAACCTATAAAAAGTAAAAACAAAACCATTTTAAGAGACAGAAAGTACTAATAATTAGAACCACCAGGAAAAGCTTTATGTATGAAATGAACTATGTGTTGAGAAAAACTAGAGATTTTATAAGGCTGAGATTAGGAGGGAGGGCACCATAGACATGGAGTACCATTTGTGTAAAGTCACAAAGATGGTTAATAAATTCCATGCACAGGGACATCTACAACTTACAAGCCAGTTGGATTAGAATAGAAAGTTTAAAAAAAAAGTAACAAGAAATAAGAATTTTAAAAATAGATGAGAGCTAGATATTGAATTGATTAGGGTTGGGGAGTGGAGAGGAGGGGAGTAATGCAAATACCAGGCAGAGGAGTTTGAATTTGATCCTAGTAAAAGTAGTGTCATTGAAGATTTTTGAATGTGGAGAGGGTGAGAGGTGTGACATCAAATCTGCTTTTTAGAAATAAGAAATTGGAATCTGTGTTAAAGGTAAGCTGGACTTAGAAGAGATAGAAGTTGAGGACAAATTAAGAATCTATTGTAACATTCTAGGGAAGAAATGATGAATACCTTAGAAGATGTATGAATGGAAAGGAGATGAATGAAAGAGATGGTACTTAGGCAAGTAAATAAGACTTGGAAACTGACTGAATATGGAGTATGAGGGTATCAAAGAGACAAAGATGACTCCAAGGTGACAAATCTTGGTGACCTGACAGAATGCAAGAAGTTGTATGTGGGAGGGGTTTGGGGGAAAATATAATAAATTGGATTTAAGGCTTATCGAGTTTGAAATATCTAAAGGACATGCAGGTAGTGATGAAAGAAATTTTCTTTTTCTTTTACCTTTAAATGAAAAGCCAACATTACATTATTGAAAGTAATCTCCCCATCTTGTTGTAAAACTCTATGCTATCTCCTGAACTTTTCCCTACATTCTATCCAGGCAGGAGAAGTGACTCTCATTTTTCTTTCTTATTTAGGTAAAAGTTGTGGCAGGGGATGCTGACAGTGCTCTTAGCCCACAGATGGTATGGAGTCAAACAACTGGTCAGAAAGAGATCATAGGGGGTCTCTGTGCTGGCACAGGGGGCAAGATTCTGTCGCTTTGCCCATACACAGATCAGCCTTGCTCTCCTCAGTGGTAGTCAAGGGTGAGGAGGAATACTAGCACACAAGAACTTGCAGTTGCAGTGGAGCAGGAGCCTTCATCACAGTTCCAGGACAGAAAAGAGTGCCTGTGGTCACAAACACCAGAGCAAAGGCCAGGAAACTAGTAAACACACCTGTCCTTAAATAATGCCACCTTGTAAGAATTAAAAACTTATAGTTCCCTAGAAGAATCTCTGAAAACAGCTGCACAAAACCCCTGACTCTTGTGACCGTGTGTCCTCCATCCTGGAAACAGAAGTCTACTTTAGCAAAGAGTTAAAATCAAGAAATGGCTAGAAAAATGAGCAAACAGAAAGAAAGAATTCTGACCATAGAAAGTTACTTTGGTGACAAGGAAGATAAAAACACACACATAAGAAGACAAAAAAAATCAAAATCCCTACATCCAAAGCCTCCAAGAAAAATATGAATTAACTTCAGGCCATGTAAGAACACAAAGAAGATTTTGAAAATCAAGTAAGAAAGGTAGAGGAAAAACTGGGAAAAGAAAAGAGAGTGATACAAGAAAATCATGAAAAAAGATTCAACAGCTTGTTAAAGGAGGCACACAAATACTAAAGAAAACAACACCCTAAAAAACAGGGTAGGCCAAACGGCAAAAGAAGTATAAAAATTCAATGAGGAGAAGAATGCCTTGAAATGTAGAATTGGCCAAATGTAAAAACAAGACAAAACAGATATTAAAAAATATCATTAAAGAAAAGAATTTAAAAAGAAGAGTTGGCCAAATGTAAAAAAAGGCAAAAAATTCACTGAAGAAAAAAAAAAACTTTAAAAAATAGAATTGGCCAAATGAAAAAGGAGTTACAAAAGCTCACTGAAGAAAATAATTCTTGGAAAATTAGAACTGAGCAAATGGAAGCTAATGACATTGTGGAAAATCAAGAAACAATAAAACAAAATCAAAGGAATGAAAAAAAATATAAGACATTGTGAAATATCTCATTGGAAAAACAACTGCCTTAGAAAATAGGTCCAGGAGAGGTAATTTTAAAATGATTAGACTGCCTGAAGACAATGATCAAAAAAAGAACATAGTCATCATCTTTCAATAAATTGTCATGGAATACTGCTCTGATATTCTAGAACCAGAGGGTAAATTAGAAATTTAAAGAATCTACTGATCAGGTAGAGCAAGATGGCAGAGTAGAAACAGGACTTCTGCATGGCTCCTACTTCCATCTCCTCCAATACATGTAAAAAATTAACTCTAAACAAACTTTAGAGCTACAGAGCCCACAAAGTGACAGAGAGAAATTAACCTCCCACTGAAGAGATCCCTTCAGGCAAGCAGGAAGGGGCTATCACGGCACTCTGGGAGCCAAGCCCAGCCCTATGTGAGTCTGAGATTATAGCCTCAGAGCACCCTGACCAGGCATAGCTAGATGGATGTCAGGATTGTAGATTATCAGCAGCTGTGGTGATTTCCAGAATTATCAACCCATAAGTGCCAAAGACAAAGTGAGAGGTCAGTGGACTATGGGAACAGGGGATCTGGGAATGTGGTCCGGGCTCTGGCCCCTGGAGGGAGAAGTTGCTGAAGCATGGTGGCTGCAATCATGTGGCTGCTTCAGAGCTCCTGGCCTGTAGATTGTAGGACAATTTGGGACAAAGCTCTCCTCTCTGGAAGCAGAGTTCTACTGTGGCAAAAAGCTCAAAAGTCAAGTAATTGAGTGAGAACATGAGCAAGAAAGGAAGCAAAGCAAGCTCAGCAATCCAACTTTAGACTCCTACTTTGGGGACAAAGAGGATCAAAGCATGGAACAGGAGGAAGACAATGAAGACAGAACTCCTACAACAAAAGCTTCCAAGAAAAATATGAATTGGTTACAGGACATAGAGGAGCATAAGAAGGATTTTGAAAATCAAATAAGAGAAGCGGAGGAAAAATTGAGAAGAGAAATGATAATGATGCAAGAAAATCTTGAAAAGAGAGTCAATAGCCTGACTGAAGAAAATAAAACCATAAAAAATAGACTAACTCACATGGCAAAGGAGGCTCAAAAAGCCAAGAAGGAGAGAAATGCCTTAAAAAGCCAAATTTGCCAGATGGAAAAAAGAATCTCAAAAGCTCACTGAAAAGAATCATTCTTGCAGAATTAGATTGGACCAAATGGAAGCTAGTGACTTGATGAGAAATCAAGATACTATTAAACAGATCCACAGAAATGAAAAAATAGAAGGCGATGTCAAATATCTCATTGGAAAAACCACTAACCTGGAAAATAAATCCAGGAGAGATAATTAAAAAAATTATTGGACTACCTGAAAGCCATGATCAAAAAAAGAACCTAGAAATAATCCTTCAAGAAATTCTCAAGGAAAATTGCCCTGATGTTTTAGAACCGGAGGGCAAAATTGAGATTGAAAGAGTCCACCAATCAACTCCTGAAAAAGGTCCCAAAAAGAAAAGTCCTAGGAATATTAGAGCCAGGTTCTGAAATTCCCAGATCAAGGAGAAAATATTACAATCAGCCAGGAAGAAACAATTCGAATATTGTAGAAACACAATCAGGATAACACAGGATCTGGCAGCTTCTACACTTAGGGATTGAAGGGCTTGGAATATGATATTCTGGAGGTCAAAGGAGCTGGGATTAAAACCAAGGATCACCTATCCAGCAAAACTGAGTAACATGTTTCAGGGGAAAACATGGTCATGCAATGGAATAGAGGACTTTCAAGCATTCTTGATGAAAAAAACCAGAGTTGAATAGAAAATTTGACATTCAGATACAAGAAGCAAGAGAAGCATGAGAAGGTAAACAAGGAAAAGAAATCATAAGGAACGTATCAAAGTTGATCTATTTACATTCCTACGTGAAAAATGATAATTGTAACTTATGAAACTTTTCTCAGTATGAGAATAGTTGAAGGGAATAGAAATGTATATATACATACATATACATATATGTATGTATGATGTATACATGCATGTATATGTCTTCATAGGAGGGTATATGGACATATGAATACATATGTGAGTGTGTGTATATGTGTGTACAGGTATACATAGATAGAGGGTACAGGACCAATTGAATAGGAAGGGATGATAACTAAAAGGTGAAATTGAGAGGTGAGATAGGAATATAATGAGAGGAGATGGGGAGAGACAGAATGGGGTAAATTATCTCATATAAAAGAGGCAAGGGAGCAGCGGCCAGGTAGCACAGCGAGTAAGAGCACCGGCTCCAGTGTTGAGAAGACCTGGAGATAGAATCCCAGGCTCAGACACTTAGCACCCACCCAGAAACACCTGGCCGTGTAACCTCGAGCAAGTTACTTAACCCCGATTGCTTTAAAAAAAAAAAAAAAAGAGGCAAGGGAAAACTGTTGCAATGGAGAGGAAGAACATGAAGGCCAAAGGGAATGAGTCAACTTTACTCTCATTCAATTTGGCTTAGGGAGGGAATGACGTACACACTAAATAGGGTATCTCACCCTACAGGAGAGTAGGGGGAAGGGAATGAGAGGGTGGATGATGGAGGGGAGGGCACATTGAGGGGGAGGGAATTTGAATACACACACTTTTAAAAAGGTACAGGGTCAAAGTAGAGAATAGAACTAGTGGGGGACAGGATAGGATGGAGGGATATATATTCAGTCTTTCAAAATATATCCACTATGGAAATGTTTTGCATAGCTACACATGTACAACCTATATTGAATTGCTCATCTTCCTGTTAATGGTGGGTGACCACAGAGCAAGAGAAAGAATCTGGAATTCAAAGTTTAAAAATCAAATGTTTACTATATATCATTATCATTATCATCATTATTATTATTTTCATGTAACTGGGAAATAAGATATACAGGCACTGGGGCTTAGAGATCCATCATGCCCTACTGGAAAGTCACAGTGGGGGATGGAGGAGCATATAGGAAGAGAGCAGATTGCAGGAGGGGGTCTTCAGTAGGATCACTATTTTGGGATGGTGGGTAGGAAAAAGATGGGGAGAAAATTTGTAACTCCAAATGTAGTGGAAATGAATGATGTAAACTAAAAATAAACATAAAATTCAATGAAATAAAAAGAATTACCTCCTCCAAAAAAAAAAATAATCTACTGATCACCTCCTGAAAGAGATCCCCAAATGAAAACTCCCAGGAATTCCCAGGACAAGGAGAAAATGTTGCAAGCAGCCAGAAAGTAGCAATTCAAGTATTGTGGAGCCACAGTCAGGGTGACACAAGATTTAGCAGCTTCTACTCCAAAGTGTCAGAGAGTTTAGTTTAAGATATTTTGGAGGGCAAAGGAGTGAGGATTATAATCAAGAATCATCTACCTAGCAAAACTGAGTATAATCCTTCAAGGAAAAATTGTTCATTCCCTGAAATATGGGACTCAAATATATAGAGAACTATATCATATTTACAAAAATGAGAACAATTCCCCAAATGATAAATGACCAAAAGATATGAACAGTCAATTTTCAGATGAAGTAATAAAAGCTATTTGTAGCCATTTGAAAAATGCTCTAAATCACTATTGATTGGAGACATGCAAATAAAAAAATTCTGAGGTACTACTTCATACCTATTAGATTGACTAAGAGCACAGAAAAGGAAAATGACAAATGTTGGAGAGGATGTGGGAAAATTGAGACATTAATGCATTGTTGGTAGAGGTGTGAACTGATTTAGCCATTTTGTAGAGCAATTTGCAACTATGCCCACGGGGCTACAAAATATATGTATACCCTTTGACCTTGCAATACTACTAGGAAATCTGTATCCCAAAAGAGATTTTTAAAAAATGAGAAGGATCAATACGTACAAAAAATATTATAGTAGCTCTTTTCTGGTGACAAATAATTGCAAGTTGAGGGGATGCCCATCAATTGGGGAATGGCTGAACAAATTTTGGCATATGATTGTGGTGGAATACTATTAAACTATAAGAAATGATGAGCAGTATACCCTCAGAAAAACCTATAAAGACTTACATGAACAAATGCAAAGTGAAATGAGTAGCACCAGGAGAGCATTGTACACAGTAACAGCAATATTGTAAGATGATCAGCTATGAATGACTTAGCTATTCTCAGCAATAAAACGACCCAAGATAATGCTGAAGGACTTATTACAAATGCTGTCCAGCCCCAGAAAAAGAACTGATGATGTCTGAATATAGACCAAAACATACATTAATTACTTTATTTTTCTTGAGCTAATTTTTTTATTTGCTTTCTTTTAACATGATATGTTTTGCATGACAACACATGTACAATCTATATCAAATTGCTTGCTTTCTCAGTGGTGGAGAAGTGGGAAGGGAGGAAGGGAAAGAATTTGGAACTCAAAATTTTAAAAACAAATACTAAAAATTGTTTTTACATGTAATAGAGGAAAAATAAAATACTATATTTTTTTTAAAAAAGAAACTCTAGATTCTATGTTCTAACTCAGTTCTTCACTCTTATTTACCATTTGTGAACATGGCAGAATGAAATAAATAAAAATTGGAAATACACTACTTTGGAGTTTGGTAGCTATAATTGCTACTTTTTTACCACAGTCCCCAAAAACTATGATTATTAATTTAAGATGTACTATTCCATGAGACTATTTCAAAAGGACATTTCCCTCAATCGCTTTGGTCAACTGAGGAATATATATTGTCCTTCCTATATTTTCTTCTAAAGATGAAGCAGTTCATGAAGGATGGCAAATTTCAGTAAGTGTGCCAGAATACCTTATAACAACATTGTGAGTGAATGAGAGCATTAGTCCTATACAGTTTGTAAGATTGATCTCCAGTACAGGTTTGTCAAAGCTGAAGGATCTGTACTTTGCTCTGTGCAGCAGAGAATCAACCCTGGACATATACCAGGGCTGATTCAGGTCATGCTTTCCAGCAATGATACACTTTTGATGAAATGCAAACTAGAGTTACCAAGGCTTTAAGAGAAAGATTAGTGGAGGATATTCCTTGGCTTGGTTAGTTGACTACAGCCTGAGGCTACAGCTCACTTGTGAAAACATTGGCTTTAAAATAGTTGATATGCCTTCATCTGACAACTGAACCAGGTCTTGAAAATGGCTAATGTGATTAAGCATGAAGAAACTGATCACTGGAAAAAAAACAATCCAGCAGCACTGCTTGAGAAGGAAGCTGTATCAAAGACACTTGTTCCTTTCTCTTTTGTAAAACAATTGCATAACCTTTACTAAATATGGGTAAAATTTGGCTATGCAGAGCAGCACTCTGCCTAATAGGAATCATCTAATTGTTTTTGAAGAAAAATGAAAATTCTTTAATTCAACTCAAAAAGCATTATTTATTGAATGACTATGTGCCCAACATTTTCCTATGTGATCAGAATGGAGAGTATATGAAAATAAAGTTAGGAGTAAGGGAGAAGAGAATAAGCATTTATATAGCACCTATTATGTTCAAGGTACTCTGCTAAGTACTTTTACAAATATTTCACTTGAGCCTTACAACAGTTCTTCGAGGAAGATGCTGTTATTATCCCCATTTTATAGTTGAGCAAATTGGCAAACAGAGGCATCTGCTCAGGCACCAACAGCTGTTAATGTGGATTTGAATTCAGGTTAGTAGATAGATTTTAGAAGCTTGATAATAGTGACAGAAAGGAAAAAAAAAGACAATGAATGTATACAACAGCATTTTCTATGAGTCTGACAAAGAAAGATTGGAGGGACATGGGATAGCAGCTTGAAAGAATAGTACTTTCTAGAAAGGAATTTTTTAAAGATGGGAAAAAATTTGGAAATTTTGGAGATTGCAGGGAAGAATCTAGCGGACAGGGAGAGATTGGAGTTAAAGGATAGAGAAGGGATGGTTGTAGGGATATTTGATAAAAGATGGGATCAATGGTACATATGCAGGGTTGACCTGGAGCAGAGGGACCTTCTCTTCATGGCTCTTCTTCAGAGAACAGATGAGGAATGAATGGAAGAGTGTGTCCAGGAAAACTAATATTATGATCAGATAAAGGAATTTTAGAGTTTATCAAATGTGTGACTTTTGTGTAGCACAGAATGGAGGAGGTTGAGGAATTGGGAAATAGGATGATTTATAGAATATTAACATGTATACTGAATTCCCCTAAAGGTAAGGATTCTCCTAGATAAGATGACTATGATCTAGTTAGTGAACTCCTTGAGAAAAAAAAGAACTTGAGGGCTAATAGATGACAACTACAAGATCTGAGTGGATGATAAATTTGAATATCATAAACTACTGAATGATGGTCTCAGAGGAAGAGTCTGGAAATGACAGCAGACATCAAGAAGCATGCTGATGCTCTCTCTAAACCAGTGTACTGTGGTTTATGTGAGAAAGTGTGCCCAGTTTTAGAAAGAATGGCCAGGTAATTCAGTGTCATCTGTGGAAGTCCAGGCCACCCTCACTACTTAAAGATAGAAAGAGCATGTACGGAAAACACCCAAATTAAAGGGAAGTTTGTTCATTATAAATTAAAATTCTAGGAGGCACAAAGGAAGTGGTGAACAAAGCTCTAGATGAACATGGGGGAGGCATAGTTGAGATGGAAAGGAATGAGAGATTTGACAATGAAGGAAAAGAAGGTGGTTTGCTCGTAGGCAATCAAAAATTCAGAAGAAATTCAAATTAGTATCATCAAGATGTTATGAATTACCTGCAAGAATCAATTTGTCATCATTCTTTATGCTACCCTTTTGAATAAGATCTCTGGGGAGTATTCTATCTAGAGTAACAAAGAAGATGGGATATATTTAAAACTGATCACATTGTTCCTTTCATTCTTTAGCAAAAGCAATGAATAATACATACCATGCAAGGGCTCTCTAAGATCTCACTTTATACAGAGATTTAGGAGAAGATTACCCATCTACAGAAACCAATAATCAGTATACCTAGCATGAATTTGTGAGATTAGCCAGTGAAGGATACCTATTTTATCGTGCTTCTTCAGCAATACGCCCTCTTCCATCCCCTTCTTAAAGAGAAGCACTCAATGCTTAAGAATTAAAAACTATGTCCTTCTTTTATCTTTTTTGAACTGCTATGAGAGGGTAAAGGTAGTTCCAGGGTATCAACCTTGCAAAGGGAGTAAATTAATTCATCAAATTGCCAATTTAATTAAATGGCCAATGGTCATGGGAAGAAGTTTGATGGGAGAAAAAAAAAAAGACAATTCTGTCCTATTCCCAATTCCTCACCCACTTTTTAAAACTACAAATGGCTTTTTAAGAACAGTTGACTGTACATGAGGAGAAAATGATAGGAAGCCCTCCAGGTGTACAAAAAAAAAAAACAGCAAAAGCACTGAAAATCCATGCTGGAGGTACCATGTGTAAAGGACACAAAAAGCTCTGAGAAGTTTTCTGTGAAGAAAGGAGTGGAATCTATTTCAATGGAGAAAGACTATGGGTTACAACTCTGGTGGTTCAAATTATGCTTTTGGCAAATAGAGCCTCAGGTCGTTTGACCAAGTAGCAATAAGCTTCTGGAAAAAGATTTCAGGGAACATTTTAATCATAACCTGTCTTAGGCCATCTTTCATTAAGCATTCATAGGTGAATTGCATTCCTACCCCCAATCTTGTTTTTTTCTATTAGTAGCAAATATACAGAACAGAAGCTTTCCTCTCAATGCTATGTGATTGGCTGCATTTGAATGCTGCCTCCCCAGGGAGATACAAAGATCACATAAGTATCAAACAGCTGTGTCTCATTCAGAGTATCAGCATGAATTAAATATGCATATTAGGCTTGCATAGTTAACAGGTATACAGTCATGTTACCTGGCTCCTCCAGGCTGCATCAGTTAAAAGAAACATTTGCATATCCTTACTAAGAAGAAGGGGGGAAAAGGATACTTGTTATTCAAAGTCCATAAATTCAGTCCTACATACACATACACATTTTGCTCTTTCGCTCTTGTCCAGTGCTCATAGCTGGTGACAGCTGCATTACAGCAATAATACATACTTGCATTTTATCGCTGCAGTAAAAAATGCAATTCCTTCCTGGGGGTGAGAGACAACCATGTTGCTGCAGGCAGTATAAAATAACAAGCCACAATAAGATCTGAGCAATTATTCCCTACAGAGGGATGTAAAGCAGTGCAATTGAACATGAATAGTGCTTTAGATCAACTAGACTTTTTTGTTGTTGTTTGAAAAAGAGCCAACATTACATGCCTAATTTATCACCTGGACTTATTCTGAACATCACCTATTAAATGGGAGGACTAAAGCAGTAATTATGGGACTTAATGTGGAAGTGAATTAGCTAAAATAATGACATCTATAGAAATCATGATATAGAGTAATAATTAGTAGCTCAAAAATGGTATGAGTTAGAATATAGCATTATTGTTTTTTTTTTAAGCAATTGGGGTTAAATAACTTGCCCAAGGTTACAAGGCCAGTTATTCTGTATGAGTGTTAAGTATCTGAGGCCAGAACTGAACCTGGGTCTCCTGACTCGGGTCCTGAGCTCTTACTCACTGTACCACCTGGCCGCCCCTATAGTATTGTTTTTTAATGTTTTGGATCAAAGTACTTAACCTGCCTCTTTTAGTGCTCACACATAGGTCAATATTTATTTCACGTTAAGGATTGGAGATTCTGATAGTCCCCCTCCCCCCCAAAAAAACAGTTAAAATATAGTCCATGTATCACTACAGGGAAATAAACTGAAACTTCCAGTGTCCTTCACTAAATATAGAATCCCCACATAAACCCAAATTCTTTATCAGTAGACTTCATTGTTGCTATATTTGGGATGTTCTCTCATCTCAGGATAATTCCAGCCATTTTGGCTTTTCCCTAGCAATAATGGAGTGAAACCCTTTTCCACAAGCGAAAAGTAAAAGGGCAAGAATCAATATAAACATCCCTTCTTCCCTCCTTCCTCCCTCCTCCCAACAACAACAACAACAAAAGACAAACCCACAATTGCAACATACCACTTCCTAAATAATATCTTTGTAAAATAAATACAAGCATTTGGACAGATGTTTATGCCACAGGGAACCACACATAACACAAGCTCTGTAATAAAGTAGACTGAGGAATCAGAAAATAGGTTTAAAAAAAGACTTCAAAAGCATAGCATTTAATAAAATGACCTTTTCACAATAGGAACACACATATTACTTATAGGGCAAATGATATAGGAATGAATGATCTACAATTTCAGAGTTTAAAAAGTATAGCACCAGAACCTATTGTGCATACTTACAAATTGCATCAAAGGTTTTAAATTCCATGTATATAATGAATACTATTAGGTATGTTGGAAACATTTGCATTCTGTATTTCACTTTAAGTAAAAACAATGAGACAAATAGCCAGATTTCATAGTCACCTCATAGGTATAATACTGTTGGGGCACAGGCATTTTAAGAATTCTAGAAACAAATATTGCCAGAGTGGGATAGGTTTTAATAATTGGGTCTCTCCTCCTCTTTATCCTAAAGATTTTGAAAAAAAATATCTACAGGAAAAAAGGAAAGAGAGAACAAGAGGAGAAATGTATTTCTTCTCTTGCTCATGTCACATTGTGTTTGTTTTTTTTTCTCATTTTCTTAAGAGAAGATCCTTCCTCCACTAATTCATGTAAAAGGTGACTCTGAACAAACTTTGGAGCTACAGAACCCACAAAATGACACAAAGAAACTAACCTCCTGCTGAGGACAGCACGGCAAGCCGACAGGAATTGGCCAGCACAGCATTCTGGGTCCCGGGCTCAGCCCTTGATGAGCCAGAAGTTTTAGCCTCAGAACAGGCCTGACCAGCCGCTGGCTGGAGGGACTTCAGATCACCAGAAACTGTGGCAGTTTCAGAATTATCAACCCATAGATGCTAAAGACAAAGTGAGAGGGCAGGGCAGTGTGTACTTTGGGATCCCATAATTTGGGTGAGTGATCAGCCTTTGCCACCAGGAGAGAAGCCACAGAGGCACTGCAGCTGTATAGCCACCCTCACGTAGCAGCTTCAGCTCCTAGCCTGCAGATTGTAGGGGCACCAAGCCGACCGGTTTGAGGGGTAATCACTCTTGCTTTAACCTGCTTGGATCTGGATTGCAGTCTAGGGTGGAGGTCCTAGGGTGTGTGACCAGGTTGCCAGAGCTTGTGGAGGCTTCAGAGTGGGCACCCAACTAATACCTTTGGCAGCTGAGAAAACCCCAGTGTTTGGGACAAAAGTTCCCCTGTCTGGTGGCAGAGTCCTACTGTGGCAAAAAACCCAAAAGTCATGGAATTTAGTGGCAACATGAGCAGGCAAAGGAAGCAAAGCAAACAGAGCAACTCAATTCTACACTCTATTATGGGGACAAAACAAAGCATGGAACAGGAGGAAAACAATGAAGTCAGAACTCCTGCACCAAAAACTTCCAAGAAAAATATGAGCTGGTTACAGGCCATAGAGGACCTTAATAAGGATTTTGAAAATCTAATAAGAGAAGTGGAGGAAAAATTGGGAAGAGAAATGAGAACAATGCAAGACAATTATGAAATGAGAGTCAACAACCTGACTGAAGAAAACAACACCTTAAAAAATAGACTAACACAAATGTCAAAAGAGGCCAAAAAAAAGAGGCCAAAAAATTAAAAGCCAAGAAAGAAAGGAGATGCCTTAAAAAACCAAAGTTGCCAGATGAAAAAAGAATCTCAAAAGCTCACTGAAGAGAATCATTCCTTCAAAATTAAATTGGAGAAAATAGAAGCTAGTGACTTTATGAGAAATCGAGATACTATTAAACAGATCCAAACAAAAGAAAAAAATAGAAGGCTATGTCAAATATCTCATCGAGAAAACTGCTGACCTGGAAAATAGATCCAGGAGAGGTAATTTAAAAATTATTGGACTACCTGAAAGCAACAATCAAAAAAAGAACCTAAAAATCATCCTTCAAGAAATTCTCAAGGAAAATTTCCCTGATGTTTTAGAACCAGAGGGCAAAATAGAGATTGAAAGAATCCACCTATGACCTCCTGAAAAAGGTCCCAAAAAGAAAAGTCCTAGGAATATTAGAGCCAGATTCTGGAATTCCCAGATTAAGGAGAAAATATTACAAGTAGCCAGGAAGAAACAATTTGAATATTGTTGAAACATCATCAGGATAACACAAGATCTGGCAGCTTCCACACTGAGAGATTGAAGGGTTTGGAATATGATATTCTGGAGGTCAAAGGAGTTGGGATTAAAACCAAGAATCACCTGCCCAGCAAAACTGAGTATCATGTTTCAGGGGAAAATATACTAATTCAGTGGAATAGAGGACTTTCAAGCATTCTTGATGAAAAAACCAGATTAGAATAGAAAATTTGACATTCAGATACAAGAAGCAAGAGAAGCATGAGAAGGTAAACAGGGAAAAGAAATCATAAGGAACTTATCAAAGTTGAACTATTTACATCCCTACAAGGAAGAACAATAATTTTAACTGATGAAACTTTTCTCAGAATGAGAATAGTTGAAGGGAATAGAAATGTGTGTGTATGTGTGTATATACACACATACATACATACATACGTATATGTCTTTATAGAAGGGTATATGGGCATATGAATACACATGTGAATGTGTGTATATATGTGTACAAGTATACAAAGACAGAGGGCACAGGACCAATTTAATAGGAAGAGATGATAATTGAAAGGTGAAATTGAGAGGTGAGAGAGGAATATAATGAGAGGAGATGGGGAGAGACAGAATGGGGTAAACTATCTCACATAAAAGAGGCAAGGGAAAATTGTCACAATGGAGGGGAAGAACAGGAAGGCAAAAGGGAATGGGTCAACCTTATTCTCATTGAATTTGGCTTAGGGGGGGAATGACATACACACTAAATTAGGGTATCTTACCCTACAGGAGAAAGGGGGGGAAGGGGATGAGAGGGGGATCATGGAAGGAAGGGAAGGCTGGGGAGGAGGGAGGTTGGAAGCACCCACTTTTGAAAAGGGATAGGATCAAAGTATAGAATAGAACAAGTTGGGGGTAGGATAGAAGGGAGGGAAATAGTCAGTCTGTTACAATATATCCACTATGGAAGTGTTTTGCATAGCTACACATGTTCAACCTATATTGAATTGCTTATCTTCCTGGTAAGGGTAGGTGACAAGGGAGGAAGGGAATGAATCTGGAATTCAAAGCTTTAAAATCAAATGTTATATATATACTCTATTTTAAAATTTATTTTACATGTAACTGGGAAATAAGATATACAGGCACTGGGGCACAGACATCCACTGTGCCCTACTGGAAAGTTGGAGGGGGTTTGGGAGAAGATATGGGAGAGAGCAGATTGGAGGAAGGTATCCAGTGCGATCGCTATTTTGGGGTGGTGGGTAGGGGGAAAAAAAACAGGGCGAAATTTGTAATTCAAAATCTTGCATAAATGAATGATATAAACTAGAAGTTAATAAAGCATTTGATATAAAAGAAGAAAAGAAAAAAGAAGAGAAAAAAAGATCCTTAAAAATTTTCTTTCTGTGTCTGTCACTCTATCTCAGTCTCTTCCTCTTCTTCCACCTTTACTCTTCCATTTTTCTATGTATCATTTAATTTAATTGTATGTGTATTTGTAGATGTAGATATTTGTTCCATCATGTCCCACATATAGAAAATTTGTCCCATTGTTTTGCATCGATCCTGGCCTTTCCCTCATTCTGTACTTCAATGCTGGAAACATTGGATTTGCATTTGATTCCATCTACTAGGAACTGCATGTTGCAAAAGAGCATCTGATGGAATTTCTGGACAGAGCTTTCCATGTTGATGAAACCAGAAGTCTTGATATAATAATCCTAATCATGATAAATCACAGTTGTAATATTAGTTTATTAGTTCACTTGTAACACCTAATTGCTTTTGTTGTTCATCCTTTGTTGTTGAATCAGACCAATGACATTAGGAAGATGATGTCTTGATTTGTAAGTGATTTGGATTTAAGTAAGACAGAGCCCTGCAGTCATCAACTTCATTCTCTCCTCCAAAATCATCAGGAATCCAGTGGCAAGACATAGCTCAGGACAACTGGCATTGACGCTGGATGCAGTGGAAGACCTTGGGCTTTTTAATCTAAGGTCTCAGTTTATCTCAGGCAACATCCATTCAGTAATTAAAGGTTAGGTAAGGATGGAGAAAAAAGATGACCTGGTTTGCCTCCACAAAATCATCATCATCATCATCATCATCATCATCAATCATCATCATCATCATCATATCATCACCTGGAAGAGGAAGACCCTCAGAGTTTCTGGTTAAAATAGAAACAATTGCTATTTGTACTCACTCAGAGTCATTAAAACCCAAACAACGATTAAGTGTGACTTGGGTTGGGACCCCTTATTGGCCAAGTAGTGAAAATCAGAGTGATCATTTAAACTGATTAAGTTTTCTTTCCTCATCTCTAAAATGTCACCAACTACACTCACCCAGCCAAACTCACTCTAAGAAAATGATTCCTATACTATTTATCGAATGATGTAGATTGGGAAAATTAAATAGAAAAGTGGTCCTCATTAGGTTGAACAATTAGGAAGAGTAGCCTTTTAGAAAATGGGAGCAATTAGGACTGTTATCGAACATGTCCAATAACATTTTCTCCTGCCCTACCAACCTTTTTCATCATATTCTCTGAAGTATTGCCTTCCTATTATTTCCCCCACATCTTCAACTCCCATCCATTTTGATTGATGCAGACTCTGACCTTTATCCAGAGTGCTCAGTATGTATCTCTAATTCTCTATAGGATACCTCTAACTGGATTTCCCTCTGGACAGGCCCAAGACAAGCATAAAATATTTTGAAAACAAAAGCAAAACAACGCATTTCTATCAGTGGCACCAAAGTCTCCCTACTTCATATTCAAAGCCTTTTCGTTGGGGCAGCTAGGTGGCACAGTGAATAGAATGCTGGCCTTAGAGTCAGGAGGACCCAGACACTTAACACAAAAATATTAGCCGGGTGACCTTGGTCAAGTTACTTAACCCCAATTGCCCTGTAAAAAACAAAACAAAACAAAAACACCTTTTTGTTTGTTTTGTTTTTGTTTTCTAGTACTAAGTGTTTGCTGGAAATAGAACAAAAACTAAAACAAACAAACACCACCACCAACAAAAACAAACTGGCCTCTTCCCTCAAAGATCTTATATTCTAATAGGGGAGAAAATACACACAAAGATTGCTATATACATTGAAGGTAAGTCTTAGAGAAGAAAATAAAAGTAACTAGGTGGATCGGGACAGAATTCTTAGAGGAAGATGAAATTGAGCTGATTCCAAAAGGAAACTATACACTAAAGGAATCCCTACTATAATAAACCCAAGATTTAATTGTCCAACCATTGCTAATATTTGTGCCCTCTGAGATCAAATGGAACAAATATACTTCTTCATATGACAGCCCTTCAAATACTAGAAGGCAGCAATCATTTATGGTTTTCTCTTAAGTCACTGATAAACCATTAAATAGCACAGATTCCTAAGGTTCCCATATTTAGATCATTTGACATGTTGACATTGGACTATTAATAAATAATCTAAGTCTGGACATCCAATTAGTTCTTAGTCAATATGATTATATTGTTGTCTAATCTGTATTTTACCACCTTCTGTATAATGTTAATATGAGATACTTTCTTTAGAACTTTGTTAAAGTATAGGTCAAGTAAATCCACTCACATACTTTCCTAAACTAGCTAATTTTCATATACTAGTCTAATTAATAATGTCCAAAAAGAAGATAACTTTAGTCTGTCATGTCATGATTTTGATAATACATGCTCTAGTTTGGTAATCAATTACCTTTTCAAATGATTGGTAATTCATTTCCCTTATGATTCACTCTTGAATTGTACCTAGAATTGAAGTTAAGTTCAACAGCTCATATGTGTCTTTATGTATACATGTATATTTGTGTATATATACATGTATGTATATATAGAGAGATTTACACACTCATATATACACATATACACAGACATACACAGACACACACACATTTTAGAAAAATGAGTAGGAAGCTCATTGTGTACCTTACCAGATATTTCCCTATTAAAAGTTCCATGGGATTTTGTTCAGGGACCAAATTTTAATTATCTTGGTATTCCACTCATCATCTAACACATTGGCTGGCATATAGTGGATACTCAGTGGCTACTAAGATGTTTGCTGAATAAACATTGTCACTCAACTTCCTGAAAAGTTATTTCTCATTCATTTATTAATGAGTCCAAATGACAAGAATCCAGCAACACCTCAAGTACCTATCTATCTATCTATCTATCTATCTATCTATCTATCTATCTGTCTGTCTGTCTGTCTGTCTGTCTGTCTGTCTGTCTGTCTGTCTGTCTATCTATCTGTCTATCTATCTATCTATCTATCTGCCTGTCTGTCTGTCTGTCTGCCTGCCTGCCTGCCTATTTGTCAATCCATCTGTCTGTCTATCTATCTACCTACTTACCTATTTTTTAAGTGAGGCCTCCATATCTTATCCATGATGGAAGTGTTATGGCTAGTCATAGGCTCCATCTGACTGTTAATTATCATAGAAAGATCCTGTTTTAACTTGTTCTATTTCCAACCTGGGACAGTTTGCCCTTCCTTAGGCAGCTTGGTATCCTCTCCTCACCTCCCTCCTTCTCCTAAAGGCTTGCCGTATTGATGTTGAACCTAGGACACCAATTGGCTTTAGCTTTACCTCTTGTGGTTCAGAAGGGTAGCTACATTGCCCAGCAGATAGGGTCCTGGGCCTGGAGACAGGAAGACCTGAGTTCAAATTTGACTTCTGACACTTATTAGCTGTGTGACCCTGGGCAAGTCACTTAATCATATTTGCCTCAGTTTCCTCATCTGTAAAATGAGCTGGAGAAGGAAGTAGCAAACCACTCCAGTATCCTTGCCAGAAAAACTCCAAATTGGGTCATAAAAAGTCAGACATGACTGAAACAACTGAAAAAAAAATTGGACCTCAGAACTCCTCAGTTCAAGTAATTCATAAGCCTCAGTACCCCCTCAGGATCAAGGATTATAGTCATGCACCATCAGGCCCAGCAGCTCAATTACTTTCAATAAATCTTTATTTTGTACTAACTCTAAGGAAAGTACTACCATGAGCACTCAAAGGATGCAGAGAAGTATGACACAGTTCTTAGCTGCTATCTAGTTCAAAAGAAAAGAAACAAAAATAATTAACAATATGAAATAATGTGCAATGTTAGCATTTTAGTGTGAAGTGGTACAGAATATGATTTTCCCTTCAGTGTTTGAGTCTGGGACATGTTCTTGAAAGAGACTTTTTTTTTCATCCCCTACATGTTCTTCCTCTTGCTTCTGGATGATACTACCAGGTCATTCATAGATCCTAATTATAAGGCATTTTATAGCCATATTTATGGAGATAAGACTCCATCTTTACAAACAGTGGTTTTATTTTACAGAAGTCCTTCACATACTTGAAACCATATTGCATATTTATTACCATTCAAACAAATTTCCTGTGATTTACATTGAGACACACTTCCTTCCTTAAGCTACTGTAGTTAAGATTGTGGTAAAACACTAACTTTATGCTCTGAAAGCTCAGCATTTTAGTGGTGGGAAATGAATTTCTTGGTAAAATTAGTTTTATGAATACATCCAAGAGAAGTTACATTTTGTGGCAGGCAATATTCACATAAATCAACAGCTTTTAAACTGGAAAAAAGGCAGTGTGCTTTAGCAGACATTTTGTTAGCTTATGAATTAAGAAAAATCTAATTTCAAGTTCTCTTTCTGACACATGTCACAAGATCATTGGATCATGGCTTCAAAGTGGGAAGAGACTATAGAGGTCATCTCATCCAATACTCTCATTTTTAGATGAGAAAACTGCAGTCCTAACTGCTTAAGTGACTAGGTTGAAGTCATAAAGCTCGAATATTGCCAGAATTGAAATTTGAACACAAAATTTCTGACGTCAAAGCCAGCAATCATTTCACTATACCATACCATCATGGGAAACTCAGTTGATCTCTTAGTAGCCCAGGCAACTCTCTAAAACTGTAAATTAGAGACAGAGGGATTTCCAACACAAATGAAATCATGGGTCTAGAGATATGTATTACTGGAGATCTCTAACACATATATGTGATACATATGCATATTTATTTATACTTGTAGGTACATGTACAGTAATAATTCATATTTATATAGCATTTTAAGGTCTGCAAATGCTCTCTTCACAACAACCTTGTTAATAACATTTGTAGATAGTTTCTACAAATATTGATATCCTAGTAGATAAGGAAAGTGAACCACTAAAAGATTAAGTGACATAGTCATGGTTACTCTAAGTGATCATGGAGATATTTGAATGTGGCTTACTATTCCTTCCGCTAATTCACATAGCTGTACTGTCTCCTTGCTGTTCAGAAAATAAGAGTGACATAAGAGAGGTCTATAATTTGGATCCTAACTCTAAACATTTCACTTATTAAATACTGCAACACTATAAAATTTCCTCATAGTTGCTCATTAAAAAAAAAAAAAGAAAAGAAACCTTTGCCAATCATTTAGGGTACAATTTCAAGAGAATTCTCTTCCTATGAGCACAGTACAAATCAATTTAAAAAATAATTTATCTGGTGGCTAGGTGGTGCAGTGAATAGATCAGCAGCCCTGGAGTTAGGAGGACCTTAGTTCAAATCTGGCCTCAGACTCTTAACACTTACTAGCGGTCTGACCTTTGGCAAGTCACTTAACCCCAATTGCCCTGCCTTCTCCCCTCCAAAAAGCAAATGATGATGATGACAATAATAATTATTATAATTATAATTTACCAATATCATTAAATTTGGAGGATAGTTATCCCCTTAAAGAATGAATGTTACCTCACTCTAAGTGAGTAAATGAAAAGGGTCAGGGTCTCCCACTTCATCCTGTGTCATCTGCAGTCATCTGATGAATATCTGGTAACTGGATCCAGATGGCTCTGGAGGAGAAAATGAGGCTGGTGACTTTGCACAACCCTGCCTCACTCATATCAAAGTCAACTGCAAGTCATGTCATCATTTCCCTGATACCACGGTCCTCTTCAAGAACAAAGGACAAACACAACAACGCAAGTTTATATTAACAGAATTACATGTGCTCTGTCTTAGTAACATATGCACATTAATATTTGAGAAAGAGGAACAGGAAAATATAGACTGAAACTGGCTCTCCCTATTGGTCAGCATGAATGGCTGGTGGCTGTGATGAGGGAGTGATAGGTGTTTCAGGGGCTCCAATGACCAGAGTCCCTGTTGGGCAGTCTGGGATGAATTCACAGGATCCAAGCAATCTTTTAAGTCAGTATGGTAAAAGTTTATTGTTATGCTTTACAGCAGGCAAGAGTTCTTAGGGAACCTGCAACTTTAAACAAGTCATAGGTATAGTTTATAAAGAGTTACAATAGTAAATCAGATGTCAATTATGCTAACTAGGTGAGTAAGGGTGGGATTAGGGAGGAGTTAAGTAGTGGTCAGTGCTTAAAGGAACATGCACTTTTATTATCTACTGAGCAGGGGTATTGTCCATAATTCACTGGGAAATAGCCCAAGAGGGAGCTACCTGGAGGTGTGGTTTTAGGCTTGAAATGTCACTAAGTCAGCTAGCAGTCAGGGCTGACTGAGAAGTGCCTAGTCTGCCACCCATCAGTGTCATAGGGATTCAGGATGTGTATAATTGACTGAGGAGTTAACTTACAGATAGAGCATTGAAGGATTCATAGGTGCAGCTGGCCATTATACTAGGGGAAGATAACATTTGTCTATAGATGGTTTATTAAAGGATTCATAGGTATAGCTTGTAATTGTACCAAGCAGAGATAAATAGTTCTTGAATTGTTGTTAGGCAGAATGCTGGCAGGGGAAAGGGGCAGAGTTAATGCTCTGAGGCTGGGAGGGGGCGAGAGACGTGATTTTACAAACTGGTTTTACAAATTGATTTTACAAACTGATATTACAAACTGACGTTACAAACATAGACACCCCAAGAACCCCATAAACTGAGTGGATAGAATGCTAGGCCTGGAGTGAGAAAGGCTTTTCTTCCTGAGCTAAAATCTGGCCTCATAGACTTACTAATTTGGATTCTGGGCAAGTCACTTAACCCTGTCTGCCTCAATTTCCTTATCTGTAAGATGAGCTGGAGAAGGAAATGGCAAACCACTCCAGTGTCTTTGCCAAGAAAACATCTAAACAGGATCATGAAGAGTTGTACACAACTGAAAAGCAATTTAAACAGGAACAAAAATCATTCAGCTTGGCTACTTGACCTTGACTTAATCTAGAATTGGTTCTTTCTCTTTATATTACCCCATCTTCTCCTAGAAAATAACTCACACAATACTGAGGTAACACCCCATAGTCTAACCAAGACAGCTTTCAAGTGCCAAAGAAATATCCAATGGGTACTTACTTAATTACTGGGTCTAAAAAATTTCTGCCTCAGGGGCATGCTCAGCTTCTTAATTCAGTGTCTTGAAATGGTTTGAAAGGTTCCTCCAGGCAAAGAGACTAACTGATGAAAAAAGGAGGAGTAGAAAGAAGCTTTATGATGTAATTAAAATTATGTGAAATACCAAGAGTCAGAGATTTTGTGCAGCCACTTCCGAAACTTCAGCCCCAAGGAGTGCATAGGTATCTCTGATAGCTGTCTAGTGAGTTAATTCAACTAGTAGGCACAGGGACCCAACCTGTGAATCTCTTGGTACTGGAATTTCTTTGGACATGGAAACTTGTTCTACTAATGCAGTGAGCAGCTACTCTACAACTTACATTCTTAAAGTATTTCTCAGAGTGTTGAGAAGTTGTGACTTGCCCCTGGTCACATGGCTCTGTGTCAGAGACTAGACTTGAAATTTGGTCTTGAAATTTTTGAATCTGGCTCCCTATCCACTACCTCTGTGCCTCTAATCCAACAAGTGAGACTTAGAGATTTCCAACAGTGATTTTTATTGGCCCCCATAATATCTTGCATTTGCAAGCAAAACTCACTTAAGCTAAAGCTTCTAAATTTAGAGAGAAGAAATTAATTAAGGCATCAATGACTTTTATTAAGCACTAATTTGTAAAAGTCACTCTGTTTGACCTGAGGGAGGGACAAAGATGAATTAAAAAAAAAATCTAAGCTGTTAAAAAAAGTTTAATTTTCTAAAAGGCATTTGGATGTAGTCTAATTACTAGTATTTTCCCTGTGGTCTGGACACTAAGTCCAGTGTCCAAAACAATGTAGAGCAGTATTATGTCAGAGCAAAGGAAGTCACTAGAATCTTTGCATTTGGGAATGACTCCAGGATAATTCGATTCAACAAATATTAAGCACTTTCCGAATGTCACACACACGTCGATGATATGAACCTTTTAAAAAAAAAAAGGAGTGTCCTGAATTTGCAGTCAGAGAACTTGAATTTGAAATCCTGCTCTGTTCCTAATACATGAGAGACTTCCGCATTCTAATTTCAATTCTCTGGGTCTCAATTTTCTCATTAGTAAATAAGGTGATTTGACTAGAAGATATCTCAGGTTATTTCTGGCTCCCCTACTACCCTTGACAAATTGTCTTCCAGTTTCTGCTTGAAGACCTACAGGGATGGAAAATTCACTGACACTCACAGCAAACCATTCGAATTTTGGACAGCTCTATTTGTTACAAAGGTGCTCCCTCCACTTATATTGAGCTGGGATAAATTAACTCTAAACTCTAAAATTCTAGAATGTGCTGGCAAATACTGTTTCTCATAGAGAAAGATGCCTTAAAGACTTAAGAAGCTGTTTAGTATCTTTTATATCAAATTGCTTTTGCGATACAATGAAATGATGAAATGTGATGAGTAAGAGTTCAAGTAATAAACCACATGGATTAAGTGTCTCTCAAAATACTAGCAGATTAGAAAGTGAAGGGGGAACTTTAAGGTGGAAAGCACAGAGGAAAATGTCATTGGAATTGACAAAGACTAAAATCTGAAAAATAGTTTAAGACATGTTGCTGAACTAAATGTGCTTCCAGTTTCTTTCAACGCTAATTAATGCACCATAGAAGTAGAACTTTAATTAAAATAGAGTTTGGGGAGAGAGCCAACATCCAGCTAGATAGGAAGTGGGGTAGCATGGCTGTGGATTTACTGATTTAAAAGCTATTGAACCAAAGATTTAAGCCACTGGAAATAGCCTAGTGATTTGCAATGGCCTAAAGTGCAGGATCACAATGTAATGAAAAATGCCTCCACCCTATTGAGAACATGTTCTCCTATCTGCCCTTGCCACTTTCATCAACCAGAGTCTATGAATCAGCTTGAAAAATTTAAAAAAAAAAAAAGGTCCTCAAAGTACCTATAACAGTAACTCACACATGATCACCACTAAATAAATATGTAGGGAAAAATGAATTAATGAATGGGGTGGTAAAGGACTGAATATTATGTAAAGGGACAACAGTAATGTTGTCAAAGGCTGACAAAGTCAGACTATTGTTTCTAAAGTTAATTCGGAAACCAATAGCAATTTCAGTTACAGAAAAAATCCATACAGTTGCAGGGAAAATAAGAGCTTTCTATTCAGGTATCTTCACATTCTTTCCTTTGAAAGACATGTAAGCTCCTTGAGCATTTATTTCTTGTATTCCCAAGAGCCTAGCACACAGAAGATGCTTTTAATATTTGCTGATTCACAGATTGAATGGATTACTTCTTTTCAAAGTGAAGACCTCATACAAATGAACTGAATATACCCTATTTAAGCAACAAAAAAATATACATCTTATATAGTTCACAGAATCTCAGACTTGTAGGGGAACTCCAAGGTGTGCTTGTGTGTGTACGATTGTATGTATATGTATATAGGTGAATATATGTATATATGTATAAAATCTAACCAGTATGTGATTGTGAATTCCATCACATCATATTTGACGAAAGGACAGGGTGCCAAAGGATGGGGAACCCACTGCTTCATTAGGAAGCCCTTTCCATATTTGGAAGCCTCAACTTCATAAATGTCGGAAAGTTTTTCTTTACATGGAAATTAAATCTACTGCCTTTAAATTTCTCCCTATTTAATAATAGTAACAACAATACCAACAACTAGCATTTATATAGCTCCTACTGTGTGCCAAGAACTTTGCTAAGCCTTTTACAGATATTATCTCATTTGCTTTTCAACACAAACTTGTAAGGTACATGCTATTATTGTCCATATTTTACAGTTGAGGTAACAGTGGCAAACAGAAGTTAAGTGACCTGTCCAAGAGCACACAGCTAGTAAGTGCATGATGTTGGATTTGAAATCAGGTCTTCCTGACTTCAGGACCAGAAATCCATCCACTAGGGTATCTGGCTTTCTACATTTCTCTTAGTTCTGTCCTCTGTACGGGGACAAAGGGAAAGCCTTAGGGTCAAGAAAATCTCAGTTCAAGTTCTTCCTCTGACACACATTACCTGTGTAACAAGTGAAAACAGGCTTAACCCCTCAGTGCTCTCCTCCTCTACCAAGCAATTTTCTAAGACTGATAAAGATAAGTCGCTTACCTTCATTGGTAGAGGGATTTTCCACACTTGAAATAACCTAAAAATAAAGAAAACCTCAAGTCCAGATTCCCTCCAAATATATGTGTCTATAACAATAATCATATGCATTTTTGTGGATAAACACACATGTGTACAACATACATATGTATACATATATAACCATATGCATACAAATACACACTTATACTGTCTGTCAGTATGTAACTAGATTCCTCTCCATCTCTCTATAAGTAATCAATCAATAAGCATTTACTAAGCCCTGGAGGCAATGGGGCAACAAAGACAAAAGTGAAACTGCCATTGATCCAAAGGATCTTCCATTTTGTTAAGAGAGACAACACACATATGTATATAGACACACACACATATGTATATAACACATAATAAATATATACACAATTCTATTAGATGGGGAGAAGCTAGCAGTTGAAAGGACCAGGAATAGCCTCTGTTAGAAAGCGCCACCTGAACTGAGTCATAAAGGCAACCAAGAACTCCAAGAGGTAGAAATGATAAGGAGGCATTCTAGGCATGGATGGGGTAGTTAGGTGGTATAGTGCATAGAGTGTTAGGCTTGGAGTCAGCAAGACTCTTCTTCCTGAGTTCACATCTGTCCTCAGACACTTAATAGTTGTGAGATCTGGGCAAGGCACCTAACCCAGTTTGTCTCAGTTTCTTCATCCATAAAATGAACTGGAAAATAAAATGGCAAATCACTCCAATATCTCTGCCATAAAAACCCCAAATGGGGTCACAGAGAGTTGAACATGGCTGAAAAATGACTTAACAACGATATTCTAGGCATGAAGGACAGCCAATGAAAGAAGATGAAGTATTGCCCATGAAAGTCAGTAATTAAGCCAGTATGACTGGACAGTAGAGTGAATACAAGGGTTTAATGTGCAGAGAGATGGGGAAGTTGAGAGAAACAAAGCCATAAAGAGCTTGGAATGTAAAATAGAGGAGTTGTATTTGATCCTTGAGGTAATAAAGACTAAGAAAATAGCATTTTAAAGGTCATCCTCCAAAAGTACAACCTCCATGGATAGGCTAAAATCATTTTTTAAAAAATCCTTAAAAGATGCAGCCATGTAGATAACCCTGTTTAGCAAAATCCAGATTATATAGAAATAAAATAGGCAGAAAAAATGCTCACCAAGGGCATTCATCATTATCATGGAAGATGACCTATACAGAGTCCAAATGGAAAAGGAATTCCCTAAAGGTGATAAAGATACTGAATAAATGCTTGTTGATTGATTGATCATGCATTCATTTTTTATATTTGATAATTATCTTGTCTCCTCATTAAATTATAGGTCTCTTGAGGGCATGTACTAAAACCATAAAATCTTTTTTCATTCACATAAAGTAGTAATTCAATAAATATTTTCTTTGATAAATGATGATGCCAGAGAAGCATTTAAAGCAGGTATTTTCCCTAGAGCTTTTTCCCTGGAAAAAAAATTGTATCTAAATGTGCTGGGAGTTCCAATCTATGCATGGTATATTATAGAAAATATCTTGTTTTCATTTAGATAAGCACCATACTTGGAATAGTGTTCTATTTGCAGTCTCATATTACCTATCACCACAAATCATCAATTTATCTCTCAAAAGCAAAACAGAAATATCAGTTGATAGGGAAATGGAAGATCTTGATTATATTTCTACCTTTACCATCAACTTCCTGCATGATCTTAGGCAAGTCACATAACCTTAATGGAGGACCATAGCTTCCTCATTGGTGAGAACAATGGAGAGGGAGATAAATCTTTGATTCTCTGAACCTCAGGGGTCCACCACTGCCAATGGCCTAGCCCAGGCTTCTCAGTCAGTTTTTAAGGCCTTGCCCAATTTGCATCCAACCTGCATTTGTAGTCTAACCATTCAATTCGATCAATAAACATTTGTTATGCACCTACTATGTTCCAGGCACTTTGATATCAACTCTCCCTTTACTCCATGGATATTCCAGACAAATCAGTTTACTCACCATTGCCATCTTTTCATCTTATTCTCTCTTATCTCTGAACCTTTTCTCATTCCTTCTCTTGTGCCTAGAATTGACTACCCTCCATCTTATCCTATTTAAATCCTTCCCTTTATTCAAGGTCTAACTTAAATGCCATTTTCTTCATGAATAGTCCCTTGGTCACCCTAGGCATAAGGAATTACTTCATTTTAATTTCTAGTTGCATTTTTATGACCTTCTTTGAACTGATGCCCAGGCACCTGCCTTGCCCATGGGATCATAAACTCCTTGAGAGCAGGGACTGGGTTGAAATGTGTCTGAATCTCTAGAACCTAAATACTTAGGACAGCAGACTTTCAATGAGGGCCGCTTAATAAATGTCTGAGGAACCAAATTGAATCAGATGTTCTTTAACTTCCTTTGCAGTTCTGAATTAGCATGATATAAATATCTAGAAGCAGAAAACATATTAAATAATGGTATATAGATACATAGAGAAATATACGCCATCAAAATATTACTCAAGTAAGAAAATGTTTTTAAAAAATAATAATTTCAGGTTGGCTAGGTGGTGCAGTGAATAGAGCACTGACCCTGGAGTATGGAGAACCTGAGTTCAAATCCGGCCTTAGACACTTAACACAAAAACTAGCCATGTGAACTTGGGCAAGTCACTTAACAACTGACAACGAACACTTAAAGTTTGCAAAATGCAAATGATCTGTACAGCAATCCCAATTTGACAGTGCAACAGGTATTACAAAGTTACCTCCCTCACTTATAGATGAGTAGAATGAGCTTCAGAAGGAAGTGTGGTTCACAACCAAGTCTCTCTCAACTTCAAGCCTAGCATCATTTCCAATACACCAATCCTTAACTTCTACTACCAAACAAAGGCAAATAAATGTCCCATTTGAATATTGAAGAACAGAATATTCTCTGCCTCTCCCTCTACTTTCAATTCCAGGCAGTTTAACATCAGAATGGTAAGAATAGAACACGTTAAACAAGAATTGTAGAGAAATTAAAAAGCAAAACCACTACATTTTCAATATAAGCACTCCACACTTCCATCTAACTGCTCAATACCTCCCTTCATATGCATGATCCCCAACTGGCAGCCCTCCATCGATCATAAGTTATGTCCATTATCAATATGATTATCTGGCTTTCATAATGAGCACCATAAAAATCTAAACCGACGAAGCACATTAATAATAATGAAGTGATGCCGTCTTTGAGGCTTTTAAAAGCCCCATGAACATGAAGTATACTGTTCTTCCCTGTATTTATTAGCCTTTATGGGTACATGAATACTGCTCTTTGCAAAGCCCCGGAAGGTGACATGTCTGCCACAGATGAAGGGTGAAAACACAGCCAGAATTCAGCTTTTCAATAGAAATAAATCAAAGCGAGTTAGTCTGAGAAGGCTTGGGGAGGAGGAATGCATTGTTTTGACCTGCGGGATTAGTTCAGCCTCGTGAAAACTTAAACTAGAAGATGGAAAAAGAAAAGAAAGGAAAAGAAAAACCCTATCAACCTTTACACAGAGAAAAGTAAGTGGTTAAAGAGGGGGAAAATATAGTCTTTCCCTGGCAAGCCTTGGATAGAAAAGAAGAGAGACAGATGGAAAATTCCATTGAGTGCTTTATCAGCCACCTGTCACTCTCTGAATAGTGGCCAGCATTGCAGCTATACCTTATTAAGTTGCATGATGGAAAAGTTGGCGCTGTGAGGAAAAGGACTGTACTTTAAAGTAATGAGGTGTTAAGCTTACATTAAGCCCAAGAAACACAGACTGTGGTTGCAAGGTCAAGTGGACAGGCCAAAAATGATCATTTGATAAGCATTGGTAATAAGAATAACAGATTTTTATATGATACTTAACAGTTTCAAGACAATCTCCTCAATACAGTTATGGCTATCATCATTTGCACAGTGAAGAAGCTGCGGTTCACAAAGATCAGGCGCTTTATCCCAAAGCAAGTGGCAGGGCTGAGAAGCAAACCCAGGTATTCTGACACCTTTTCCCCATGACAGCTTGATATGAGATGCACTCTGCTAAGAACTGGGTAGGTTTGATGCAGAGGAAAAAAAAAACAACAATCAAATCTGGAATTAGGGGATGTGGATTTGAGTCCTGCTTCCATCAGGATGATAATACCTGTGCTGCCTTGAACAAGTTACTTCACCCCTCTTCACTAAAGTTCAAATGAGGGGCTTGGCCTCTGAAGTCTCTTTCAGGCCTATATCCTATTGTTATAACTTCAGTTTAACATAGATGATGGTCCTTCTCACAGATATCACCTTAAAAGGACAATAATGGTAAACACTGCCCAGGAGAGATACAGTGGAGAACTCAGACAAATACTGAAATGCACTGAAATTAAATAATGTTTTCATGGTATAGGCAAACAAAATGTTAATTCTTTTAGTGGGATCTCTGGGGTGTTCAGGGAGCACTAGTACCTCTGTTGTGAGGGCTTACTGAAACTTTTTTCAGGACTGCTCATTTACCTTTGGTGTCCACCTCCACCCAACTCTCACTCATGGCTCCAAGAAGTTGCAGCATGCATACAGCCACACCTCAGTAAAGCCATTTCAGCAGATAGGCTAAATCAGATTGAGGGGAATTTATAGGCCTCATACCTCTCAGTGAGTTAGGTGGATGTATACCCCAAACATGTGATGACTCTCCTGAGCAGAATGGGTAGGTGAGAATAATTTGTTCCAGGGACCATGAAGGTGACTGAAGCCAGTATTCTGGAGTAATTAGAGCTTGGTCAGGTATCAAAGACACTAAGGTCATCTTCTGCAATCTGGGCCACATCAGTCATCTTGACTTTTGTCTTACTACTGAACTCTAATGACTCAGGAAGAAAGATAGAGGCTGCCTCACCTAATTCCAAATCATGTGCAAGTTAAGATATCACACATGATGTTATTGGTCTTCAAAAATGAAGGATGAACAATTCTTTTTTATCGAAATATAGTGGAACAACTATGCCCAGTCCCTAATCATGAACTTCTCCTGACTAGAAGGGCATAATTAATCACTAATTAAGTTCTTCAATATTTGAATGGAACTTGTATCTGCCCTTACTGAATTATTGAGTTCTAAGATGGTAGTAGAGGTTAAAGGAGCTGGTATAATGGAAATGGTGCTAGTCTTGGCAAAGTCAAGAGAGACTTTGGTTTTGATCCTGACCTCTGATACTTACTAGCTGTGGGCCAGGCATTACACTAAGCACTTTACAAAGATTATCTAATTTGATCCTCATAACAATCCTAGAAGAGAGGTATTATTATTATCTCTATTTTATAGATGAGGAAAATTTTGTAGACAAAAAGTAAATGACTTGTCTGGGGTTATACATTGAGGATCTGCGACCAGAATGACCTCAAGTCTTCCTGATTCCAGGCCAAGTGTTCCATCCTCTGGGCTGCCTTGAAAACTAACTGCCTTGGTTAAACAAGACAGAATTCTAAAGTAGTTACCATTTACCCTTTTGTAGCAGTTTTTCCCCTACCTAACTATATGATTTACTTCTTGAAGGAAGAGAGTACTTTTATCTTCTTTCTATCCACTCATTTTTCTACCCTTGACAGCATCTGATATTAGTACTGGGAATTGATTGCTGGGAAAGCAGCAAATCATAATGGAAAGAATACTCGATTTGGATTCAGAAAAGCTGGGACTGAATTTATTTTTTTCACTTACCAACCATGTGATTTTGGGCAAGTCATTTAACTTGTTGGTCTTCATTTTCTTCCCATGTAAAATGTGGGATTTGGATTACATGATCACTAATGTGTCTATTAGCCATAAATATTACTATCCTAGGTGCTTACTATTTTTATGACATTCAAGGAATGATTCATGGTGAAATTTATAAATCATTAGATGAAGAATGAGAGAATTTGGGAGCTAAAGCAACGAAGCCATTAAGAGGTAGCTAGATGAAAGAGCTTGTAGTCAGGAAGACTTATGTTCAGATTTGACCTCAGAAATTTATAAGCTGTGTGACCCTGGGCAAGTCACTGAATTTCTGACTACCTTCTTTTTCAATTGGAGATAATAGTACCTGCCTCTCAGGATTGTTGTGAGGATAACATGAGACAATATTTGTAAAACACTTAGCTCAGTGCTTGGACCACAGAAAGCACTGATAAATACTTATTCCCTTTCTGTCTTCAATTTCAGACCCAGGGACAATCATAAAACAATGCTCAGAGACAGAACTGGGTTAATGAGATCAATTGGATCATGCTGAATCACAAATATGCATGAAATTCTATTGGCATAATAATGCCCTGGTCCCAGAGTTAAGAGGCTTTTGACAAAATGATCTCAGAGATAAGAAGCCCCAGGGTAGGAGGACACATCTCCATTGTCTTGGCCTGGCTAGCAAGCTAACACCCAGTAGTAATGAATTCATGGATCTGGTAAGCAGAGATGTTTTGGTAGTGATTACTGGGAAAACTTTATATCAGATGGTGACAATAGTCACTGGAAAAAAGCTTGAAAATATGGATTTTAGAATCTTTTCTAAATTGCAAAATATTCACAAATAGCTATTCTTGGAAGTTCGAAATAGATTTTTACAAGCAACAGAAAGCTTTGTGTTTAATCTGCACTTTAATTACATTATTGCTTTAGTTTTAACATATATTCTATTATCATCTAATAATGCCTATTCTATTATCTAATACCATTTTTAAGAAGCATTAAATAAAGAAAAAGGAAATACTCGCTGACCTAAAAGAAGATATATGCAAATAAATAAAATAAGGGAGAGGAGCAAGAATGGCAAAAACAAGGAGAGCTCATGGTCAAAGGCTCAATGGATTTTTTATCTCATCAATATGGTTACTTCCTTCATGGACACAGATTGAAACCCATCTATCTTTGCAACTTTGTCCTTGACCTCCCATAAATGTGGCCTAAGGAATCTAACTGATGTTTTAGGAGCCTTCCTCTAGATCTCTTTTCATTAGGTGAATAGCAATGGAATGAGCTTAGGCTGCCCAATGATTATTCCTCACTCTCAATGCACAACCAAACCAACTTTTCATTTTTCTGGTCAAAGACAACTTCCTTCTTAACATTATGGAATATAGAACAATTAAAATGACCCACGAATTGTAAACTATCCTGATGATTAATGAGAATAGGTATTGAATCAATGGGAGAGCACTGGACTTGAAGTCAGAAAACACAGGTTCAAATATTACTTGTTACTTACTACATGCTAAACTTTTCAACTCTCTGGGTCTCAGGTTATTCACTTATAAAATAAAAGTTTTGGATGAGATGCCCTCTAAAGTGACTTTCAGCTCTAAATCTATGGTCCTACTTTTTATTCTATGTAAATTATACTTTTAAAGAATGGAAAACTATAAAAAGAAAACAAACAGATTCATCATTACTTTTCAAGTTCTTAGAGTGTGAAGAGCTCAGGCTAGAGGCCTCACTCTTGGCTCTCTTGGCAGCTTCATAGTCTCCATCAGGTTTCACCGTAGGCAGCAGAATCACAGTGCTTTTACACCTGGATAGACAGGTGGTAAGAAATGAAGATGATGATCCTGTCCAAAGAGCCATAGTCCCAGCCAATTTATAATTCAGAGAAAACACAGAAAAAACCCACCAGGATTTTTGTGGCAGAAAATAAGGGTATGAATCAAACAACCAAGAAGAACAACTACTCCTCTGAAGAACATATCTTATCTATAAGAAAATGTGTTCAGTGACCCATGCATCATTCATTCGTGCTATTCAATAAGAGTTGTTAAAAGCCAATTATTTATTGGATAATTTTGACATAGAGATATAAGGATTCATTTGCAATTTGATTTCTAGAAACAAGAAGGGATAAAAAATGCATGGTATAAAAAAACAAAACAAAACACATGTCATGATCAGTTCCTGAGATAAAAGATGTAGTGGATATTTTTTCTCCTCCAACCAAGACAATGCCCATCTCATACTGTCATATTGCTCTCCTAAGAGTCTGTATCATCATTAAACTCTCTCTCTCTCTCTCTCTCTCTGACTCCTCTCCCTCTCTCTTTTCCATTTTTTAAGTTATCACAGGTTTTTAGGAGTAGGAATAAATTTTAAAAGATTCTGTTAAACAATGTAAGCAGCAATCAGAGTGATTTCAAATGAGATGTTGAGACTTTTTGAATCTTGACAATAAAGATACTTGGAAATGTGTTGTGAAGATCAGAAGTATACAATTGGGAGAGATGTTTCAAGCATCTTTTAACAAGAGTGATTTTTCTCCTCAAAGGTAAAAAGATAGTTTAATGACTGCGAGATTAACAGGGTTATTTGGAGAGAAGAATGAAGTATTTAAATAGAAATGAAATTAGTTTAGGTATTTAGTTTCTCTAGATCAAAGAATTATATAGAAGAATTTATGATGGTCTAAAGATGACTTCTCTATGGAAGCTAAGCTAAGAATGTAAGTAAATACATATCCTGATTTAGACATAATATCTATCTAGTTAGCTAACTACCTTCATTCCCATATAAATACATACATGTACATGTAAATAACCAATAAGCATTTTAAACATCTTCTATGTGCCAGGCACTGTGATAGAAACTATACCCATAAAGACAAAACTGAAACAATGACTGCTCTCAGGAATCTAACATTCAATGGAGGGAGACATCATGAACATTTATAAGCATATGTAAAATAAATATAAAGTGCATTAGCAAGTAAGGTGACCAAGAAATATTTCATGTAGAAGGTGGTACTTGATCAGAGATGGGGGGGGGAGAGAAAGAAGGGATAGAGAGAGAGAGAGAGACAGAGACATAGAGACAGAGACAGAGGCAGAGACAGAGACAGAGAGACAGAGACAGAGAGACAGAGAGACAGAGACAGAGAGAAGGATGCACAATGTCTTCTAATGTCCTGCTGCACTGCTGCTTCATCATGGCATGGAAAAGGCCTTAGGTTATTAAATGTCATACTAGTGGAACAAAAGTTCTCTCGGCACTTTTGCTAAGTTAGAAGGCTGCATGTTGGCTCCAGCAATGGATGGTTTCTCCCATCTGAGAAACAACCTGCTGGAGTTCCACAAGGACCATCAACAGGCAGTCAGCTAGCAGGTAATTGATTTAGTAGGTCACAGCACCTTATGAAGTCCATCTGCTAAGGCCCAGAGGGGCTATACCTTGAACCAGTATAAGGATTTTTCTGTCTTAAACAAATCATAATGAAGCAACATAAAAGAGTAGAAAGAGTGCAAGACTTGGAAGCAGGGAGCAAGAGAGGCCTGGCTTTAAATCTTGTCTCTTTAAATCTTGTCACTCTCATTTTAAATCAATCAAAAACTATAAATAAAATCAAATAGGAAACATTTAAGCCTGGATAACTCACTGAGCTTTTTGTGCTCTTAGTTTCCCAATCTATAAAATAGATATGCTGAAGGGGCGGCCAGGTGGCTCAGCGAGTAAGAGCATCGGCTCCAGTGTCGGGATGACCTGTTGATCAAATCCCGGGCTCAGACACTCAGCACCACACCCAGAAATAACTGGCCGTGTAACCTTGAGCAAGTTACTTAACCCCGGTTGCTTTAAAAAAAAAAAATAAAATGGATATGATGATATCTAGAATAACCTCTTATAAGGTTATTAGAACCATATACACACATCATAAACACACACATATATACCTACATACATACACATACTGCACAAATATGCACACATTTGTGTATGTAGGTAATGTAATATATTTGTATCTTTTAAAACATATCTCAAATGTTATCTTCTGATCTGACCCCCCCTCAGTCCATCAATAATAATAATAACAATAAACATTTATATAACACTTGCCATGTGCCAGCGATTATGCTAACAGTACACTAGACCTAGGCACTTTACAATTATCCTTTCATGTGGTCATCAAAACAACCCTAGGAGGTAGGGGCTATTATCATCCCCATTTTACAGATGGGGCAACTAAAGTAAACAAAGGTTAACTAACCTGCCCAGGGTCACACATCTAACAAGTGTCTGAGGTCATACTTGAACTCAGATCTTCCTGACTCCAAGCCCAGCATTCTACCCACTGTACCACCTAGCTCTCCTAAGAGTGGCAATCTTTCCTTCAAACTTCAAAAAGAACTTTTTTTTCAACTTTAAAAAATTAGGTAGTATGTCACACATGTACATGTTCACATGCATGCACAAACACACACATACACTTCATAGAACAAAGTCTTTTGAACAAATCCAAACAAAGATTTGTTCCGTGAAGTTTGGATTCAGTCAAAGGGGCACACTTGGGGACCTAGAGGCCACATGTAGCTTCAAGGCCACAGGTTCACGATCCCCAGACTGGATTATCCTCTGATTCCATTGACTTGTCTGGTACTTTTATACATTAAGTTTGTACTAAAGTTGTCTGCTTATTAGTATGTACTTATGTTTAGCTGTCTATTATGGTATTGTCCACATTCAGCTGAAGGGTCATAAAAATTACAATCTATGTTTGTTGATTTTATGCCTTCTCCATATTGCCGTTGACAAGTAGTTAATTTTAAACTATTATTTCAGGTAAAAGAACTTGTTAGCATCAATGTTAACATCAATATTAATTAATAGACTAGGGGATAGAATGGGGGACTTCAATGGAATAAATGTGTACAAATGTATATAGGCTTTCTTGGGATTTCCACCACAATGCAGGAAAAGTTGCATGCTTCAGTGAATCTGCAATTTCATTGATGTGAATAACTCCTTCCAACTTTTGTAAACTATACCTATCCATGGTTTGCAATAATTGTCTATGCCTTCTCATATATGCTGCAACATCGTTTAGGCCCTTCACTGGATCGTGTGAAATTTCATGTATAATAATCAAGCACATGGACTCTAAAAAAAATCATCACTCAGTCTCTGTAAGTGACTGGCACATCAGTTTTTTTTGGACATTCATCTCACATATGACATCCCTTTTTCTAGTTCTCCAATGCAATTCTTCATTTGTAATATATAGCAACCTGATTAAATACATGTTGAACATCTCCACTGACTACTGAGTGAAATTCTACCTTAATACACTGGAGATTATTATCTCTAAATGCATGATTATACCTTCATTTTTCTGTGTCACTATACCCAATACTGCTGAAAATACAAGAGTCCTGCTTGGGGTAAGGGAAAAATAAAGAGATGGTCACTATAATGAATGATGCTTTTAGAGATTTACCTGTCCTCCATTGTTCCCTTCCTGCCAGATAGAAAAGCCTATTTTTGCTGTTATTCAGTGATTTCGGTTGTGTGTGTCTGACTATTCATGACCCCATTTGGGGTTTTCTTGGCAAAGATACTGGACTTGTTTGCCATTTCCTTCTCTAGTTCATTTTACAGATGAGGAAACTGAGGCAAATGGGATTAAGTCACTTGTCCTGGGGACACACAGATGTGTCTGAGACTATATTTGAGCTCAGAAAGACTAATCTTTCTGGTTTCAGACCTGACACTCTACCTTGATGTTCTTTATAGAAAAGCCTACACAATGTGTACACAAAAAATTCTCCTGCCTTTCCACTTCTTGTTTGTAGCTATTGGGGACAGCCATAACTTTTTGTGCTCTACGAAGCTATAAGCCAGGCTATACTGATCAATATGACAATGGAGCAGGAAGTATCTCCTCTTTAATCTTGAGAGGGTATGTTATTTTTTATCTTCTCAGACATTATAGAGAAACTGAGCCCCCCAAAATGTGAAAGTACTTGAACCTTAAGCAGCTACAAGTGGAATTGATGACTTTCTTGCAAAAGTGAATATAGTTCATTATTGTTTACAAGAGGTGAAAAATATTCTCTAAATCTAAAACTACACTATTAATATTAATGCTTCTGCTGTGATCTATAGGGTGTTTGGATCTGCAAATATCCAAGATGTTTTACAATAAAAAAAGATTAAGAGCTAAGCCTACATACACACAGGCTCCCAAATCCGTAGAGAAATATGTGTAAGTGTAAATGCCAGCCGTAATATAAGAATAACTCTGCACAACAACAGAAGGCATCATTCTGCTTTATCTGAGATTGGAAGATATGACCAGAGCACAGAATGACAGGTCTATGCAAAAGAGTACAGTGTAGCGAAAATCACGATGACAATTTAATATATAAATATTTTGCATAGAACAAGTTGTAGGATCATCTTACTATGGTTTAAAACAGTGAATATGGGAAGTAGTCTTTAAGCTATAAGATCACTAAGTGTTTGCAATTCGATGGTTCATCTCTTCTTTTTTACCTCAAGAAGAACAGCCATAAAGAATCTCCCAGGTTTTTGCACAAATGACATATTTGTTTCCAAATGGAAAACAGGGCAAGAAAAAAGAGATGGAGTCCCTAGCAGCCTCACCTGTGAAATGGAGATCATAAATGTTATACTTCTACTCCTTATAGAATCATTAGGAAGACTACTAAGGAATCTGTAAAGTTCTTTGTATGAAAAGACTGGAATGTGTAAGTGCTAAGATTCATCATCAGTAATAACACAATTTTAAGTCAATCAACAACTATAAATAAAATAAAAATGCCTCCCCAAAGACCTTCTGAAATCCATAGGCACTTTCCTGGCAGATTTATTAATGTAATTTGTAAGTTATAGTTATTTCTAAAGGGGGAGCTGGTCTCTCTCTAAAGAGACCATATTCTCAGGGCAGCCAGGTGGCGCAGCGAGTAAGAGCACTGGCCCCAGAGTCGGGAGACCTGGGATCGGTTCCAGGCTCAAATACTTAACACCCACACAGAAATAACTGGCTGTGTAACCTTGAGCAAGTTACTTAACCCCAATTGCTTAGGGGTGGCCCGGTGGCACAGTGAGTAGGAGTGCTGGCCCCAGCATTGGGAGACCTGGGATCAGTTCTGGCCTCAGATATTTGGCACCCACACACACACACAAAATAACTGGCCATGTAACCTTGAGCAAGTTCCTTAACCCCGATTGCTTTAAAAAAAAAAAAAAGAAAAGAAAAAAGAAAAAAAAAGACCATATTCTCATGGGCACTGAAACAAAGACACTGGCATCCTCTCCCAGCAAGGTTTGAGCTCAAATATATTTCTTTTTAAACACAACAGTATTTAAGTAGACACTGGAAACCAGAAGCTCAGTTTCTGCAATGTGTCTTTTAACACAGCTATAATTCAACCAATCACTTTTAATGGACAATCACTCTAATGAGAAACAGATCATAGATCTAGAATGAACCTTGGAGGCCAGTTAGTCTAATCTCCTCCATTCACAGATGAGAAATCTCAGGACAAGAAAGTTAAGTATTTTTCCTAAGGTCACATAGTTACTATGCATCAGGGTCAAGATTTGTGCCTATATCCTTTGATAACAGAAACAATATTTTTTTTCTATAATATTTTGTTGTCTCCCTCTCTGTGGAAGAGATGAATCACTCTAAAATGGGGGATACTGGGTTGACACTATCAAAGAAATAATTTTGTAAGGGAAAATAAGAAAATTCATGAAATGGAATGGGAAAATAAGAAAATTCATGAAATGGAATCCTTTGTATTTTGAATGATCTAATGTTCCTTAATCCACTCTCTGCTCTTGTGGTATAATAAGGTCACCTAACATTGAAAATAAATGATTTTTCCCATAAAACATACTGTATTATTAATCAATAATTGCATGCTTTTAAATACTAATTTTTTACCCATGAAGAAATTTCACTGCAGTTAGACATCTTCATCTAAATGTTTGATCCTGTCAGTTCATCTGTCCATGCAAAAATATTTTTGAAAATGCAAATATCAGAGTATTCTATTTTTATAATGAAATTTAATGCAATGAACCTATGTGAAAGAATGGATATTTTATGTGCTTATTTGTATTTGTCCTCTGTGTTTATATGTGCACATATGTGTATATAGACACAGACAAAAGGATATAATACATATTTGTATTTGTATATACAGTTGCACATATGTATACACAAATCTGCAAATATGTGTGTATAAAATATACATACACACTTTCCCCCTAAAACTTAGGCTAGGCTGACAACCCACATTCAAAAGAAAGAGTATAAACAACCTCGACAGAAGGTTGTATATGTTTTGCTTTGTCAGTAACCATTCCTCTATTGGAATTAGAGTAGATCTGTCCTCTCCTGACATACCTGACTCATTGTATGATGGCTTCAATTATTTTGGTAGAACTTTCCATGTCTTCTTAGCCTTCATAGTAAACAGAAGGCACAAAAGATAACTGATGTTTCCCCATCTGTTTCCTTAATCATTGCCCTCTGCTACAAAGAACTAGTATTCAGACAACAAGATAGGAACTCACTTATCAAACCATTCACCTACTGCCACCAGAAAACCAAGCTGTGTTTTGATAAGGATTTCCTAGATGATCTGACAAAATTCTTCTTGTGTCTCAGAGGTATTTTTGGCATCTGGAAAATAATGCTTCAGCTAAAATGGAAAACAAATCATTTTCAATTAATTAATTTCTGCAGCCTATGCAAAGTATTGTGCCTATGTCTGGCCAATGCATATGCAGAGAGGACAAATACACATGAGCATACACAAATTTATCCACATGTTTATAAACATGTTCATCACATCTAATTTCATTAGAAAAATATCTTGCCCTGACATTTGCAAGCATCATTCATTATTATTTGCTAAAGATCCCAAATGACAAGATTAACTAACAGCATGAATCTGACTAATTCATATAAATATAAAACAACTTCCATTTGTGAGCTAAAATCCAAATGTGATTATATTTTTGATGCAACGTTCAAAAACTGTCTCTTTTACTACTCATCTTCTTTCATTCCCATCCACTCTCTTTAAATTATTTCATTCTTATGTCTTCCTGGTGGAAATTTTTGACAAAGCAGTCATTAAAAATAAACATATGTTTCCCTAATAAAATTAGAATTGTTAAATGCCATGCTGGTGAGAATTGGGCCCTGACAGTTTCCATGAAAAAATTACAGCATTTTTAGAAAAAAAGGTTAAAAATATTTTGAAGAGAACAGAACAAGAATAGTGTATATGATACTAACATCATAAAGAAAAACTTTGAAAGACTTGAAGACTCTGATCAATACAATGACATACCACTATTCCAGAGGACCAAGGACCTTCTGAGCAAAAGATGATAGACTCAAAACACAGAGAGGCACACATTACTGGAAGTGGACAATAATTTGCTTTACCTGCTAATATCTATATGTATATATCTACCTCTATCTATCTACCATGTTTCCCTGATAATAAGATACTATCTTATTTTTTTTTGGAAAGAAAAACACCAGAGGGCTTATTTTCAGGGGAGGGCTTATGTTGTCCTGCCTCAGCTCTCCTCTGCGGCACTGCTCTCAATGGCGCCAGCAAGCAAATCACTGGGGAAGAACAGGATGACGCGCTCACTGCTGCAGCTCTGATTGGATGCAGCTCGGAGCACGGCGTGTGTTTTACCTGGGGGGGGCGGGGATGGTGCATACAGAGGGTACCATAATGTAGCGTGTAGCGCAGGGGATCACCTTCACTACAGTAGCAATCTCAATAGGGCTTATTTTTGGGGGAGGGCTTATTTTAGAGGAATCTTACACAGTAAGGGGAGGGCTTATTTTCTGGATAGGTCTTATTATCGGGGAAACACGGTATCTATTATCTAGCTAGCTAGCAACTTTTCATTGCTGTTGTTGTTTAGTTGAAGGGGAGTGATAAGGAAAGCAAACAAATGCTTGTTAAGTGAAAAACAATGTGAAGAAATGTTCTACAAAGGTCCAAAGTCTAAAATCAACCCCGGAAAGGGTGATGTTGAAGGAAGAAAGGGGAAGGAGTATGAGAAAATGGCCTATATTACGAAGAAACTTTGTTTAAATCTTAGCTTACACTTATTCTGATATTTTAATTTTTAATGTTTCCATCATGTATTTTGGATCTATTTCTGCAAAAGGAGGCGGCCAAAAAATTCTAAAAGAAATTTCATGCATTTCAGGCATGTTCCAAGTAAAGGAGAAAAGAGCTCAGAGTGAATTATGCTAGGAAACATGGTTAGACTTCTATGACCAAGTGGGATAGCCAAATTACCGAAAGTATTTAACCACTGAATGGAACTTATAGGGGTGAGATTTTTAGATATTAGTGGCAACCTTTGAAATGTTACTAGGATGAGAGTTAAGGCCAGGATAGAGATATAGCTACATAGTCAACCATCATTTTTCCTTCTTCTAGAAAAGTATATTGCCTTTCAGACCAATCCATAAATTACTTTTTGGGGATAGTCCAAACTGGTAGGAATCAAAATAAAAATTACCAGGTGTCCAATGTGTAATTAAGCTTTACTTAAGGTGAAATTGTTCATGACATAAGGTTTGGAAGAAGTGTTCATCTGGATATTTTCAAGAAATAAAAATATAGTCAGCTGAAAGTCTATTTTTATTGATAACAAAAGCCAACTTTCTGAAATCTAATACAGCACTAATTAGCACAAATCTATCTGTGATGCTAAGTAGCAGGAAACCTGCACTTGAATGAGGTTACAGAATCATCTTTTAGCACTGAACATATTAGTAGCTCCCATTCACATAACACTTCATAATTTCCAAAGTGTTATTCTCATCCCATACCTCTAAAGTAGGTAGTGCAATTGATGTTACAGCTATAATTTTGGACTTGACCTGTGATTTTATTGGTATAGGGAACTTTCAGGGAGTAAACACCATCTACCAGCACAGATCTACACATGCTTTGTAACATAGGTTAGAGAATTGCTTTAATGAATCATGGTGTGGTGAATAGAGGTCTAGTCTTGGATTTGAAAAAGCTTGGATCTGAGCCCCAATCCAGATGCATATTGGCTATGTGACCCTAAGACACAACTTTTCAGTGACCCAGGTACTACCATCTTACAGATAAGGAAACTGAGTTTCAGAGACATTCATGAGCACAAAGCCAGTAAGTGACCAAGTTGGGACTTAAGTACTGCTTCAGATCCGTGCCATAAACTCCTTTCCAAATACCGCATTATAATCATATTAGTCCCAATAATATTTAGGTTATACTCTAATATTTGCTGAATGTATCATTAACAACCAGGAACAATGCTAAACATTCAAAGGGGTTTAAAAATCCTTCAATGTTTTTTAAAAGAAAACTATTAATACAAAGAAAATGCTTCCACTTTTCTTAATGTCAGTGATCCATGTCAGTTAAAAAAGAAACTCAAATATGGATAAAAGAGCAAAGTTTCTTGAATTCTTCTGACAGAAAAAGAATTGAATAACCTTTCTCTAGGTATTTATTCAGGGCTGAAAGTGAGGCATCTGGAAGACTGCTTGGTAGGCTTGTCATCAATCTGCAATTGCAATATTTTTTCCTGAATAGATGTTCTGAGTCTATTTCTGGGGAGATACAGATTGCTCACTAGCACCTAGGAACATCATACAAATGAGAATCACATGCAATTCTCAGATACTGGATTTTATTGTCTTAGCCTACAAAAATTGATATCTGAAAAGAAGACAGCATACAGATATCACTAATCAACATACTTCTTTCAGGAATTAGCTAGTGCCTACCTAAACTGCACAGCAAATGAACCATAGAAGCTGCCACTTGAGACAAAATAATAATCACTTCCATTCTAACCATGTTTTGACATGATTGAAATGGATGATATTTTTGTGTTTCTGTCAAGTTACATAAAAATGATCACCATTAATAAGTTCAATTGAAAAGTATGATTTCCTTTTCAAGTGAACCCATTCTAGGGCAATACTCTAAGAAGAGGAATTATAGTTGGGGATTTATCTGTAATGATAATCATGATTATGATAATGTTGATAGTATCTACAGAGAATGAATTTACATCTGAATACATTGATTTAACTATAAAAAATTACTTTATTAATTTGTATAATAGTTCATGCAGCTAGGTGGCACAGCACATAGAGCACTGGACTTAGAATCAGTAAGATTTATCTTCTTGAGTTCAAATCTGGCCTCAGCCACTTACTAACTATATGACCCCGGGCAAGTGCTTTAAATGAACCTCCAGTTCCTTATCTGTAAAAGGAGATGGAGAAGGAAATGGCAAACCACTACAGTACCTTTGCCAAGAAAACAACAAAAGGGGTTAAGAAGAGTGGGATACAAATGAACAACAGCAACAACACAATTGTTCATAGAAAATAAAATACAAAGGAATGATAGGTGAATAGTAACTTTTTTGTCTTATTTGTATTTGAATTATAGCAAGAAATAAAGATGGAAATTGATAAACCCATTTATATTCTTTCCAAACAAACTTTTCAAAATTGTGTAGACTTTGATATATTTTCCTTCTATATTCAAATTTCAAAATTGAATCCTATGATTTATTTATTTACAATAGAAGGGCAACATGATCACTTTCTATATTTCAACTGGAAATTAAAGATCCTTCTGCTTTTCTGAGGGAAGACTATACTTTTAATATGTGCTTTATGCATACATACACTACTATTCTGTTGAAAAGTATTCAGTCTCATCTATTTGCATATAGACTCACTACTTATAGGGAGATTTGATCCATTTGAGCCTGTTGGTTCCTAAGAAGCCAAAGTTACTCGATGAAAAGAATTGGGCTACATGCTCTCTTTGAATATTTCTACCGAAGAAATTTTTTTTTAAAAGGTGGAAACCTTGGGACCAGTCACATTGTCAAATGGAAGAAAATGTGGTATATGGATGTGGTAAGGATGTGCAGGATAAGGAGGGAGCTATTCCTTTACACCTTTGCAACCAGGCTCTTCTCCTATTCTCAGTGCATATGGTGGCTACAATAACAGAAAGTTACTCTTTCCCCTCTCTCCTTTTTCCCCTTCCTCATTATATTATACTTATCATATTTTGATCTTCTGTTATAATCATATTTGCATCAAGTGGCCTGCATTAATGAAGATTTCATTCTTCATGGAGAGGATGTAATGCGGCACAAATATAGTGTGATTCTATTATTTAAGGACACTGGAGGACTGGATGGGAAAGCAGAATGCCAGGTGGCTATTCCTACATATCTCCAAAAGAGTTTAAGCACTTAGCTACTCTGATTAAGACAATTCCAAAGGACCCATGATGAAAAATACTATCCAACTCCAGAACAAGAACTGATGAACTCTGAATGCAGATTGGGACTTACTTTTCTTACTTTCTTTATTTTCCATGATTTTTTGTCTATGTTTTCTTTTGCAACATAGCTGATGCAGAAATATGTTTTTTTGTGACTTCGGGTGTATAATTCAAATTGCTTATCTTCTCTGTGATGGGGGGAATGAGAAGAAGGGAGAGAATTTTGAGTTCAAAAATTTTTTAAAAGAATGTTACTTTTTTTCTACACATAATTGGGAAAAATTTAATGAAATAAATTAAAAAATACTTAAAAATAGCTTAACCACAATTCCATCTCTAGCCTTAGTACCATGCTTCTGCACCTAGTCATTTTTCAATCTCCTCCTGTTGCCAGTAACCCCTTCCTTCTTCTCATGCTTTTCAATGAACACCTTAAATCAGCACTGCCACTGTCTCTAGAAAAGGTGGCATGTCAATTGATTACCCTATTGCTCCAGTGACCAATTCTGTGACTTCCCAATCCAAAAAACTCTCCAATGGTTACCACTATATATGTTGTCTCCCTCTATTAGAATTTAAGTATCTTGAAAGAAAAAACTACATTTTTTTTTTGTGAGTATTTCTATCCTTAATCCTTAGCCCAGTGTTAAACAAGTAGAAAATTCTTGATAAATTTTGATTTATTCATTCACATTTCCTACATCCAAAATATTAACTATAAAGTAATTATCAAGCCTACTAGATTCCTTAAAGAATTTCTGGAAGTTGGTGCTCCTGCTTGACAATGTATTGTATGCTGTCAGACTGGAAGTCAAGGAATTAGATGTCCAATTTAAGCTGGATTTACTCACAAGTTTAACAATGGAGAATGTATGGTTCAGTGAGATGTCATTTTTCCTAACATAAAACTGTCAAATCATCCCAAATTGTCAGGCAACAAAAAGGTAATTGATCAAATTAAACCTATGAGAATAGGTCCTAGGGAATATTGTTTTGAAAATATATGGACAACAGAGAATGAGTATGAAAAGGCCAGTCTGCCTGTCCAAACTGAAGTAAGACCTCAGTCAACTTGACTCCACTAACCCACTCAATCCTTACCTTTTAACTGGCATTTATCTTGCACACATGATCAGTGTAAATCTAGGGAATGCCAAAGAGAAACCATGAACACAGGAGAGAAAGATGATTTCACCTACCTGCAGAGTTAGGGAGGCTGCTTGGGGCTGACTAGTTGAAATCAAAAGGTTTTTTCCTCCTTTTTCTACCTGCTCCTACTTTTCTAGAACTTTCGTTCCCTTTATGTAGCTTGTCAGCCAGTGAGAAACTGTGACAACTTAGAGCTCCATTCTCGTCAGTCTTGTTATATAATGGAAAAATCTTCTTATTGACAATTTTCTACCTTAATTTAATACCTTTTAAAATAATTCAAAGTTGATTTTCTCCCTAGAAACAGTTTCTCCTCTTAGTGAACTGTTGGACTTATAGGGACATTATTCTTTGACTCACACAAAGAGACTTTTCCTTGAAGAAAATATATCACCAACTAGCTTTGTTTCTTACTAGCTGAACCCATTTTTGTTCTTCTTAGATAATTTTACAATGTTGTAAAACATTATTGGTACTTTCCCCTCATATTTTATAATTAAAAGAGGGGATAGTTTGATTTTAAAACACATTTCCCTGTTTCACTTTATCTTAGCATTCATATGGCATAAGGATCCCAAAATTGTGCGCTTAAGTGATGTACTCAAATTGTTTCATATAAAGTATCATTGAACCTCAAGAACTGGAAGAGACACAATCTACCCATATCTGTGAATTCTGGCTACATCAGGTGTGGGGAACCTGTGGCCTCAAGGCATTAATGAAAGTATTTGTTCTGTGAAGTTTGAATTCAAAGGGTCATACTCGAGGACATAGAGGACCACATGTGGCCTAGAGGCTGCAAGTTCCCCACCCCTGGTCTACACTATTCCAGAAAAGTGGCCATTAGACTTCCATCTGAAGACCTTCCATGGCTAAACCATTATCCTTCAAAGTAGACCACTGCACTTTTTGACATCTCCAATTATTAAAGAAGCTTTTCTTTATAACAAGCTTAAATATAGCTCTTTGCTATTTCCACTGAGTGTGTTTAGTTCTGTCCCCTGTAACCAAGATGATCAAGACTAAGTCCTTGTTTTATTGCATGAAAACCTTTAAATTATTAAAGTACAACCTTCATTCCCTCCCCTTTATCTTCTTAATTGCAAATAATCCCAGCACTTTCAAATAATTTTCCAATAGCATCTTCTCCAATTACTTTACCATTGTAATTTTCTGTCCTTAATTGTTCTTAGATTATCATTGTTCTACCTAAAATACATTGTCCAGAGCTATACAGAATATTTGGTCAGCAGTCTAGAGTGCTGGACCTAGAGTCAGGAAGACTCATCTTCCTGAATTTAAATCTGACCTCACATACTTACTAGCTGTGTAACCGTGGGCAAGTCTCTTGACCCCATTTGCCTCAGTTTCCTCATCTGTAAAATGAGTTAGAGAAGGAAGTGGCAAACTACTCCAGTATCTTTGCCAAGAAAACCCTAAAGGGTGTCATAAAGAGTTGAACGCTACTGAAAAATGACTGCACAACAACATGTGCAATATTCTAAATATAATCCAACCTGAGCAACCATTACTACTACTGTTCTAGACACTGCAATATTAGTGTAGACTAAGATTTCATTAATTTTTTCTTGGTAGACACATTATACCATTGACTTTATTGAATTTTATTATACACTTCAGTGTGACTACATCTACCATCGATATAGATTGCAGACCTTCTAAGCTTAATTACACAGTACTTGTGAGGTTGATGTGAATAAAATAATTTACCAACTGCTAGCCAACTTCTGCAGAGAAGTTTTTCTGAACTTAGCTAGGCTAGTCTTTGTATTGTAGACATTTTTATTGGGCACTACATTTAAATCTTTCCAGACTAGTGAGAGATGTTCCCTTCATTTAGATACTCTGGAGATCCAAAATTACCTCCATGAGAGATAAGGTATCTACATTAATATTTTAGTGGAAATCAATCCTTCAGAATTTAAATTATATACTTAGAACATATTCATCATGTTTCCATGCATTATATTCAACTGGACACCACCATTTGAATGCTAAGTGTCATATTTGTTCTACTTTCTCAGAGAAAGGTATCCAGGTAATTTCAAGTTGACAGGCCACAATAAAGTAACTCCAGTACCTGGAGTAGGATTTGAAAGTCTGATGCAATCAAAGATGAGTGTGACCTGAGACAAATCATTTAACCTCTTAAGGCTTCACTTTCCTTATATGCAAAATAAAAGGATTGGACTAGAGGGCCTCTTAGATTCATTCCAGCATTAAATATAAGATCCTATGATTCTATTATATAAATGTTCAAAAACATACTTGGGGATACCTGCCTATTTAATTGCATTAACATAATGCTATGGCAATTATCAAGATGTTTTCTGAAAGAAAGAAGGTCAGACTATGAGGTTTCTCAAAAGTCTTCAAAATCAACTATTCTATGAACCAGTAAAAACCATCCTAGGCTTTCTCTACAACACACTGAAACAAGTCTTCTGTCAACAGAATCAATGGGGGAAAATCAACCAAACTTCTTTGGGATAGATTTAACAACTCCTCTGTACATCTCTGCCTCTCTGTCTCTGTCTCTCTCTCCCTCCCTCTCTCTATCACTCCTTCCCTCCTTCCCTTTCTCTCTCTCTCTCTCTCTCTCTCTCTCTCTCTCTCTCTCTCTCTCT
>NW_027187391.1:24383391-24399210 GCF_028583685.1 Petaurus breviceps papuanus
TCTCTCTCTCTCTCTCTCTCTCTCTCTCTCTCTCTCTCTCTCTCTCTCTCTCTCTCTCTCTCTCTCTCAACTGTTTTGTTGCTGTACACACAGAAACTTAGTTATTGAATGTGAGAGAAATATAATTTTTCTGTTATACTAATACCCAATTAATATCTGGGGATCCAGATTTTTTTCCCCTTCTTATTTCCTTATATTCTACTAGGACAAATCAACCTCTGAAGAACAGGGGTGATGATGAGATTAGATTAATATTTTCCTCAATCTTGTCTGAAACCCCACCCAACTGGGCAAGCTTAGTTCCAATCAAAGAGTAAAAAGAACCTAATTTAGGTAAATTTTGGCCCACAGGTCAATTGCATAAATGGCTTTGGTGAAGGTGGATCTCAGTCTAGATTGCCCCAGGCAGGTGTGACCTAGGTGTTTCATTGTTTCTAGGATAAATTCTTTGTCCAATAATGGCATAATCAGAGTACTACCTGGGTTTTTCATTAGAACAGACCCACCTCTCATTATGATTTTCATTCTCATTAATTGTTAACCAATCAGATTTGATTTCCACCTGTCAGGAACATCTACTCTTCCAAGAGACCTTCATGAAGGTTCTTTGGTTTACTAGAGAAAGCTAAATGAACATTTTATTATCTGCTAGCCATAATAAATAAAATTATAAATTACCCAGAAACTGTGTCTCTTGAACTTTTCATTTATCACAAATGACAGTGAATCATTGAGGGGAAAAAGTTGCTACATTACAAAACACAAAATATGTTTCATTCTGGGAAAATATGGTCCAGTAGTGTAAAATGACACTTGTCTGGGTGAAAACTTATGACAGAACTCCTTTGTTTCCTTATCTTTTTTAGTCATGTAAGTATAAACTCAGAATTAAGTTGAAAATTCAGCATGCTCCTTAATTTACGGAATGCAGTACATTTATTCTGATTTTTCATTTCACAAAAACAATGCTCTACACAGAGTGAAACAAGTTTCCTGTTCTGTACCATTTATCTTTTAAGCCCTAATTACATTTAAATTACTCTTCAACTCTTTACAGTATTAACATAATTGTGTGTCAACCAGTAAGATGTACTTATTGAATGAGATAGTTTTAGAATATTTCTGCATGTCAGTATGCTTCCCCTCCTCAAACCCAACCCCCCACCCCCGCCCCTTAAATTTACAGTTTGACATATCAACTTTTACTAGGATGTGGATTTTTCCCCTCTCTCTTCCATCTGGAAATGAAAGTTTCAAATTCCTTTAACCAAGCTATTTCTCAATACTCATTCTAAAAGACAGGGAAGCAGAAAAGCTTAGTATTACTTTAATTATGTGAGCCTGCACTGAATTATTTTTTTTAACCCCCGGGTAGGAGTTGACAAGTAATACTTAGAATAATAACAGTATAGTACTTTACATTCATTATCTCATTTACTCCTCACAACAACTTCTAGGGGTAGGATGCACAGCTATTATTATGCTAATTTAACCTAAGAAGAAAGTGAGGGTCCTAGAGGTTAGGTGATTTACTCAAGGCCATACAGCTGATGTGTGCTGGGGGGAGGGGTAGCATCAGGCTATAATACAGTTAACATGTCATTTTGTACTAGAATAAGGACATTTTTCCTCTCTTTTCCATCTGGAAGGCAAGATTTCAAATTTAGCTTTAACTAAGCTATTTCTCAACACTCCTTCTGAAGGTCAGGAAATAAAAAAGTTACTGACATTTATGTGGTACTTAGAGGATTGAAAAGTATTTTATTTAAATTATCTCATTTGTTCCTTCTAAGGATCCTATGGTGTAAATACCACAAGTATTGTTAATCTCATTTTACACATGAGGAAAGTTAGGCTCAGAATGTTGAAGTGGCTTGCCCATATAAAAAGAATTTGAACCTAGGACTCCACAAACACCAAATCCAACTCTCTTTCCATTATACAGACCTGCACATTTAAAGTACCTTTGGTCAAACCAAACTAACCTTTGTCCTGTTCCACATGACAGTGAATATCTATCTTCCGGTCTTTGCACAGGATGTCCCCTCATGCCTCATTTCTGCCCCTTAGAATTCCTATCTTCTTCCAAAGCTCAGTTTAAATGTTACCTGCAACCTAAGACATTTCCTGTTCCCACCAGCTGCCAGTGCAAATTCCTTTCCCAAATTACCTTGTACTTATTTTGCATGTGTTCCATATACATATTCAGATGTTTAGGCACTTTGGATAGAATTCTAGACCTGGAGTTTGGAAGACCTGATTTTGAATCTAGTCTCAGACACCTAGGAATGTCACTTAACCTCTATTTTGCTCAGTTTCCTCCACTGTAAAATAGGGATGAAAATACTTTGTCACAAAGAGTCATGAAGACAGACAATCTAATAACTGAGGAGACAGAATACTGTAACAAAATACTGTTCTGTCAGTAAATTTCTTCTGCAAAATAAATTCAGAGTGTATATTATATTTATAATTGATCACTTAGTACGTTATTTAGCACCTACTGTCTCAGGCATTGAGCTTGGCTTAGGGAATTTGTTGTTGAGTCATTTCAGTATTTTGTATATACTATATACACTATATACAATACTATATACTATATGTACTATATACTACAAATACAGCATACTAAACAGTATACTATAACAGTATTTTGTTATAGTATTGTCCTCTCAGTTATTAGCTTGTCTGTCTTTCTTCATGACTCAGATCTCCAGGTCCTCTTACATTGTCCTCCATCTAATTTGTATAATATCTTACATGTACCTTGTTATTTATATGGTGTTTCCCCCATTTGGATGGGAACAGGCCACCTATGCTTACTTCCCTGTTCACTCTTTGTAATCTCCAGGGACTTTCCACCAGGACCACATGAGGGCGCTCTACTGCTTTTCTGATTCCTTTCTATCCTTGGTTTCCTCATTAGAGTATAAATTCTTTGAGGTTTGGGACTGCCTTTTGCCTTGAATTTGTACCCCAGAGTTTTAGAACAATGCACATAGTAAACGCATAATAAGTGCCTGTTGCCTTGCATGCTGGAACAAAGGTTTCTTTTTTCTCTGTTTCTTCAGAGTCAGAGTACCAGATCATTATAAAGCCTTTCTAAAAGGATGGATGGATGGATAGATAGATAAATGAATGAATGATAAAAGGTAAAATGGAAAAAAAATAAAAATGGGGAAAAGAGCCAAGAATCTGGAGTTAAACAACCCAGGTTCAAATCTTAACACAGCTACTCAAAATTCATTAATCCAGGCAGATTGTTTCTCTGATTAGGGCATCAGTTTCTGAAAGATAAAGGGTTTAAATAATTTCTAGGGTCCCTCTTACCTCTGAATTCTATAAATCTAGTTCATTACATTGCATCTGTTACTTTAAATTCTGAGGCAATGCTTTGTGGGAGGAACTGGGGGTGGGGAAAGGAGGGAAGAACCTCTCCCACCCCATAATTCTCTTGCAATGTTACCCCCCAAAATTAAAAATAAAATCCTGTTCAATCCTTCAATGGTTATAACCCTATTCTTTTTTCTGCATCTTCAGAACATAAACACCCTGTCAAGCGTACAATGAAGTCCTTTTCTCTCATGATCAAATAAACATTCCCAAGATGTTAATGCAAACCCAGAGGTTGACTTGGATAGAATCAATGCATTTCATCATTTAATTCTAACATAAAAATTGCATAGGCTTTTAATTCTGAGTACAATGCTTAACAGTTGACTTTTCTTTTTTCTTCCATACTCTGCTTTGGGTTCCATAGATAAATAAAATCTACACATACATATATACATAGATATGTGTGTGTGTATGTATGTGTGTGTGTGTGTGTGTGTGTCGGGGGCATTGATCACCCTAAAGGGAAGACCTCAGATAAAGTTTCACTATTTTGAGTTAAAAATTTAAATCAAATGAATATTCAGTGGAATATTCCACCAGAAAATTAAACACAACCTTAAACAATCCAAGGACAATTGTAATTTATGGACCAGTGTCTTCTTATAATGTAAAAGAAATAAATAAAAAATTCAACAAGCTAAAAATAACATCCAGCATTTACACAGGGTATTCTTTTTATACATCTATATGCTGAATAGCAACATCATGCCCTAATGTTATCTTAATACCTGAATTTACAAGAGATCCTTCTTTTCAAATGTTGTGAAAATCTAAACCATTGCACTTGGAACTATAATAACAGCCTATTGTGGGCACAGAATTTTTGTTCCTCGTTAAACGAAAATTGAATTAACATAAGCTAGAGTCTCCCTGTGGATCTGTCCCCCAGGTCCCGGCCACAAGATCACTTTATATGTGAAACTGCCTCTCAATAAAGTCCTTTGCTACTTTCATAACTGAAGCCCCTCTGGTGGGGTTCAAGGAGGCCCTGAGTCACATTGAATACTGCTCCATAATGAATGGTGTTGCAATAGCTTTTCAAGGTAGTTTCTGTAAGGAACTCTGTAAATGTCCTCTATTTGAAGGACTCCACATGAAGACAATAGATTTTACTTAGATGATGATGATATATCACTTCTTAAATGGATTTGCTAAGAGACCACATTCCCTATAGTGCTTAAAAAAATAAAAAATAATTACTACCTAATTACATTTGAAGTTATAGATAGATCGTTGCAGATGCCATTAGAGTACAGCAGGAGGTATTTAAAAATGTTTTTTATTTACTTTATTATAATTCCTGTCTGCTTATTTTTTCCTTTATTTTTCCTCTCACCTAGAAAAACTCCACGTTTGAAAACTCTCTCCCACTTATGTGATTCTACAACTCTTCTATAGCTTACAATCTTAGTGTCTGGAGGAACAGAAAGGTGATGGGAATTTCCCGATATTAAAGAACCAGTGTGTGACTGAAGCAGAAAATGAATGCTGGTCTTCCAAATTTCAAGCAGAGATTTTTATCTACTAAATCAGTGGTTCTCCAGAATTTGGAGCTCAAGATTACTTTACATTCTTAAAAATTAGTGCGTTTTCTTGAATTCACATAAACAACCCCTCCCCCTACTTTTTTTGTAATACATTACATTTCAATGTGAATTTCAATATACAATATCACAGTATGAATTGCTCCAATGTGAAAATAATTGCATTGAGATTATTGTATTATAATTATAGCAAGAGGTAGCTCAGGAGTTCTGGACATCACGTGAACTTAGATCTAGGAAGACCTTGGTACAAATATAGCTGTGTGACCCTGGGCAAGTAAGTAACAACCTTGTGGTCTCAGTTTCCTCGTCTGTAAAATGGGTATGATGATAGTACCTATATCCCAGGGTTTCCGTAAGGATCGAATGAGAGAATAATTGTAAAGTGGCTGGCTCATAGTAGGCACTATGTAAGTGGTGTTATTATTTTCACCTCAGAGTCACTGCTCTGTGACTGTGGGCAAGCTTATCACTTAACTTCTCAATTACCCAGGACAACGTTACAGTATTTGCTTATGGAACTCTGTGAATATAAGAAAAATGGTATTAAAGCAAGGAGGCTCTGTATAATCTTAAAACAAACAGACAGAAAATCACATATTTCTGGGATCTAGATGCATGGATCATTATGTAATTAAGACTGGGTCTAAGTGACACTAACCAATTTATCAAAGTGAACATTTTCAATTAACCCATTGGTTATTTAGAAGCATCTTCACATTGTCATTGTTTAGACAAACTTCTACTTGTTTGATTCATTTCCACTTCCCAACTGAGATTTTTGGTAATATATGACACAAATTTAGCTACAAGTCTACACTATCCACTTTAATCAGGTCACTTGAAAAAGCCCAGATTGGACATTTGTTTTTTATCCATTTTTCTGTTTTTGATTGTGATATTGTTTGTCCTCCATTCTTTTATGATAATATATGGTTTAAAGTAGGGTGGGTGTTTTTCATAGGTATATTTGACTTTTTTTTTTTTTTTTTTTGCTTTTTGGAGAGCAGTTGGGGTTGTGACTTGCCCAAGGTCACATGACTAGTAAGTGTTATGTGTCTGAGGCCGGATTTGAACTCAGGTTCTCCTGACTCCAGGGCAGGTGCTCTATTCACTGCACCACCTAGCTCCCCTATTTGACTAATTCTTTAGATGGTGTGATTTTACCTGTAGAGCTAAAATACTTTTGCTAGGTTGAAACTTGAAATTCTAGCTTTCATTCTTTTCCTTTTGGGATCTATTAAAACACAAATATGCCTGTGACAGACCATATGAGCCATTAGCATATCTTCAACTGTGAATCAAAATTATGAGAACAGGCCACAATAGGAAATAGTTTGGGGGGATATAGCTTGAAGGAGGGCTGGAGGTAGGGGAGCAACACTACTTAAAAGGGAATTGGGTAGGAGAAAGAAAACCCTGAGGATTAATTCCTATTCTCTATAATTCTTGCCTGTCTCCTAAAAGACAAGGAAAGAGAATCATTCCTGTGTGCATTTCCTTTTTAAAAAGAACTTATTTCTTTTACATGCCTTTCCTAATTTTTTTTTTCTTTGTTGTTGTTCATCTGTCTTTTTCAAAGACCAATGCCATTATGGAGTGATGTCTTGATTTGCATCTGAATTGGATTTAAGTGAGGCAGAGTCAGACATAGTCATCAGTCTCTCTCTTCTGGAGTCATCAAAGTCCAGTGGCAAAACAAAACACATCATACTATCCCCTTACAGAACAATAACAAAACATACACAAACACAAATACACACAAATGTGAAGAACCAAGTTGTTGTATAGTTATTTCAGTCACATCTGACTCCCTATAACCCAATTTGGGATTTTCTTGACAAGGACTGGAGTGGTTTGCAATTTCCTTCTCCAGCTCATGTGATAGATGAGAAACTGAGGCAAACAAGGTTAAATGTTATGCTTGGGGCACACAACTATTAAATGTCTGAGGTCAGATTTGAAATTTGAAAATTTCAAAGAAAACTGAAATTTGGTTAAATTTTCCTGATTCCAGGCCTGAAGTTCTATCCACTGGGCACACTAGCTGCCCATAAAAAACAAAAGCAAAAAACAACAAAACCCTCATGACAAATATTTAGAGACAAGCAAAATGAATTCCTTTATTGAGCATGCAAGAAAATGTATATTTCTTTCTGCATTTTAAGTTAATCAGTTCTGGTAAGCAGAGAATGATGTGGTTCATCTTTAGTCTTTAGGTCTCTTGACTTATCAATGTATTGATAATAACTCTCAAGTATTTTTAAGTTGTTTTTCTCAATGTTGTTGTCATTGCATAAATTTCTCTAATGTTGCTGTCACTGTATAAAGTGTTCTCTAAATTCTATTCACTTTGTTCTGCATCAGTTCATTCATGTCTTCCCAATTTCCTCTGAAATTATCCATTTTGTCATTTCTTATGGCACATTAACACTCTGTTATATTCATATACCACAATTTCTGTCACCATTCTCCAACAGGAGGACAGTCTCTATATAGTTTGCAATTTGGGGCTATCATGAACAAGATGTGATAAATATTATTTGTATATATTTGGCAACTTTCTGAGCATTATTCCAGATGACTGGACCAATTAATAGCTATACTAACAGTGTTCTTAGCTGGTAACTTCCCTCCATTCTTTTCCCCCACCCTTACCTTTAAGCTTCCTTATGTGTGAATATTAAAAGATTCTTGAGAGCAAGGACTATCTTTTACCTTTTTTTGCATCTACAGAAAAGGTACCTGGCACATAGTATGAGTTTAATTTTTATTGACTGACTCTTCCTTAGTTTTTAAGAATTGTCAGAACAACTACCTAAAAGTCAAGTTCATTCACCAAGTATAATGAAAAATCATAGGGTTTGTGTGTCATATCTCAGATTAATGCCCATAAATTCTCACTTTTATTACTATCAAGAGAGCACAATATTAAATAACTCAGCATATTTTATTAAATACAACAAACTTTAAAATGCCTACCATGTGCAAAGCTCCATGTTGGGAATGAAAGAATACTAAACTTGAATTCCACCTCAGACACTAAGCAATTGTGTAACCCAGGGCAAATCACTTAACATCTCTCAGCCTCATTTTCTTTATCTGTAAGAAGGAGTGGGGGTTAGTAATAGCAAGGTTGTTGTGAGGATCAAATTAAATTATATATTCAAAGCATTTTACAAATCTTAAATTGCTATATATTAGTTGTTATTATATGACATACATCCTGTTTTTTGTTTGTTAGTTTGTTTGAGAAAATAGTATGCTTCAATCTGCATTCAGACTCCACAATTCTTTCTCTAGATTTAGATAACATTTTCCATCATGAGTCTTTTGGAATTATCTTAGCTACTCAGAAGAGCTAAGTCTAATAAAGTCAGTCATTTCACAATCTTGCTGTTACTGTGTACAATATTTTCATGATTCTGCTTACTTCACTCACCATTAGTTCATTCAAAGCTTTCCATATTTTTCTTAAATTTGTCTGCTCACCATTTCTTATGGAATTATAGTATTCTAATACATTCATGTATCACAACTTGTTTAACCATCCCCCAATTGATGGACATCCCCTCAATTTCCAATTCTTTGCCACCACAGAAAAAGAGCTGCTATAAATATTTTTGTACATGTGAGTTCTTTTCCCTTTTTTATGATCTCATTGGGATACAGGCCTAGTAGTAGTAGTATTAGATCAAAGGGAATGCACAGTTTTATAGTCCTTTGGGCATAGCTACAAACTCTCCAGAATGGTTGGATCAGTTCACAACTCCACCAACAATGCATTAGTGTTCCAATTTTCCCACATATTCTCCAACATTTATCATTTTCCTGTTTTGTCATTTAATTTGCATTTCTCCAATCAGTAGTGATTTAGAGCACTTTTTCATGGGTATAGATAGCTTTAATTTCTTCATCTGAAAACTTCCTGTTCATATCTTTTGATCATTTATTAATTGGGGAATGACTTCATACATCCTGGTCCAAAAGGAAAGGGAAAATGTGGGTAACATGTGTACAAGTAATTATTATATAATGATAGTGTTATAAGTGCAAAGAAAAGTTTCAGACAAGATGCTTACAAAAACTGGAAGAGGGAAGGCTACCTGAAGGAGAAGGTAATTAAGTTGGGCCTTGAAGTAAAGGAGGGACAGATATAGGAGCTAGGACTTATTGCAGGTATGGCATTGATGGTAAAAACCAAGGTGAAAATGGTGGACAAAGAGTTTAGTGGGAATGTTGAATGAGTGACCTGGAGAATGAAGGAAGAAGGCCAGGAAAGGTAGGAAAGAGTCAGACTAGGCAGGCCTCAGGATTTCAGGATCCAAATAATAATGTATAGAATATAGAATATATATATATATAGAAATATATAAAATATATATAGAATAATAATGTAATAAATATAGAATAGGGGGCCACTGAGGGTTACTGAATATAGGAATAACTTCACAGTGGTATAATAGGAAGGCAGTTTGGGTAGTAAGCATGAAACATAGAATGGGGAGGGCAGAGACAGGAGGTTAGGGCATTGATTTAGGTGAGAAGAAGTAGGTTACATAATGATACAGAAAGATAGGAAGGGCAAGAAGGGAAATATTTCTGAAAAAAAATCATAAAATAAATCCTTACTAATATTTTGGCTACTTTTTCTTTTTCTTGTTGTTGTTGTTTTGGAATAGATCACAGGTTCATAGATTTAGATTAGAGAGAAGCGATTTTAGAGACCATCTAGTCTAATTTCCTCTCATTTTATAAATGAGAAATTGAGACTCAAAGAGCTTAATTGAATTACCCAATAGAGGTAGAATTTTCATTTAGGTCCTCCTAGCCCCACATCTAGGCCATGTTGCTTTATTTAAGATGAGTCACTGAAATAGCCCTTTCACTTTAAAAAAAAACATGGCAATTATTGAACACATAACCAAAACATTTAATAAAGAACAATTATTGTCTCTGTCCATGTGATATTATGCAAAAAGTTTTCCATTTAAATAAAGGCAATGTTTGAGTAGCTACTAACCTATTTTTAAATGGTTATGCTTTCAGAAATACACTTAAACATTAAATACTCCTATTCCCAATGAACACGTAACAAAGATCAGTTGATGATATTAACCAGAGATATTAGCGATTCTGCTATCTCATTTCTAATAAAAGACATTTCTTGCACTAAAAGAGACACAATACAATGTACCAACAATAATAACTATATGGAAAACTGAATTTTTATCTGAGTTGCCTAAAGAATAATGATTTTAGTCAATAGAAAAATACTTGAGTCTTAAAGGAAGTAGTTTGCTGTTGCCATGTAGCAACTTAGAGTCTTGAAAACATTAATATTGTTTAAGAATGAAGAAAGAATTCCTTTACTTACTAGAAGATTGTGAGTATGTCAGACTACTCTGAGTGCTTAATGTATAAAACAAAACCAAACAAAAAGGTCACAGGTTTATGAGCTTTGTTAAAAAACTGAAAGCCCCATGAATATTTCGACCAAATTATAAATTTTGCTTTTGTCCTACCTAGATTTTCCTTTCCACATTTTTGGAAGAAGTAATAGATTTTGATTCAGATGTACTAAGTTTGAATTTCAGCTCTGGAATTTTCTGCTTAAGGCTTTGCTTTAGTGTAAAATGAGGTTGGTTTATCTGTAGTTTCCTTTCTTCCTGCCTTCCTTCCTGCTTGCCCTCCCATCCCCAAACCTCATCCTCAACTATCTATAGAGTACAAGTATTACATGGAGAAGCTAGTTCATATGAGATTTAAGGTCAAGAAGACCTGTTTTTGAATTCTGTCTCAGACATTAGCTGTGGGACCACGAACAAATGACCTCTATCACCCTCAGTTTCTCCATTTGTAAAACATGGAGATAACGATAGGGCTTATCTCACAGCTTTGCAAAAAATGTTTTACCATACATAAAGCACTCTGCTAACCCTAAAGTGATATACACATACTATCAATTATTATTATTAATAACAATAATAATTTAAATATTTTAGGACAATGGTATAGAACTTATGTAAGATTTCTTTATGTAAAACAGAGGATGCAGAGTCCCATGGAAGAACATCCAGGAATTCTAAGGGAAATTATCTTTTATATGGGACTTACAAAAAACATTAAATTACATATGTTTTTTAGGAGATGTTGAAATCTCATTTAGAAAAAAAGATAGAGGTGGAGGCTAACATATCACCATCCTGAGTTAGTTGTGCAGAACTTAACTGATGAGTGAACTAGTTGAAGACCTGTATTAAGCTCAGCAAGTATCAGTGAAATATCACAGTGATAGGTGCAATTTTTCAGAGATTGACATTAGGTACCAAGTTCCCTGAGATCAATATAGGTAAAAAACAACAACAACAACAACAAAACAAGCAGAAACTCTACTTTTAAAAAATCAATTAAGACTTCAAGAACTTAAGGATATATATTTTAATGTTCTGTCGACAAATTTGATATATTCTGCATAGCCAAAAGAAAGTTCACTGGTCAGCAAGAGTCAGACTACAGAGAGTTGAATTTTAATTTTAGATGCACTTTAGAGTTTCCAGACACTATTTGCATGAGTTCCACTTGATTGTGTTGTATAAACTGTTAAGTTTTGACAAACTATTGCATAAATTGCCTTTTCTTACTTTAATGCAAAATAGGTCTGCCTTCTTGCACTGTCTTTCAAGTCATAATGGCATTGCCAAACTGAGGATTTAGGACAAATGAAAATGGTCCTGATATGAAGTCAGATGATCTGGATCTGGCACTTAATACCCAAGTGATGTCTGAGTTACTAAAGTTCTCTGGGTAGGGGCGGATAGGTGGCACCGTGAATAGACTATTGGTCCTGGAGTCAGGAGGATCTGAGGTCAAATCTGGTCTCAGACACTTAACACCCCCCCCCCCCCAAAAGCTAGCTGTGTGACCTAGGGCAAGTCACTTAACCCCAATTGCCCTGCCCTCCCCCCTCCAAAAAAAATTCTCTAGGTCTAAGTTTCATCAGCTGTCAATTAGGTAATTGGACCAGAAAGTCTAAAAGGTCTCTTCTAGCTCTAAATCTATCTATCTTATACATTTTTAAGATATGTAAAATGAATATGTTTACCTAACTGAAAATGCTTTAAAATGAAAAGTGAATTTAACCAAAAATAGTTACTCGCTTCAACAGAATAAACTATAATTAAGGAAATGTACTTTAAAAATAAAAATGGGCAGGATCTGGCAGCTTCTACACTGAGGGATCGAAGGGCTTGGAATATGATATTCCGGAGGTCAAAGGAGCTGGGATTAAAACCAAGATTCACCTACCCAGCAAAACTGAGTATCATGTTTCAGGGGAAAATATGGTCATTTGGTGGAATAGAGAACTTTCAAGCGTTCCTGCTGAAAAAAACCAGAGTTGAATAGAAAATTTGACACTCAGATACAAGAAGCAAGAGAAGCATGAGAAGGGAAAAGAAATCATAAGGAACTTATCAAAGTTGAACTATTAACATTCCTATGTGGAAATAAAATAATTGTAACTTATGAAACTTTTCTCAGTAGTTGAAGGGAATAGAAATATATGTGTGTGTGTATATATATATGAAGACATATGGGCATATGAATACATATGTGAATGTGTGTATACATGTTTACAGGTATACATAGATAGAAGGCACAGGATCAATTTAACAGGAAGGGATAATACTTAAAAGGTGAAATTAAGAGGTGAGAGAGGAATATAACGAGAGGAGATGGGAAGAGACAGAATGGGGTAAACTATCTCATATAGAAGAGGCAAGGGAAAATGGTTACAATGGAGGGGAAGAATAGGAAGTCAAAAGGGAATGGATCAACCTTATTCCTATTGAATTTGGCTTAAGGAGGGAATGAAATACACACAAAATAGGGTATCTCACCCTCCAGGAGAGTAGTGGGGGAAGGGGATGAGAAGGGTGATGATGGAAGGGAGGGCGGACTGGAGAGGAGGGTAGTTGGAAGCACCCACTTTTGAAAAGGGACAGGATCAAAGTAGAGAATAGAACAAGTGGGAGGTGGGATAGGAGGGAGGGAAATATAGTCAGTCGTTTACAATATATCTACTATGTTATATTGTTTTGCATTAGCCACACATGTACAACCTATACCAAACTGCTTATCTTCCCAGTAAGGGTGGGTGACAAGAGAAGAAGGGAATGAATCTGGAATTCAAAGTTTTAAAATGAAATGGGAGAAAATATGGGAGAGAGCAGACTGGAGGAGGGATATCCTGTGGGACTGCTATTTTGGGGCAGTGGATAGGGGGAAAATGGGGAGAAAATTTGCAACTCAAAATATGGCAGAAATTAATGATGTAAATCAGAAGTTAAATAAAACATTTGAAAAAAATAAATAAAAATGGGGGCATGAGGTGTAAAGGTAAAGCAGGAAGACCACTGAACTTAGAATCACAGGGCCTGACCATAAAAATACTACAACAAGTAAAAGAAGGGAGGGAAGGAAGGAAGGATGGAAGGGAGAAAGAGAAAGGTAGAGAGAAAGGGAGAGAGAGAACAAGAACACGTCTTCTTAGGTCTATATTTTGCTAGTTCTATAGCCAGTTTAACTGATTTTGGCTTGACCCAGCCAATTCAAGCCAAATGAGATAACTCCCAGTAGGTAAGTTTAGAGTCAAATCCATATTCTTGTGTATGGTTGGAAAATATGTTACTCTTTTCATTTGAACTTAGATGGACATTAACTACCCTTAAACAGCTTTGCACATATGGGGAGAGATCCAATCCAATACTTGTGAGGCTGGAAGCTAAATTGGACAATTTAACTGTGAGTCACAGTGCTAATCCTGTTTTATAGGTTATAAAGTCTATTTCCTAGCATTTAAACCAGCACCTTTAAAATCACCTTTTAAAAGAGGCAAGGTGATTGAAAAATGATCTAAAAGGAGAAAGGCATGAAACCAGGAGAAGATGAGTTAGGGACAAAATTGTGAGTAGTCCTTTGAGAAAGAAAAAAAGTCAGAGGGGAAGAGGTTATCTGACATTGTAGTGAGTGTGCAGTAGCTGATAAATAACTCAAGTTTCAGTCCTTTCAATAGCAATCAGATCAGACAGGAAAAACACCATCAATATGGACAGAAGCATATATTTCACTCTTGTTAGGCAATGTGTACTCACTGAGTACAATGGTGAACCATCTCCAAGCTAAGATGTGACACAAGATAAATCCCACAATAGTAATTCCAAAACATTTCCTTAAAGATGTAGAGTCAAATAAGCTCTTCACTCTCCCTACTTTTCCTTTTCCTCCTCCTCCTTCTCTCTCCTCCCCAATAATCCTCTTTGCAAGACTCATCTTGCTCTCCTGATAGGCCCTGCTCTCCTGAATAGTGATGTACTGTCTGGGACACTATTTTAGAAGAGACCCCAAATACACTTCAATTAGCTCTCAGGGCTTCGTCTCCTCCCCACCATGTATCTAGCTCCCTTTCTCCTTCCTAGCATCCCTTTATAGGTTGTGTTCCCTTAGGAAAATGTAAGCTCCTTGATGACAGAGATTGTCTTAATTGCTCATATTTCCATCCATGGTGCTTAACACAATGCCTAGTCCACAGTAAGTGCTTAATAAAAACTCTATCTTTAGGATAAAGATCAGTTTTATTTATTTTAATTTATTATAAACAGAGTATATAATTTGAGGAGACTGCAAAGGGACCCAACTGAAAAGGAGTGTCCCCACTGGTTTTCCAGAGATTCAAATACCTACCTACTACTCCTTAACTTTTGCTAAGGTCACACATTAAGTGATTGACACTTTGGTATGAAATAACTTATTAGCAAGTCAATTACTTTAATAGACTGGAGGAAATAGATATAGGCAAACTAAGCTGTCTAATTTTTTCCAAGAAGGTGAGAGCAGTGTGAGTTCAAGGAAAGTTTAGAATTTGAATTCAAGCCTCAAAAAAGCAAGCTTAGGTGCAGAACTACTGCTGGAAGACACCCTGAGTAGCCAGGAGATAACATTGAGACACCGGAGAGAGTCGAGGAAACAAGGCTGAGATTATAAAAGGATGATAAGTACGCTGTAATAAAGGACATAGGAGGATGCCCAAAACGCTTTTCAATTATTTCACAATTTTGCCTGAGGGCCAGGCCTGGTCTGAACCATCTATTCAATGTGCCTCCAACGTTAATTTTAGAAGTTAGCTATTACACAAGTATAAACCCTTATTAGAGAAAATCCAATTAAAGTTTATTTCCTCTATTAACATGACCATATTAATGTTAAGCTTTCACCTGTTCTCCAGTTACATGCCACAGGCATGAAAAAGGATCATATTTTCTGAAAGTGCTTTGTAAGTTTTTTTTTCTTCAGAAATTGTCATTAAAAGCTAAACCCTCTATCTACAGTCACTAAACACAAGAAGATGGACTTTGCATTGAATAATTTGAGAAGTGCATGATTATGTAACTGTCCAAAGGCAGTTGGGATGGTGTCTTCATTTTAGCCTGTCTATAGATTCAATTAAACAGTGATTACTTAAATCTAAACACTATGGGGCTAGTAGCTGGGCCTCACGGATTTACCACTCCTGTTCTGAAAATTTTCATCAAATCAATGTCTTATTTTTCTGTTTACATACTATTTCCCACAAGAGACAATAACTCCCTCCCTAGTTAACACTCCCTTATATGTGTAGTCTGCACTACCGTGTTTCCCCGATAATAAGACACTGTCTTATTAAACTTTTTGGACAGAAAAACACCAGAAGGCTTATTTTCAGGGGAGGGCTTATTTTAATGAACATTGACAGCAATTTTAATAAACAGGTAAATGTGAACAAATAAATGTACCTTTATTCAATAAGCAAATCACTGGGGAAGAACAGGATGACGCGCTC
>NW_027187391.1:24399310-24401204 GCF_028583685.1 Petaurus breviceps papuanus
AACACCAGTAGGCTTATTTTCAGGGGAGGGCTTATTTTAATGAACATTGACAGCAATTTTAATAAACAGGTAAATGTGAACAAATAAATGTACCTTTATTCAATAAGCAAATCACTGGGGAAGAACAGGATGACGCGCTCACTGCTGCAGCTCTGATTGGATGCAGCTCGGAGCGCGGCGTGCGTTTCACGGGGGTGGGGGGGACGGTGCATACAGAGGGTACCGTAATGTAGCGTGTAGCAGGGGATCACCTTCACTACAGTAGCAATCTCAATAGGGCTTATTTTCGGGGGAGGGCTTATTTTAGAGGAATCTTACACAGTAAGGGGAGGGCTTATTTTCGGGATAGGTCTTATTATCGGGGAAACATGGTATTAGAGTATAAACCCCTTGAGGGCAGAGAATAAGTATTAATACATCATCTACCCCACTATGTACCAGGCAAAGAGCTAGACAGTGTCGAATATTTTCTCATTGATACTTACAACAACTCTAGGAATTAGTTGCTATTATGATTCCCATTTTAGAGCTGAGGAAACCGAGGCAAGCAGATTACATGACATACCCAGGGTCACACAGCTAACCAATGTCTGAAGCTGCATTTGAACCCAGGTTTTCCTGTACTCTACAGCAAGCATTCTCGTCACTGTGCCTCCTAGCTGCCTACAGGGATTGTCTTTTGGTATTTGTATCCCAGCTAAGTTGGCACTGTGCTTGCCATAGATAGTTGAGTAATAAATGCTTTTCATTCATTCTGAAGAAAAGACACAGTAAACACCCCTTTTTATTGTTCAGGTTTTTATTTTTTTTTTAAATGTCTCTCTAAGATCATCTGGCATTTACATGGTATACTTCTTATATATACAAAGTTGTTTGCATGTTGTCTCATTAGAATGTTTGCTCCATGAGGACAAGAGACTATGTTTACTGCCTTTCTTTGTAACACTTAGCACAGTGAATTGTTTAAATTGAGAACCTGGAGGGTGGGTGGGTGGGTGGATAATTTCCAAAAAGTAATGACTTGCAGATTCTCATTCAAATCATTTCAGAGAAAAGAAAACTAGCTCTTACACACAAGATCTGGGTTCAAATCTAATCCCTGATTGATACTACCTGTCTAGCCTTGGTCAAATAGCAACTTCTTTGGGCCTCAGTTTCCGTATTTGTAAAATGAGCAGAATGAACTAAATGGCTTCTGAGCTTAGCTCTTTGATTCAATTCCCTTCAATTTTGTAAGCAGATAGAAAGGTGCTCTTTACTTTCTAACAGGGCTCTTAAGCCTTGTAATAAATTAAACCAAAAGGAATTAGAATCCAACAGTAGAGCATTTGGCATGCCAAACAAAGAATTTAACACTTTTATATTGCTGAGGATTTCAAATAATACCATTCTGATACCTAGGGCATTTGAGTCGCTCATTGACAAACAATTTCTAGGACTTCAGGGTCTCTGAGGTCTGACATGTGATAATATTCTGAGGTCAGTACCTACCAGAAATCTAAAAGCATGCCCACTTTCTATTTATCACAATAGATGCCCCACTTCTTTCATGATTCCCTGTCAGGCAACAGAAAAGAAAAATTTAGGGCAGAATCACATTTACTTTCATGATTCTGTCTGTGTTGCTCACACTGCCCAATGCTGACTACTCCTAATGATGAAAAATCACATTCAGCTTTTATTCCAAAGACACAATAACACTTTCCAGCTCTTTCCCAGCCTCACACAGAAGATTGACCTTCCTTCCTTCCTTCCTTCCTTCCTTCCTTCCTTCCTTCCTTCCTTCCTTCCTTCCTTCCTTCCTTCCTTCCTTCCTTCCTTCCTTCCTTCTTTCTTTCCTTCCTTCCTTCCTTCCTTCCTTCCTTCCTTCCTTCCTTCCTTCCTTCCTATCTGG
>NW_027187391.1:24401304-24452235 GCF_028583685.1 Petaurus breviceps papuanus
CCTTCCTTCCTTCCTTCCTTCCTTCCTTCCTTCCTTCCTTCTCATTTGAGGCAATAAAAGCTGAATTGAGGCTTAATGGAATGATGCAGTTAGCACAGTAAAGTGGAAAAGCTGTAGATAGAGGACCTGGAATCAAATCCTACCTCTGATGTTTTGACAAGTCATTTAACCTTCTTGGACTCAGTTTGCTCATCTGTAAAGTGAAAGGGTTGGACTAAATGGCTTCTTTGGTCTTTTTGAGTGCTATACCTATGATCATTGGGTTGACTAATCCCTACATCTTTGTTAAGTTTTCTTTAGAAACTTTGTTCCATTTGTTAAACACAATTCAATAAGATGAAATGATCATATGTATTCAGTTATACTTGTCTATAGCTGTAATCTAAAAAAAAAACCCAAACTTTTCCACCATTATACATTATCTCCTTCATGCCAAATTCTTTTTTTTCTTCTATTTTGCAGGCCTCAAATTTCAACCAACCAAAATTAGTTATAAATATTTGCAGTATATAAATGCCCTATAAACTCAGAGACTATAAAGACTATATTTGATTTTCTTTTTTCCCAAATAAGATAAGAAAGGAGCAGGGATTAAAAGTTATCTATGAATTGGAGCCCAAGGAACAATTGCATGCCCACCAGAAAACAGTATTGACCTATTTGCAAACACTGGCCTGTGGTTTTATGATGTACACAGAAGTAAAGCTATACTTTTACAACATTATTTAGCAGTCTGCCACATAAACACCTCATTCCCATATCATAATGCATCTAGTGTTTGAAATTAGCTAATTTATAGGGTATGTATTATATGGCTATGCCATGTAAATCTATTACTTTGCAACTTTGATCAATCACATGGGGCCAAACCATGAGATATCAATTTTCTCTGCTGCCTTTCATTTTGACCATCTGAAGAAATTTTTTCTCACTATGACTTGGCTATTCACTATAATGTAGAGTGGAATTTGTATATCCTCCCTACTATCACCCTTTTTTTCTTTTTCAACATTTGATAATAGAATTTATGTGTCAAAATTTAGCTTACAATACATATAACCAAATACAGTCAAATATATGTAGCTCTTTTCCATAGCATGACAGTCTACAATATCATATTCTCATAATTTTTTTTCAAATTTCACTTGAAATTTGAACAATCACAGAACACATTTTTTTTTTTGCTTTTTTGGAGGGCAGTTGGGATTAAGTAACTTGCCCAAGGTTACATGGCTAGCTTTTTGTGTGTGTGTGTGTTAAGTGTCTGAGGCCAGAACTGAATTCAGGTTCTCCTGACTCCCGGGCCAGCCCTTTACTCACTGCACCACCTAGCAGCCCCACAGAACACATTTAGTAGGAGGTGCCATAAAAGTGAATGAACAATAAGTTTTGTTGTTGTTCAGTCATTTCAGCGATGTCTGACTCTTTGTGATCCTATTTGGGGTTTTCTTGGCAAAGATACTGAAATAGTTTACCACTATGTTTTTGCACATAAGGAAACAGAGGCAAATAGGGTTAATTGAATTGCTCATGGTCACATAGCTAGTTTCTGAAGCCAGATTTGAATTCAGAAAGATAACTGTTCTTGAGTCCAGATCTAGATTCACTACATTATCTAGGTGTTCTTGGGTTTAAGTAGGAAGCATCATACTAACAATTATGGTTTGCGGTCAAGAGAAATCATGCAATAGATATTATCAGGGACATGTAAGGCCAGAAAAAGAAGGAGGCTTGTCACAGGGCAAGAAGTATGGCAGGTGGATAGCCTAAGCATTATCAAATTGTTAAAAGAAACAGGGGAAGGCCTTCACTTACATGGATAGATACTTTATGGAGAATTTATGAAAATTTCTGGCTAAGAATAAAATCAGATTGTTGACAGTCATTATGGAAGGAATGGATTGAGCACTGGATTTGGAATCAGAGAACCTGAGTTCAAATCCTTCCTCTGTCACTATGACCTTTGTGAACTCACTGGAGCCTCTCTTTATATCAGTGTTTCATCATTTGTAAAATGAATGAGTTAGATTAGGTTGCTTCTAAATTTCTGGTAACTTCTAAATCTATACTCATATAGACCCATACAAATGAGATAACAGGTCCAGAGAAGAATAAAAAACTTCATTATCAATTAAGTATTCTGAGCTACTATATTGAATAATTTCACAGCAGTTTTTTTTAATGTGATACCCCTTATGGAAAATAAGCTAATTCCAACTCAGGTCTCAAGAGAAGTAATTTAGGGATTTTTCTTCGAATCTGTTCTTCTTCCTTCCTTATCAATGACTAATATGGAGTCATTGGCATGTCTGTTAAATATTTAGTTGGGAAGGAACTGACACATTAGATGAAAATCAGCTTCCAAAAAGGTCTCAATAGGTTTATAATTTGTTGGATTTTTTGGTAGGAAAACAAATGAAAATTTTACTAGAGTGCCTTATTCTACCACCCAGTAGTTTCTCTAAGTAGGACAAAAGGATTTAAAAGTAGAAGTGAGGGGCAGCCAGGTAGCACAGCGAGTAAGAGCACCGGCTCCAGTGTTGAGAAGACCTGGAAATCGAATCCAGGCTCAGACACTTAGCACCCACCCAGAAACACCTGGCCGTGTAACCTTGAGCAAGTTACTTAACCCCAATTGCTTAGGGGAGGCCAGGTGGCTCAGCGAGTAAGAGCACCAGCTCCAGTGTCCGGATGACCTGGATCAAATCTGGGCTCAGATACTCAGCACCACACCCAGAAATAATAATAACTGGCCGTGTAACCTTGAGCAAGTTACTTAACCCTGATTGCTTTAAAAAAAAAGTAGAAGTGGAAGTTAGAGTTCTCCTATTCCACATACCTCACTTTAGAGATATGGAGATTGAGACTGAATATAGTGAAGTGACTTGGATAAAGAAAGATAGGTTAGTAAATGCAAAGGTAAAATATGATCACATGACTTCTGATTACCAAGCGACTGTTCTTTCCACTATACCACACTGAAACCTAATGCTCTGAACTATTCTGAAGCAGAACCACCTTGGAAAAAGCAATATTATTTTGTTAATATTTCCATATGGCAATCAACACTAGAGCCTTAAGATTAAAAAATAATTAGCTGATTCAACGAGGTTTAGTCTATAAAGAGATTCCAAAGTATTCAGTTTAGATTTTTTTTCCTTTAAGAGGAAATGAATGTGTTTCAAATAAGTAGCTTTAAAATCTCTTTATTTTCCAGATTCAATGTACTTTTGGTACTTTTCCCTACACCCTCCTGCTCCAATTTCTGTTCTTATTTTTGTTTGTTTCAAAAACAGAATCACAAATTGTTTCATAAAAATTATTCATGTTTCTATGGGGTTGTAAAGATAGAAAAAAATATTTATGAGTGTTGCTTGGGCTCTGATTAGTTTCTGTTTAAAACCTAATTCATAGATATACTTATGATAATCATACATCTTGGGTTTTCTGAGACACTGCCAATTTTGAATAGTCTGTCCCCTTATTTCCATAAACCACATACTCTAATGGATTTGTGATGTCATCTATATGGGTACTCTGCCTAACAGAGAAACTTCCAACTTCTATGCAGCTCATGTTTGTCTCCTTCCATAAATCCTCCCATTGGAGGGTTCTGTCAAGGTACTACTGGCTTTCCTCTTCACAGTGCATCAATACCAATGGAGTAAAAGGCAGCGTTAGTAAATCAATAAAATGAAAGTGTAAAATAGGTATGAATAAACCTTTAACCAATTTCAGAGGAATTAAGTGCTTTGATGATAGCAGGAAGATTATACCATGAAGGAAATATATCTTGTGATTGGCTAAAAGTATCTGACAGACCTCTGGGTTACACAGGACATATCTTGAGATTGGTCGAAAGGAACAGATGTGCTTCTAGACCTTTTTTAAAAACACATCTGGCCAATTCATAACCATTCCATCTAGAATCAATGAGTCTAGAAGTGGTGAAATTCAGTGACAAAAGACTGCTGAGGGGGACCTATTTCTCAAACAAAACACCCAACTCTGAGCATTTCCATTTGGTGTCCTCCAAGCACAGAATGCTCTCTCTCTTTATCTCTTCTTCTAGCTTCCTTCAATTCTCAGCTAAGTTCTCGTCTTTTAGAGGAAGGCTTTTCCAATCCCTTTTACTTCTAATGATTTCCTTCTGTTGATTACTTCCAATTTATCCTGTATATATCTTGTTTGTATATAGTTGTTTCCATGTTGTCTACCCCCAGCAGACTGTGAGTTCCTTCAGAGCAGGGAATCTTTTACATTTCTTTGTATCCCCAATTTAGCACAGTCCTGCCATACAATAAGGTGCTTAATAAATGTTTGTTAACTGATGGTTTGCTATTCAACAGAAATATTTAGTAAGATAAACTGACATGTAAGTATATAGAATTTTGACTGTGATTAATATTCTATAAATTGACAAAGAAATAAAAATATATTAAAGCTTCCATTTTTAACAAGACATATTTTTTAAAGCAATTGGGATTAAGTAACTTGCTCAAGGTTACACGGCCAGTTATTATTTCTGGGTGTGGTGCTGAGTATCTGAGCCCAGATTTGATCCAGGTCATCCCGACACTGGAGCCGGTGCTCTTACTCGCTGAGCCACCTGGCCGCCCCTAAGACATTTTTCGAATATGCACATGCACATATATATAAATATATTACTAAACAATAAACATAGTTAATTGAAACTCCATTGACAAATATACATGCATATATATGTATATGTGTCTATGTATGTGTATACTTATATCCATATACAAATTAAATTAAATATATAATTTTTCTTCTATGATCAGAATAATCTAGAAAAAATGTAGATAGAAATTGACCTAAGGATTAAGTGACTTTAATTTAACAGTTGCAGGTTCACATTCTTCCTGAATGTCTCCCTCTAATCTGACAGACAATATTCCTTAAAACCAAGACCATGCACAGAACTAGGTTGAAAACATTAATAGTTGTCAAAAGCGGAATGCTGACCTTTGTTTGTAAGGAATATTTTAAACACGTGGAAAGAATTCAATTAAACAATCTTTTGGGGCAGGAAATTGCATATTCAACATACATTTTAATACTTAATTGTGCACTACTTGGGAAGGCTACCTACCATAACAGTACCTTAATTGGAAGAAATGCGAAATGGAGTATTCCATGGCCCTGAAATAGTTAAGAGACTAGAGGAACCCTGCAGTTTATAGAACATTCATACTACTACTCTCTTTTTTTTTCTTATATGGGGCAGGGAGGCAATTGATATTATGTGACTTGCTTCAGATCAATGTCTAAGGCCAGATTGGAACTCACTCAGGTCTTCCTGAATCTAGGGCTGGTACTCTGTCCATCGTTCTACCTACTTGTTCCAATACTATTACTCTTAAGACAGTAAGTAATGTATGGACTATGTTTATAGCTCATCATTGTCAACAATTATACTGTCAAGATGGATTTAAAAATAACAGTTTGTCAGTGACAAAAAAAGTTAAGGTGTCCTGACCGAGGATTTGGTTAGAAAAGACCTAAAAACTAAAAAAAAAAAAAAAGTTGGGAATGCCTTCAGACATCTGATACTTCCATATTTTTCCATGTTGGTATGATGAATAAGACTTTCCCTTTTTATGTTTCACATCTACCACACAACTTGAATAGACACAGTAAGCGCTCCTAATTAAACCTGTCTGAAGTCTCTACCCTTCTCTATAGCTGCCATGAAAACCCACTGTAAAAGTGAGCAGGGAGATGTGTTTCAGAGGTAAAATAGAACATGAAAAGAGAGAAGAAATAGATATGAAAGTCACTGGTGTGTATGTGTGTGTGTGTGTGTGTGTGTGTTTGGTGAGGGTGGCATTCCTTTCGGGTTGTCAGTGCTGCCTTACATTATCAAGTTGGCAATGTCTACTTGGCCCTAGGATCTGATATTCAAAGCCAGGTCTGTTGATTAAAATGGATAATCTACCCTACTGATCACATTTGTAGTCAAAAATGAAGTTTGACTATAATATTATTAGACTGCTTTCATTTTGGAATTTCCTTTCATAAACTAACTCAGAAAGAAAATTCTAAAATGGAATGTCCAGGGATGTTTTGAATAAAAGTGGCAGTATGACACACATAACTGCATACCTCTCAAGGTTCTTACTTGGCTTCCTCTGAAACCCTTTCAAATGGAATCCTTTCTTCATACCTAAACCCATAAGGTAAGAAAGCCCATGGGGTACAGAAATATGATTGTCTTATGCCTTACACCCCATTCCAGAATCAAGAGTCCATAAGAATCAGATTAACTACTTTTCTTTTGAAATCTACCATATTCTCTTTTTCTACCCTTTCTTCATCCTAGTTGCTATTTTTTTTTTACTAACTTCAGGATATATATTCATTAATTTCTTGTATTCATTAGAATATGGGCAACTAGGTGACTTAGTGGATAGAATGACAGTCCTGGAGCCAGGAAGACCTGAGATCATATCCAATATCAGCCAGTTCTTGGTTACATGACCCTGGTTATATGACACTTAATGCTGTTTGCCTCAGTTTCTTCATCTGTAAAATGAACTGGAGATGAAAATGACAAACCACTATAGTAAGTTTGCCAAAAAAAACTCCAAATGAGGTTCTGAAAAATTGAACCCAATTGAAAGACCTGAAGAACAATATTCATTAGAATGTAAGCTCCTTGAGGGCAGGGAGTGTTTCACTTTTGTGTTTGAATTCCTAGCACCTAGCAAAATGCCTAGAATATATGAGCCAATAAATGCTTGAGGAGTGATTAAATGACACTTCCTCACTTTACTCAATGACTTCTAAATCTGTTTTAAACCTCTGTCTTATTACCTCACATCATTTTCACTAACCCAAAACTCCACAATGATGTCCCTTCTAAAATTTTGGCCTCAAGTTCTCTAGCCCCTTCAAACTCAATGACTTTCATTTTCACAGAATTTCAGCAACCTATGGATATAGTCACACTTCATAATAGAGATATAGTCACACTTTCACTCAAACTTTGCTATTACTAAAATGTCTAATTGTCAAATTCACTACTCTGACTACAGACATCTTACTTTCAAGTTTTCCCACCTTCCCCACTCCTACTGAATCTATTCTTTTTCCTCCCTGATAATTTAGCTTTTTGAATTTTCTTTATACCAACAGTACAACATCACTTCTGATTTCTCTTGCCTCCTTTCTCACATAATCACAGAATTTGAGCTTTGTAAGGGGCCTCAGAGGCTATCTAACACAACTCTTAGAGGAAAGGGATTACCAGTGTAACATAACTAACAAGTGATCCTCTAACTGTTGGAAGACTTCTATGGAGGAGTAACCCAACATCTCTTGAGGCAGCCCATTACATTTTTGGACAGTTTTAATTGCTAGGAAATTTTTTCTGAGTTCCTTCTGAATTTTGTCTTTTTGTAATTTCTACCTGTGTGGGGTGAAAAAACCCATTCAAAATTTAATCAAGAACACAGAGTTTTCTCAGAAAAACAGGAAATTTTTATTCTCTTCCCCCATGGTAAGAGGGCGGTCCTCTCCATGACAGGGGAGAGGACATGTGTTACAGAAGATGAAACAAGAATTTATACCCTAAGGCAGTCAACCCCCCCCCCCCCCCCCTCCACACACACACCCCTTCCCACCACTGTCCCTTCTCCCATTGACTGGGAGGCAGGCTTACAATCTGAGCACAAACTCTACTCCAATAAGGAACAAAGAAGCCTGCCACTATCTCTCAGTGGCTGGAAGGGAGGCTTATAAAGAACAAGGAAATAGGGGATAGCCAATCCAGATATACCTATCCTTATTTGTAAAATGCCAAAATGAAGAAGAGGGAAGGGCTCTAAGAGATTACTAAAATTTCTGAGGGGCTTAAGGCTGATTGACAGCAAGGGAAGTGGGGAAGGGTCCTAGGTTATGCAATTTCTTAAGAAACCCAGGAGGAAACCCAGGACTCAGGTCTGTCCAGTCTTACAAAAGTCTATCGCTGGTTTTGAGATAGTCTCCCTTCCTTTTCCTCATTTTGAGGAGTGTTCACAGAGGGTGCAGAGAGAAAGTGCACCCCACTCATACCCAATCATTGTTTCTTGTTTTATCCCTTGGAGCCCAATAGATTTAATCTCATTTCTCTTCCACATGACAACTTTCTTATCTGTCCTGAATTATCTTTTCTCCAAGCTAAAAATTCCCAGTTCTTTCAACTGACCCTCGTAGTACCTGGACTACAAACCTTTCACCTTCCTTGTTACTTCCCCTAGACAATCTTGAGCTTATCAATGTATTACTTCATCAGTGGTGCTCAAATATCTAAAGACAATAAGTTGTTCTGCCTGCCCCAAGTCTTACCCTAGTCTGTCCTCTATTCAGCCACCAAAATGATTTTCCTAATCCATGTCACCCACTCAATAAATTCCAGTGGTTCCCTATCATCACCTCTAGGATCAAATACAAAAATTGTCTGGTACTCAAAGCCCTTCTTAGCTTAGTCTCCTTGACATCCCTCCCCCCCCCCCCCCCACCCTTTCCAAGTCTTACACCACACTGAGTACACTTTGACCCAGTGACACTGGCTTACTTATTGTTTTTCAAAGAAAACAATTCATCTGTAGGATCCCAGCATTTTCAGTGGCTCTTCCTCAGACTAGAAAGCTCTCCTTCTTCTTTACCTCCCAAATTCCCTGGCTTCCTTTAGTTCTCAGCTAAAATCCTACCTTTCACAGAAACCTTTGGGAATCCCTGTCAATTCTCTTTGTCTATTATTTCTAATTTATCCAGTATATAGCTTGTCTGCACATAGTTGTTTGCATGTTGTCTCACTCATTCAACTGTGAGTTCCTCTGAAGGCCTGGACTATTTTTTTTGTCCATAATCATAGCTACCAGCCAGATTGAGACCACACCTCTCTTGAATTTACTGTATGAGTTGAGGAATACTAAGGAGTTGAGCTTTAGAGTTAAAAAAAGTTAGATAAACAGGGATTAAGTGAGTGACTTGTCCAGTTTGAACTCAGATCTTCCTGACTGGAGGCCTAGTGCTTTTTCCACTGAAACACCAGCTATCTCTACCTTTTAAGGGACCCCTAAAATTGAGGAAAGACTACCAGTAGGGGCTTGAAACAATGATAAAGGGGCTTAACCCAAAGGCAGAGAGACTACACCCTCTCACAAACCTTAAGGGAACCAGAGAATCCTGGAAGAGGGATATGATATACATAACCTTCAGGCAGGAGAACCCAGAGTAGGAACGATTACACATGCATATACTTTTTTCTATTTTTCTGCCTCGCTCTGGAATCAGTAATAAAATCAATACTAACATCGTTCTTAGAAAGACACAAAGAGCATGTTAGTTGACCATGTTCTAGACAAATTTCCCATTTCTGTGTCTCTATAGACACTCTCATCACTCACCAATGTTCCTAGGAACATATATGCTATCTCTCTCATTAGAATGTAAGTTCTTTGATGGCAAGCACTATTTGACTTTCATAGACTTAAAACTTAGCTCATTGCTTGGCATATAGTAGGCACTTAAAAATGTCTTTTTTCATTCATTTATTCTTTTATAATTTTTCCATTTCTAATGGTGTATTATTCAATGATCCAAATGATTCTACTTTGTTAGAACTAATAGAGGAAATACTCCCCCCAAAAAGTTGTTCCTAGTAGACAGTGATATATTTCACAGATATATTGGATATTTCAGGAATTGTAAGATTAATAATACTGGCATTTTTAAAATAACAAGTGAATCCTCTCTTCTTTTTTCCCCCTCCAAATACATTTCTCAAATTGCCTTGATTGAAATTGACATGGTAATAAGATTCCATGAAAGGTATTACTTAAGGAATGTCCATTTGAATACACACGTGAATGCAGTCTTTTCTTCCATATGACTTGGTTAATTCCTAAAATCCTTACCCCAAGTCAAAGTAACATCTACCCTTAGGATTATTTTCTATTAAGACATAGTGAGACTGGGCTTTTTTTCCCCCATTGATAAATATGAATCTTTTGGAACACTGACATATTTATGTAGCATTCATATTTTCATTCATTCATTATTTTCTTTAAGATATCTTTTATTAATTAATTTAAATAAAATAATTGGGGATTTTTTCTTTTTTTGGGGGGGGAAGGCAGGGCAATTGGGGTTAAGTGACTTGCCCAAGGTCACATGGCTAGTAAGCATGTTAAGTGTCTGAGGTCAGATTCGAACTCAGGTCCTTCTGACTCCAGGGCTGGTGCTCTATTCACTACACTACCTAGCCACCCCTTAATTGGGGATTTTAACCTTCTACTTGGCAGAAGCAATTTTCATTTGCCCAGACTAAGAGTGTTATCATTTCCATCCCTCCTTCTAGATGCTGCTACCAAGGTAGACAATTGAGACATGAGACTGAAACAATAGTCTTTTTCAAAATAACACTTGTTTGTTTGTTTGCTTAAAGCCTAGGTCTCAACTTGTCACTTAGTCTGAGAGTACAGAGGCTACTCACAGCCTGATTCCACTACTGATCAGTCATGCTCCATTTCTGACATGTGATGGTTTGTTACTCCTTAGAGAACTTGCTTTTCTTTTCCTGACACTCAGCACAGCCCACTGGAGGTTACAACTTCTAAGTTCAAAAGAGGTGCCAATCTCAGACTGTCTGGTAGCTGTGGTTACAGGCCTATGACAACACTCAAGCCTGGAATATACTTTCAATTAAAGTCCTTCTCCTTTTTTCTTTCTTTTCCTTTCATTAGAACTTATCTTCTTTTTTGTCAAGTTCTGTACTACCGGGCAGCTTGTTAACCTGATACAGTTTATTGCAGTCTAATGTATTAGCCTGGAAGCAAAGGTAGGGTCCTTTTCTCTTCTATAAGGCAAACACATTTGCATTTTAATAGCAGCATTCAAATGCTGGAGTCAATATCTTAAGCCAAAGGAAAAAATCCTAATGGTAGGAATTTGGGACAGGTTAAATAGGAGAGGAGATAAGTTTTGGGATGGCAACCTTTTAAGGTCTGTTAAATAACATTGGGGCAGCTCTCCTTACAGAGGAAGAATCAGCCATCGTAAATTATATGTAGGTTTAGGTGAGGCTATACAGATACCGTGTTTCCCCGATAATAAGACACTGTCTTATTAATTTTTTGGACAGAAAAACACCAGAGGGCTTATTTTCAGGGGAGGGCTTATTTTAATGAACATTGACAGCAATTTTAATAAACAGGTAAATGTGAACAAAAAAATGTACCTTTATTCAATAAGCAAATCACTGGGGAAGAACAGGATGACGCGCTCACTGCTGCAGCTCTGATTGGATGCAGCTCAGAGCACGGCGTGCGTTTCATGGAGGGGGGGAGACGGTGCATACAGAGGGTACCGTGTAGCACAGGGGATCACCTTCACTACAGTAGCAATCTCAATAGGGCTTATTTTAGAGGAATCTTACACAGCAAGGGGAAGGCTTATTTTCGGGATAGGTCTTATTATCGGGGAAAAACGGTATATACATACCTGCATACCTCAAATACATACATACAAACATATACACATGTCTAAGTGTATATATATATACATATATAAGTGCATATACAAACATATATGCATGTGTGTATATACATGTATATACGCACACTTTAAACTTATTTGAAGAATTTTTTAAATGCTGTTTTATATTTTGAGACACCTAATTCACCAATAAAAACACAAATCCTACAACAAAAATGTAATCCCAAATATCAGATGTTAACAGAAGTATAGTTTATTCAAGAATAAAATGGATATGGAAAAACTTGATAAGAAATAGAAACTAATTTATTCATCTAGAGAAATTTTGTAATTCTCTCAGTGATAAGCAGAAGAATATAATGTAATTTGGATCAAGATGGAAACTGTTGAGGTAAAACATTCCAGCAGAGAATAAAGGCTGACTACATATATTCACTAAGCAAATATTTAGACTGACTTAAAGAAAAAAAAGCATCTTCTCAATAGTTACTTGAAAATATATCAAAAACAATACTCATATTAACACTGATTATTTATGAATGTGTCCCCATAGGAGTAAAACATTATCCTTCTCAACTCTTCAGAGGTTTTGATTGAGAGAGCAATTATTCTGACAAAATTGGAAAATTGTTTATGACTTCTTTTCAATTATTTAGATTATTAGGAGGCTTAGGGCATAAGTTAAAGATGTTCATCCAGTCATGTTTACTGACAATTTGATCACAAAACATTACTATACTTATATAATACAGCTAGTGACTAGAGGTAGTTAATTTTTCTTAACTACTTCTGCTAGAAATCCTATTGTTTAGAATGATGGCACCCAGTTTGGGCTTGTACTCCAACTTTTTATATCAAATCAATGACTTTTTTTTTTCTCATTTCTGTTCTTAACAAAATATAAAATGTTGTATTATTGGATTTTAAAAATAAACTAAATCAACCTCAACCATGAAAAATACCTATTGCCTTAACAATAAATTCAACCTTAATCTGATTATTTGATTCTATTCTGTTCAAGCATCTAAAAGTCATTATTGAATTCAGTATTTTAAAAACTTTTTTATTGGTGCTCTTTTTACTCCATATCACAACCATTTACAGAACAAGCCCTGCCTATAAAACAAAAGTCTTCCAACTCTAACATGCCATCGAATCCCTGCTTACCACAGAGAAAGAGGTAAGGAAAAAATTGTGGACAAAAAGATCTGTTTGAATGACTACTCAATTCTCTCCTGCATTTACCCATATCGATATCAACCTAAGATAAATATATTTCATCTGTTCTCTGGGTCATGTTTGTCATTGTTAATCATGTTGCATTCCTTCTTAGTGTTTCCTTCATTTGCATTACTTTAATCACTGTGCATAATTTTGTAGTTCTGCTAATATTACCTTGACCAGTTCATAAAACTTTCTCAAAGTTTTTGTTTTTGACTTTTCTTGAACTGTTCTTATTTGTTGTTGGAACTTCATTCAGGTCACATTCACTAACCATAGGTGTCCCACAGGGCTTGGTTCCAGGCCCTCTTCTCTTCTCCCTCTATTTTGTTTGGTGTTCTCATCAGCTTCTATGGAGTCAATGATCATTTCTATGCTGATGATTCTCAGGTACACTTATCTAGTCTTAACTTCTTTTCTAACCTCCAGCTCTCCATCTTTAGCTGCCTATTTTATCTCTAGAACTAGATATGCAGTAGACATCTTAAATGTAACATGGCCAAAACTAATCTTATCTTTCCCTCCAAATCCTAGTCAGCAGGGTTTACAACCTAGATGTCCTCTTTAATTTCTCACTCTCTCACCCTCCACCCCCATCCAATCTGTGGTTCAAAATTTAGAGATTTTACCTTTTTAGCATCTCTTGAATATACCCTCTTTGTCTCTCCTCTGATACTGCCTTCATGGTACAGATCCTTTTCACCTCACACCTATGCTATTGAAATTGCCTTTCAATTGGTCTCTGTCTCAAGTCTCACCCCACAACAACTTATCATCCCCCATTCACCTGTCAAAGTAATCTTCCTTAAGTGCAGGTCAGATCATGTTATTCCCCTATTCAATAAATTCCAGTGACTCCCCATCACCTCCAGCCTCAAATATAAAATCCTCTGTTTAGACTTTAAAATCTATCATTAATTGTCCTTCTCTTACCTTTCCATCTTTTTATACTTTACTCAACCCTTCCCCACCCCCCTCTGCAATTCAGTGTTGCCATCTGGCTATCTCTTGTGCTGTCTCTCATGCCCAGAATTTTCTCCCTCCTTGTATTTGCCTCCTGACTTCCTTCAAAGCCCAACTAAAATCCCCCCCCCACACACACACACACACTACAAAAAGCCACTTGCTACTGATTATCTCCAATTCATCTTGTATTTCTTTGGTTTGTTATAACTGTTTGCATATTATGTCCCCCCATTAGACTTGGGCAGGGACTGTTTTAAATTTCTTTGTCAACAGTATTTATTAAGTGCCTGGAACATAGTGGGCACTTTAAAATGTTTGTTGATTAACTGTTATTCTTTATGGTTACAGAGTAATAGTGTTTCTTTACATGTATATTTATCATGACTTGTTTAGCCATTGCCTAGTTAATGGGCACTCACTTTGTTTCTAGTTTTTGTTTTTTTGGGTTCTTTTGCCCAAAACAAAATCCAGTAATTCATTGATTTAAACCATGTTTTGATATCCAATTAGTTTAACTGAATTGCCCTTATACACAGAGCAGCAAATAGGTAGAAATAGTAAATAAACAAAGAGATCATGACATGTTAAATGGATCCTAGGAAGAACAGATATTTAACGTTTTTTTTTTTTTTGAGGGGGAAAGGCAAGGCAATTGGGTTTAAGTGACTTGCCCAAGGTCACACAGCTAGTAAGTGTGTCAAATATCTGGGACCAGATTTGAACTCAGGTCTTCCTGACTCCTGGGCCAGTGCTCTATTGACCACCACCTAGATGCCCCAAGAACAGATATTTTGGATTATTTTGTTTTTAAAAATAAATTATTCTGAATTAACATAGCACTTTGTCTCTGAGTGTCAGACATGACTGAAACAACTCAACACATTGTATTTTCAATTGGTTTTTTTAATTACAGTTATTTGTGAAAATATCATCTCCCATATTAGATGGTAAGCTTTAAGAGGGTAGACAGTATTATTTTCTTTTGTATCTTTCATAATGTCTAGGAGATTCCCTTGAAAACAGTGTGTGCTCAGTAACTATTCATAGAATATAATAATTGAGTGGTCAGTGCACCAAAGTTAATATTATTCAACTGTGTACATTCAGAATGATACTATTACCTGATACTTATTGACATTTCCAAAGATTGTCATAGGAGAGAATCACAGGGAGTAGATGTCTGGTCCTGTTATTTCATCTACATAGAAAAGTGGCACACAAACTTTCTCCAGTGATATAGATCAGAAATTCAGTGATCCACCCACAGTAATAGATGTAGCATGTACTATAGGAAGACCTTCCCTAGGTCTTCCTGACTCCAAGGCTAGTTCTTTCGCTACTTCTCCCTACTGTGATTCATAGGATATATATGCTCCTTATGCTTCTCCAAACTACCATCTCAAATGAGAATCCAAACCAATGTTCACCATTTACTGGAGCCTGAGTTTGGCAATTCCCTTTTTGTCCTAACAGCAATATAATTTGCATCCTACAGAAATGAAGATGACTTTCTCCCATGACAAGGCTGTGTTCAGTGTTGGTTAATTAGCACACAGATGGCAGCAGAGCTGCCTGTATCACCCCCTACTACACAAATATCCATTTATATGCGAAACATACTGCAAACCAGAATATTAGCAAAAGTCTTGCTGTACTAAGTAATCAAGTCTTCACACTTGAAAGTTAAAAGGGAAGAAAGGTAATGATTATGAAGTTCCAAGCGTACTACCCACATTAATTGGACAAGCTTCAGGGAGAGAGGAGAGGCATAATTTATTGTCATGTTCTGTGTTCTTGTAATTTAATTCTGAATTCTTAGAAATAAAAATAAGTACAAAAAATGAATCCAAGTTGTTCTTGCACTGGTTGGTTGATTTTCTATCACCAACCTTTATAATTGTCTCAGTATTTAGAACAGTTCAAATGAAAACTTGAAGTTTCATCTACACTTGATTTTAGAACATATGTTGGTAGTTTTATTGACATGTGTGTCAGATGATCCCAGAATTTACAGTATTCCAGAATCTGAAGAACTTACTATAACTTTTCCTGAGCTGTGGCATTCTGATCCCTTACTGTCCTCTTGCTATTTGCTCAGAAGTGATTTTCTCTCCTACAATTCAGAGTGAAGTAAGATAATATCAACTCTCAGACTAATAAGCTCTTTTACTTATTTAATTAATGGTGCCATTTCCTTCTTCCCACACTTATTTTGAGATGTGGCAAATGATTTAATAGCTTTGTTTAAAAAAAATCATTATCTTAGGTTGTAGACTATAAGCTCCAAGGGATATATAGAGTGACTGGTCAGAAATCTGGAAAGAGAATAGGACAGGAGTAAAATTTGAAAAAAAATTATGTAGGGTCCCTACGTAGGTACCTATTTGGAATGACCAAACTAGTTATGGTACATTAATGCAATGGATTATGTTCTCTAGCAAGTAATAAACATGATGAATACAGAGAATCATGAGAAGTCATATGAATTGCTGTATAGTAAAGTAACCTGAGAGGCAACAAATAGCTCAGTAGATAAAATGCGGGGCCTGGAGTCAGGAAGACTGAGGTCAAATCTGGCCTTAGACAATTACTAGCTGTGAGACCTAAGCAAGGGATGTAAACCCTGTTTGCCTCAGTTTCCTCATCTGTAAAATGAGCTGGACAAAGAAATGGAAAACCACTCCACATGACTGAATGACTGAACAACAGAGTGTCTTGAACAAGGAAAACATTTAACAGTTACTGCAAATAATATAAGTGAAAAGAAAACAATAGCAACAAAAGAATTAAAAACAAATTCTTGGAAATTATGACAGAACTTGGAATCAAAAGAGAGATATGGAATCTCATGACTCCTCATCACAACTTCTTTGCAGAGGTGAAGGACTGTGGATATGAACTTCTGAATGTAGTGTCTGACATCTTCAGGGTTTTGGTTGGTGGTGGTAAACTTTTTATTTTTACCCTCTTATTTATCCTTTCTTATAACAAATGACTTTATAACATTGCTAGAAGAAAATGTATATTGGAAAATATGGCTGACATAAAAACAAAAATATGTCAGTAAAATTATTTCCAGGGGCTGTAATGGGAATGTAAATTTTTAAGATCTTCCCTGCCCCTAGGCTAAAGTGCACCTGGAGCCTGGGGTGGGAGGCTTGTTTTTCAGTAGATACTTCTTGATTGGCCAGTGAGTCAATAAGGTTGTTACATTCTCTGAGCCAGGAGAAGGCTATATAAGCCCTGATGTGTAGCTTTGTTTTGCGGCTCACTTTGAGAAGTGTTCTGTGATTTGATCAGATGAAACTCTGGAAAGCCGTTGTTCAGAGCTCCCCGGCTTTGAAACCCAGATGTTGTTTGGTATGGCTGTAATGGTTGGACAATTTGGAAATCTGTCTACTTGATCTGTTTTTTTTCTTGATAATTCTTCTGTGTATTCTGAAGTTCGGGGTGCTGACTTTTTTCCCCTGAACTAGGTAAACAATACATATTTGACTGATTAAAGTAAGCTTGTTAACCCATTTTGAGTTGCTTTCCTTTATCAAAGCAGAACCAAGAACCTGTGTTGGCAGCAAACCCTGAGGATGCTTGGGGTGCTTGCTGCTACAAGGGCGGCCAGGTAGCACAGCAAGTAAGAACACTGGCCCCAGTGTCGGGATGACCTGGGGATCGAATCCAGGCTCAGATACTTAGCACCACACCCAGAAATAACTGGCCATGTAACCTTGATCAAGTTACTTAACCCCGATTGATTAAAAAATATTATTTCCAAAAAGAAATAAAAATTTAATAAAGTATAGTGAATAACACCAATAAATAATCTTATACATTATTTGAATTACATTGATAAGAAATAAAATTTATTCTTTTTCCAGATAGGCTGCCCTTGAATAATGAGTTTGAAACATATGTATGTATAACAGATATCTCACAACCAATTTTTGTGTATGTGTGGGAAAATGATGTGTCTTGTGAATTATCCATGACCAACTTATGGCTTTATAACCCAATAAGAAGATGTTATGAAATTATCTTCCCAAAGAGCAAAGCAGAGAAGTGCTTTAAAAGCCATTTCTATGTGTTGGTCTTCTTATCTGATTTAATGTTCCAATTGAATTGTTAGCTTAGATTTCCTTTGGCATCTATTACTATTAATCTAGGCAGCAAGCTTTCATGGAAGGGTTTGGGTTGGGTTAAAATCTTACCTCTGACACTAGTTGTGATGCACTGGACACAAACTTCCTCTGAACCTTATGTTTCCTCATTTGTAAAATGAGGCTATTATTTGAATTGCCTATCCCTACATGGTTGCTGTGACAAAAATGCAAGCATAATATAAATATTAGCTCCTATTGATTTCACACAGCATTATTTTTGGATCTAAATCAATTGAGCTTGGTTGCTCTTTCCTCTTTCTTGTTACTTGGTGTGTTCTGAACTCAACAGGTCTATTTAAGAATTCAGTTTTCTGATGAAGCAGTTTCCAAGTCCCTTACTCAGTGTATACCAAATGTGTAAGCATGATCAACCAATCAGTAGATGGTAAAAATGATGACCTTTTATATATTTGAAAACCAAAGTTGTAATTCAAATATTTAATAAGACTATGAATGTTTTATGAGAAAATGCCTATGTTCCCTATTCTACATATGACTTTTTTCCCCCTCTCTTTTGAGACTAACAGATATGATGCTTTCTCAAGACAGCCTTTGGAGATGTTGGCTGAGGAATGAAAGTATCAGATTAATTAGTAGTGAGAATGAATAGCAGCCCAGAATGCTTGACAAAGAAAACTTACTGTGAATTCATGATACACACAAAATAAATGTTTAGTGATTAATTGATTACATTCAGTAAACATACCAGAGAAGACAAGAATGTTTGACCATTTGTTTAAAATATTGAATCAAACTGATCTACTTGGAGGTTAGTAAACTTCTTAACTCTCTTGAATATTTTTCCTCAGAAGAGATATATGACCATTCTTGTAGAGTCTCATAGACATGCAAATCCCATTACTATCTTGTCAACATCTTAGGGTCTAGACCTTTATACAGGTGGCACATTATGGATACCATAACCTATGAATAATAAGTTGAATATGATAATTAAATATGATAATTAAAATATAATAATTAAATAGGCACTGCATTTTTGGTCTTATTACCAAAAATATATGGAGTTGTGGAGTAGAAAAATGAATTCATGTCATTGAAGATGCCTATTTTCCATGATATTTGTTGCTATGACTTTCATGTATTTAAAGGATTGAGCATATTTTTGTGGTTATTGCCAAGTCATGGTATTAAATTATAATCTAAGTCTGCATTAAAAGATATATACACACTATATATAGCATGTGAAATTTAATGAAAAGGCAAACTGAGGTAAACCTTTCAGCAAGATCACATTTATTAATAGGGTATGCTGCCTTCCAAAAAAAGAGACAATGGATCTGCCTTGATTGAAGCCAAACCTCCAGAATTGAATGTGAAACTCATTTTTTTAAGCATAGAACGAAGAACAGGTAAAAAAAAATCATATAATTGGCCACCATCAGAGGAGTGAGGAATTATTGAGCACAGCATTTATGGATATTATTATTAGTATATGTAGTATTATTTTATTAGTGGTGTAGCCACTAATCGCTATCTCTAAGGAATTCTTTTGTGAACTGTATGGTTCTCAACTAAATCCTGTAAAGCCAAACACAAGCAACTCTCTTGAAGACTGCTGCTGTGAATAATTTTAAGCTTCTGATCACATAGTATAGTGAACTCTCTATTTATTCAGCAGTAAACTTTCACAGAAACCAAAGCACAACATTCACAATGACATAACATTAACAACTTATAACTAAAGTGGTCTCATATTCTTAAACAATAGATAACATTCAGTAAATCACAATCTGAATCAATCAATATAAAGTACCCATCTAAAGTCTTCTTTCATTTTGATAGGAGACTGGCTTCCAATCATCCTTAAGAAGTACAAAGTACAAAGTACTCCCACCCCTAGGTCACATTGTCTTAATCTCTCATTCAGCACTAAGTACCCAAGTGAAGATCCTTTCATCTTGACTCCAGGCTGACTCCCAAACTCCATGGTTCCTCTTCCATGCTCCCAGTTCTTGCCTGAATTCACCCAACTGTCGCCTGGATCCACAGGAAGGCAGCTCCCAGCTCCCTTTCCAGCTTCCAGTCCAGCTCCACATATCAAGCTTTGGAGAATTAAAATACACACATTGCTGACACTCTCATCAATTCACTTTGTACCCGTGAAATCAACACAGACCAACAGATAGAGCCTTTGTCTGAGAAATTAACACAAATCATAGGTAAATCCCAGGACCTCTGAAAACCCTCCTTCAGGACTTCTGTAAATAGACAAGAAAGTCCTCTTTCAGGGCTTCTGAACCAGCAGTAAGGTCCCAGGGCTTCTGTAACAGCAGCAACATCCTCTATCAGCAGACAGGTATGACAAAGTAACATTAACACAAACAAAACACACAGACAGAGTGCTGGCACCACCATCATCCTTCCTCCCAGTCCTGTTCAGTCCCAGTTCCTTCCTGTTCTGCCGCTTTCTGTTACTTCCTTCCTGTCCCAGTCTTTGTTAAGTTCCTCTCACTGTGGACTTCACAGGTTCTGTTTCTAACAAAGACTTAATATAATCACAGGCAAGATTCAACAACACTTGAGTAAATGAAACAAGGAGCTAAGTACTCCTTTGTTTGCCATTACACATCCTGAGGCCACTCACTGGCAACTGAGGGATTAGGTAAGACCACTTTTTTACTTGATAAAGGTGGGACAAGGTTAAACAGCAAATAAAGATCCCTCTAGGATACATACTGACTTAAGAAGCCACACATTAACACTATCTATGTTGTATTATATTTTTACTTAGTTTGTTAATTATTTCCCAATTACATTAAATCTAATTTAGCCTTCACTAGAGAGTGTTGCAGGGTCACAAATGCAGCCTGCATGTCACAATTTGACACCTTTGTTCAGGGAGACTGAGAAGGAAAGCATCTTTTGTAATTCACAGTGAAGATAAAGCCTTGTTTTAGAAGGAGTGAGACATAAAAAGATATGGAATAATATGGATCTATAATTCAACAGAGATTTTCAGAGTTCATAATCATGGAAGTGGAACACTTGCTAGTAATGATGACATCAAAGGAATGATATTTCTTTCTGTGACAGAAGACATGAGAAATAAAATGATTAGCTGAGATTCTATGGATATCTGAGTGACACGTGGATATGCATATTAAATCCCTTAATATAAAAAAAGAACCTCAAGTGGAAAGACTGCAAGTGAGGTAGTAAGACAGGAGAATGACCTGGAGGCAGGCAGATGAAAGTCATCTGAACCTGCATCTAGGGATCAATTTGGATAGAATGAATCTATAAGATCTAACAAACTATTGATATAGTTGTGAATTATTCAAACCATTCCAGAAAATATTTGGAATTATTAATCAACCAAAAGCATTTACAACACATTTACTATTTGTCAAGCATTGTACTAAATGGTAGTGATAAAAAGAAAAGACAAAAACAGGTCTTTTCTTCAGAAGCTTATATTCTGAGGACTTCTAGGAGCCAAGATGGGGGAGTAAGCAGTAAATCCCTGTCATCCTCCAATTTTCACCTCCAACCAACCAACCAACCAATCACAAAATAATGCTCCAGAACAAATCCTGGAATAGTAGAGCCAGCAGAAAGATGGGGTGGAGCAATCTCAGCAGACTTGAAGGACCAGCAGAAAAGGTCCATATCACTCAGGTAAAAGGGGAGCACAGTTCAGGATAGGAAGCATACCAAGAAATCAGCATCAAGTCCCACCTCAGCAAACTAGCATGAGATCCTGAGCCCCAGTGAGGTGCAGCAGACAAATGGCAACATCAGGACCCTTGTGTGCCTTAGTGTAGCCAGGGGAACTGGCAGATTACAGATTTGAGAAGCCCCATGTGTTTTGGAGTAGTCCCATGTAGGCATCCTATGGCAGCTGGACCTCTGTGTGCTTTGGTGTTGCTTGGGGTCAACATGTATCCTCCAGTGGCAGGACCTACATGTGCTTCATTGCAGCCCAGGGTAACCAGGTGTCCCCCTTGAGCCAGACCTTTGCCTGCTTCAGTGTAGCCCTGGATGAACATAGAAAAACCCACCAGGCCTCAACACATGCCAGACATCACCACTAGGAGCCCAGTTTACCACTACATAAGCTACCAGACCCCTTATAGCCTCCAAAAACACCAGACAACCCCTGCCCCACCCCCACAGCACAGCACTAGACAAGAGGGTCTCCCATGGGCTTCATAGCACCAACCATGCAGCACCAGGTAAACAGCTAGGTCCTGCAGCCACTAGCACCATAAGCCAAAGACAGTACTCCTTCCATCTTGGGAATGGAGTTCAAACTTAAAATAAAGAAAAAGGTCCCCCAAAGTAGTAGGTGAGTAGAAAGCAACAAAAAAAAGAATCTGACCATAGAAAGTTATTATGGTGACAGGGAAGATGAAGACACACTGAGAAGAGGACAGCAATGGCAAAATATGTCTAGGTGAAACCCCAAAGAAAAACAGGAAATCATCTCAAACTCAGGAAGAATTCATGGAACAGCTCCAAAAGGAGCTTCGTATAAGGGAGGTAGAAGAAAAAACGGGGGAAAGAAATGAGAGAGATGCAAGAGAATGATGAAAAAAGACTCAACACCTTGGAAGATTGCTTAAAAAGTAGAATTGACCAAACAGAAAAGGAGATACAAAAATTCACTGAAGAAAATACCTCCTCAAAGAGTCCTTGTCCAAATGGAAAAGAATGTACAAAAACTACCTAAGGAAAACAACACCTTAAACGTTAGAATTGGGCAAGCAGAAGCTAATGACTCTATGAGACATCATGAATCAATCAAACAAATTCAACAGAATGAAAACAGAATGGAAGAAAATGTGAAATACCTTAGAGGAAAAACAACCATAATGAAAAAGGAGAACCTGAACGGTATCTTTCAAGAAATTATCGAGGAAATCTGCCCTGATATCCTGGAACCAGAGGGTAGAATAGGCATTGAAAGAATTCACCAATCACCTCAGGAAAGAGATCCCCATATAAAAACCCCAAGGCACATTATAGCCAAATTTCAGAACTATCAGGTCAAGGAAAAAACACTGGAAGTATCCAGAAGGAAACAATTCAAATATTGAAGAGTCACAATCAGGATTATACAGGACTTGGCAGCTGCAACATTAAAGGACTGGACATCCTCAAACATGATATTCCATAGGGCAAAGCAGCTAGAACTACAAAAAAGAATCGCATAGCCAGCAAAATAGTTTTCAATAGTTAAGAGAAGAATGGGGAGATCTGTATAAAGTAAATCAGAGTGAAGAAAGCAGTGGAATCAGGAAAATAATAATGTAAAGGAAAGGAATGATAAAAATTAAGCTGAATATTGAGTAAGTATAATTACGAGTCATAGTCTCAGAAAGGAAATTAGGATATTTACCTTCTTCATTTCATTACAGAAATCATAGATTTAGAGATAGAAGGAACTTTCATCATCATTTTATCTAACTCTCAATTCTTATAGATAAGGAAATAGTTCCAAAGAGATAAAGTACTTATCCAGGGTCACATAAAATTAAGGAGTGAAGGGAGGATTTGAAACAAAGGATCAAATCTAGCATTCTTCTCACTGTACCATGCTTAGTCCTCCAGGTAATAGTGTTGGAGGCTGGAGAAGGGGATATTATAGGTATAGGATGTTACATATATTCTTAAGACACAGTCACTGTGTCAACTGGTTATTTTTTTTCATAGTTGTCTTCAGTTATAAGGAAAGAGTCATTACATATGAATAGGAGTAAATATGGAAATGGTTACATATAAAAATAAAATGGCATAAATAAGTTATTTTAAAAAACTGATAAGGGGCATTTTAGAATAACATCTGTTAAAATGAAAATATTCTCCCACTTCACAAGCTTCATATTGAAAATAAGAAACCTATGCTCAGTCAATATTTTCACATAATCAAAGCAAAGTCCCTCCTTAAACAAACACATGATTATCACTGGGACCAGAAGAGTATGTCTTCCTACCAAAGACTAAACAAAGGCTAATATCTGCAGCAAGAAAGAACCATTGGTGAATCCATGAATCAGAGGTTCTATTTATAGGCATTTTCATGAAGGATAACTATCCCTTAGCTCAAGCAAAATTGTATACCTTGATTACAGATAACAGGATAGGAAAGTATTGACTAAGGTTCACAAGTTTGTGCTTCAAAAAACATAACTTTGAAATACAGTTTTGAAATAGAAATAAATTCTCTCTTGTAGCAGAAATGATGAAACTGAGGGCAGAAGTTCTCAATTTAAATAAACAACAAAAAAGGTAAAGTTTAAAAGAGCATTACAAACAGAATTTTAATTAACAAATTTGCTAATTCATTCTTCTTGCTTCCTAATGTGTCTTAACTGAATTCAAAGAAACACACTCACACACATATATCATTGAATGGTATAAAAGAATGGACAAATGAATGATAGAGTTGGCAGAGATCAGGGCCAACGTTCAAGCTCTGATAATTACTTAGGTATATGATCTTGAGCAAATTATTTAACTTCTTTTTTAGGTCTCCATTTCCTGAACTGAAAAATGATAACAGTAATTTTCTCACAATGGCTCTATAAAGTACCACAACCTCTCTTATTGTGAGGAAAAACAGTTTGTAAACTTCTAAGTCTGATATCAATGGGTTGCTATTCATAGAATTCTAGATTTAAACCTGGAAAAGATCTTAAAAGCCATAGAATTCAACAGCCCTCCTTCCCACACAAAGGACATATTTTGCATATGAAGAAATATAGGACCTAAGAGGTTAAGGTTCTTGCAGGGGGTCACATAACTAGTAAATAAATGAGGGAAGATTTCGATAGAGATCCTCATGATTCCACATTGAGTACCCTATGCACCATACTATCACCTTGTGGTCTCTCAATCCATTAATATCTATCACTAACTCCCTTGAAGATAGCGAAGAACTGCAAGCAAAGATCCTTCTAAGGAAAACAAACAAAACCAAGATGTCCTGTGTCCATTCACTGAAACTATGAGAAACTCTTTCATTCTCCACTATTATCTTTACACTCCATATCTATTATTATATGATTAGAAGCAGCAAATTAGATAGTAGGGGTGTGGGGGGGAAGGAGACAGTGGCAACAACAGACACACCAACAGTAGCAAGAAGTAGTAGATAAAATCCAGATTGTGAGGGAGGTGATACTAAAAATAAAACCTAAAGAATGAAAAAAAGAAGACTAAAAGCATAAATCCAGGACTGATTGAGCATAAGAGGCAAATATAACAGTGGCCATACCTAACACAGAATAAAAGTTGAATTGGACTTAAGAGAAAGATCATTGAAGTGAGATTCAGAGACCTAGGTTACAGATCACTTTGGCACTAATTTACTACAGGACCGTAGGAAAGTCATGCAAAACCTCTATAGTTTCTATTTTCTCATCTCTTTAAATAAAGAAAGTGAATATTCATTAAAATTCCTTCTACATTTGAGATACTGTGATTCTCTACCTTCCTTGAAGGTATATTGAATATACCAGGGACAGGGAACCTGTGGCCACAAGGTCACATGTGGCCCTCTAAGTCCTCCAGTGTCTAAGTCCTCTTTGACTGAATTCAAAATTCACAGAGTTCAAAGGGCCACACTTGAGAACCACATGTAGCCTCAAGGTCACAGGTTCCCCATCCCCTGGATATTGAATATATGCAGTTTAAGGTGGGGAAGTATGGGATATATTTTTTAATTGAGGAAAAATATTAGAGATTTAAAAATATTGGTCATTTAAAGCAGTGGAGTTCATATACTTGGAAAATTTGCTTATATATAATATCTTCTAAATGAATTAAATAAATTTGATACATGCACAGATGAAGTCCTTGAAAAAGCAAAATCTTTTAGAAAATTGTTGACATGTATAAAGGGAATAGGGCAGTTAGGAGAAATGGTGTCTGGAGTGCTGGGCCTGGAGTCAGGAAGAATTAAATTCAAATCCATCTTCAAACACTTACTAGCTTTGTTAGCCTGGGCAAGTAACTTAACCCTGTTGGCTTCAGTTTCCTCATTTTTAAAATAAGTTGGAGAAGGAAAAGGCGAACCACTCTAGTACCTTTGCCAAGAAAACCCAAATAGGGTCACAAAGAGTTAGGCATAACTGAATTGACTGAACAACAAAATAAAAGGAATATATGATGAAAAAATTAGAAAGAAATCAAAATTTTCACTGATATATTCTATAGCAAACTATATCTTTTCAATCACATAACTGATTGAGAGATGTAGATAATACAGTCTCATTGTGCTTGGGACAGTCATTGATTACCTTCCCCACCAATTATAAGCTAAAAATATTTTTCAAAAAACGATTTGTTTTGTGACTACATGTAGTCAAGCAAAATGAATTCCCTTAGTGTCTTCACAAAAAAAAAATCTATCAGCATACTACATGTGTGTGTGTGTATATATATATATGTATATATATATACTACATATACTAAATTTTTTTCTTCTGCTTCTGCTTACTTCACTCTGCATCAATTCATGTATGTCTTTCCATGTCTTTTTTGAAATCATATATTTCCTCATGTATCTCAACAAAACAATCCTCCATCAATATTTGTTGATTATTTAAAAAAAAAACATCGAGTCAATACATGGGATAATTTTTTGCTCTTCTCCAAGAAGGTGTCCTCCATTAATATGCCAAAATCATACAGGATTCTTTGAAAGATGTAAGAGAGGTAGGCTTATTCATATTCTTTATAGCAAACCTTGATTACTAATATTATAGATTTACTATTATCCCAGACTTAAAAATGGAAGGGACCTCACAGGTCATCTATTCCACTTCCTTCACTTTACAGTAGTTGAAACTGATGTCCAGAAAGACCAGGTGACTTTCCTAAGATCACGGAAATAATAAGTGGCAGCACATTTTTCCTACTGCACCGTATGGAGGTTATGACAGATAGCTAGATTGGCAACCCCCTATAGTATAAGGCCATCAGCAAAAAATACATTGGAAAAAAATGGTTAATGGAGTAAGAAATTGACTCATCATTGAGTAGGAAGTGAGTGGGCTGGATTGCCTTTGGAAAATAACATTATTCCTTTAATAACTACAAGTTTCTTCCTGAAATAAAAGTATCTTATAACAGCATTATTTCTGTAGGTTGCAAGTCATGAAATACAATGTATGTGTATATGTGCAATGTCTGTGTATTTGGAACACTTAAAAGATAGCAGAGAGTGAAGGGTGCATAATATATGTAAGATGAAGTATTTTACTACAAAATGTCATAAAGGATATCATTTGAAAGTTTTCTGACCACAATTGAATCATCATATATTGAGAGCATGGAAAAACTGATGAATAATCAATGTGCCCCCTTTACCTGCATAAAATGAAAGAGATTTGAGGAAGACCCAAAGAATATTGTGTTTACCCTCTGTCAGAGGTCATGATCACACAAGATGAGAAGACATGGATGGGTTGTAATCTGTATATTGGACCAAGGACCCATATCAGTGCCATCAAAGATCCATCAAAATATGAAAATAATGTGTTGAACCTGACCAAGTGATAAATGATGCTTCTATTCCAAGTCTAACAGTAATTTTGCTAGTTCATGTGTGTGTATGTGCTCAGTGTCCCTAAAATGAGTACAGTTAAATCATAATTTATTTGAAAAAGAAGTATCCACATGTCTATAAAAATATAAATAAACAGGGGCAGCTAGATGGTGCAGTGAGTAAAGCACCGGCCCTGGAGTCAGGAGGATTTGAGTTGGGTTCTGGCCTCAGACATTTAACACCCACACAAAAAAAACTATCCATGTAACCTTGGGCAAGTTACTTAACCCAAATTGCCCTCCAAATGGCAAAAAAAATAAAAAATAAAAAAAGATAAACAACAATTATTTAGTAGATAGGCATTGTATTTATACACATACATTCTTAAGCTAAATATCATATGAATGTATGCTATCTTAAGTTAGATGTGATTACACTATCTCAAATGACAAGGGAACATTTGACAGAATGTGATATTAATTATCATTTGTAATTTTTCTTTTATTCTTAGGGGATGGTGGTGATGGCTGTGGCAGATGAGCTTGTTAGTCCTGGAAACCCTTGGAAGTAAATCTAGCCTCATGGAACTATTCTCATCCTTCTCTGAAGAGGTCTTATTTTCCTGTATCTATTTGTAAGAATTAATCCTATTAAGAAAATAATGTTTGTTCTTGAACTTAATGCTGCTAAAAATATCATTTATCATGCAAACCAATGAACAGGATCAACCTAGTGGCCTGTTACTTTATGAATCAATGTTGGTCTAATTATATGTTAAATCTCCACAATTGGACTCCACTGGAATTGAACCATTCTGTTCTAAGGTCAGTCTAGTGTAATTACCCCTCTCTCAATAGGTGCATGATTGTTCTGAGACAAATAACAGCAAAAAGTCTACAGTGTCTTAATTGAGGATTTTGTGTGTGTGTGTGTGTGTGTGTGTGTGTGTGTGTGTGTTAGGAAGATAGAAAAACAGAGATAAGGAGAAACTAGACAGAAAGAAGATCAGAGGTACTATCTAAATGGTCGACTAATGAGCCCTTTTTCCCCTTATACATGTAGTTTAAAATGAAAAAACAATCAAATGAATATATTATAAATTCACCAAGATACATAGCTACAGCTTAAATCTACTAATCTCATTACAAAGGCATTTTGTTGATGTGTAGTTTTTTTAATCAGTAGTGAATTCTATTGTAGTCATAGATACATATGAGATAATCAATTAGTCATGGAGTTGATTTTAATAATATTCTAGAGATCACTGCTGCCCTATGTATTGTGCAGTTGTATCCCTTGGGGCACAATATTTCTTGAACCCTAAGGTCCTCAACCCCCTTCATTTATGTGGATCACAGATCATTGCTAGAAGGGACCTTAGGGATAGTTGATTCCCTAAATTGAAGCACAAGGAGGTTAAAATCGTTGTAATGGTCACACCACTAGTATCTAAGAGGAGATATGAACTTGAGTTCCCCTGATTCTAAGTCCAGCACTCATAAATCCATTATTCATTATGAAGTCTCTCATTTCCTCTCATTTGGATCACATTATTATTTATTTTCTGATTTTAATTCCATAAAACACTAGAAAGGATCATTTTGTCCCCAAAACCATCATATACTGCGATAATTCCACCCCATCACTAAGGAAACAAGGAAGCTAATTCCTTATAACAGGGTATGGCTGATTAAATTAACTGACAAATAAAATTAGGTAGGAAGGAAAGGGTAGTGACCAAACATGTTTATATCCTTAAGTCAAATCCCTAGGAAAGAGATTAGGTATAGTAGATAGATTGGTGGGCCTGGAGTCAAGAAGACTCATCTTTGTGAGTTAAATCTGTCCTCAGATACTTTTTAGCTGTGTGACCCTGGGCAAGTCACTTAACCCTGTTTGCTCAGTTTCCTCATCTCAAATGAGCTGGAGAAGGAAATGATTAGTCACTCTGATATCTTTGCTAGGAAAACTACAAAAAGGGGTACAAAGAGTTTGAATAGACTGAAATGACAGAACAACAACAGGGAGGAGATAAGCATGGATTTAGGATAGGAAGGATTCAGTTCTATCCCACCCATGAGGAAGGAGGGAACAGAAAGGATCAAGTAACAGCTAGCTAGTCAATTCAGCACTCCATAGTAACCCCAAGTACTTTAAAAAATGCGTTGTCCTTGGTGGAATATTTATGCAGCCAATCCTATATAAAGAGACACCTTTGTGTCTAGGAGAATCAAATGTTTGTCAGGCTCTATCACCCACTATAATTTCAACAAATTCATAGTTATAGTAGTAGAAACATCCACAAGGTACCCACACTTTCATGAGACCAACAATAAATCATAATTTAGTACTGTCCAATTAAATAAAGGAGAGTGACTACTCCATCTCATACGCCAAATATTGTGTTTTGTGTATACTTCTGAAGTACACAATTATAGTAGAATTCAAAGACATTGTAGAGATTATCTAGTCCAACTAGTCTATTCTGATGACAAACTCAGAGATCCAGAGAGGTTAATTGACTTGTCAAAGAACACACACAACTGTGTGACTATATATAATTAAGTGACACTTTATATAGTTATTGACAAAGCTAGGCTTAGAATTCAGGTGTCTTGACATACAATCTAGTGCTCTTCACACGATAAGATAACATTTAATGATTACACTAAATTGTCTTCCAACTTCTTAGTTTTCAGGTTCAAGAACTTCTAAAATCCAATGACATATCTAGGCATATATAATAGTTTAATAATTCATCAGTTCCTCCCACATATATAGAAGGCTATATAATATGGAAAAAAGGGACATTAATTGCGATATTTGATAGAGATCTATTCTCATGTAGGGATGGAAGGAAGTGAAGGAAAGAGAGGGGAAGAGAAGAAGGGAAGAAAAGGAAATGGAAAAAAAGAAAGGAAGGAAAGGGGAGGAACATAATAAACTATGTGGTATAGATTAAAAAGGAATGCATAACAAAAAATAGGACAAAAGTGAAAATTGCCATTTAGATACAGATAACAGAATACATAATATTTCACACTTCATAATACACATAAATTGTTTTACATTACTTTTGATAAGAGGCAAAACAAATCAACATTTCTATCTTCTTTGTTTTAAAGAAAAAATCTTTTGTGAACTCACACTTTAATATGGTCAGCCCATTAACTAACATATGGTGGGGAGTGGGTGGTAATGAGCTCTACATGAGTGTTTCAATTCTACATGTAAATTCGCTTGTCTGACGCCCTGTCATACCAGAAGATAGATATTGTTCTGCTTGAATCTTACACTGAATCATTTAATACTTTAAATTCTTATTAACAATCTGTGGCACCAAAGTCATGTGTCCTGGCAAAGATACTTGATGGAAGGGGCAAAAATAATTTTTAAAAAAATAGATATTGAATTTAAAAGCTTTGCTTTTAAAGTAATATCTATCTTTTAAAAGAAAATCAAGGGCATTAATTATGATAGTCTTCATTCCTCTACTTCATTCAGATCCTAAAATCTCTCTACATAATCCCCCATTCTCTCTTCCTTTATTCCAGTCTCTGAGAAAGAGATGTTACTTCTCCTTGGCAAGGTCAATTCATTTCATATGTGTCTTTACTGTCATTCTCTCCCATTTCAACTAACAACTTCCTCTTTCTATCATTCCTTAGCTCTCTCTCCTCCTTAATTTGACCTTATCTTCTGGCTTTCCCTGCACTATCAGCAAACATGACCATACTAATGTCTCTCCAACCCTAAGGGAAAAAAAAAAGTCTTCACTTGTCATGCCTTTCTTTCAAGCTCCAGTCAGACCTCTGTTTCCTTTCATTGTCAAACTAATAGAAATTTAAAAAAAAAGGTTTCTAAACTCATTGCATATACTTTCTCACTTCTTGTTAACTTTTCCAACCTTTGCAGTATAGCTTTTCCCCCCACCTTTTAAAGGAAACTTTTATCCAGTCAATGAAATGAAAATGATCTTTATATTCCTAAATCAAATGACCTTTTTTTTTCATCCTTCCTGAGTTCTCTGTAGCATTTGACATTATATATCATTCCCTTTTCCTTGATTCTCTCTCCTTCTTTGACTTCCATGACACTGCTCTCTCCTGGTTTTCCTCTTACCTGGGGGACTCATCCTTCATGGCATCTTTAGCGAATTGTCATCCTTGTTCTAAACCCCATACATCAATGTGAAACTAGAACACCCTGTCCTTCTTCCTCTTTCCTATCTCTCTGCTCTCTTAGTGACCTAACCTTCTCCCATGAATTCAATTATCATCTCTACAAAGATAACTTCCAAATCTGTATATCCATTCCTAATCTCTCTTTTAGCTTCCAGTCTCACATCATCAGTGACCGATTGAACATCACTCCTGAAAGGCACATGGGAATTTCAAGCTCAAAAATGGCAAAAGTTGAACTTGTTATCTTTCTCCTTACTCCTACCCACAATGCAAATTTCTGTTTTTCTGTGGGGGTCACTCCAATTGTGATTACCAAGGATAGTTACATTCTCAGCATTATTTTTTGTACTTTTCTTCCTTATTCCCCAATATTCAAGCAATTGTCAAGTCTTTACAACAATTTCGACTTCCATTTCCTTTTTATTCTCACAGCTACCATGTTATTACAGGCCTTTTTCATCTGTTGTGTGGACTATTAGATCTTCTTGCCCATTTGCTCTATCTCTTCTTTAAACTGTTTTCTACTCTAGTGTTTTCCAGGTTTTGTTGTTCTGCAAGCTTCATTGACACATATCACATATACACACACATTTTATGAATCCATAGGGTAATTTAACATACTACTCATAATATTCTTTTAGAATTATTCATTGCCTACTTACAATACAATGACAACAAACATAATGCTTCAAATACATGCATGCTTGTTACAGATGAAAAAATATGTTTGCAGTATTGCTTCATGCTTAAAGTACCATGAAAGCAGTTTTTAGCAGGAAGTTCTTGGACCATTTCTTGAACCTGCAAGGGATTCACAGACCATGACATAGGAATCACCATTCAATCCCATTCTCCACTGTCAAGATACCAAGACAATCCTCCTGAGGCACATATATGATCATGCCATACCATGATAAAAAATTCTTCTGTAACTCTATTTTCAGTAGGTTAAAATCCAAGTTTCTTCTATGGCATTTGTATAACAACATTCCAGCTTAAATCTACCATTCCAGTCTTATTTCATTTTACTTCTTCTTACACATTCTAGGTTCAAGACAAATGGGCCCATTTGTTGTTCTTAGAAACTCAAAACAAGCTTTTCCCATACTTGAAAGCTCTTTCTTCCCCTACTTCTGCTTCTTAAAATACTTTCTTTCCTCCCCTCAGCTTAGGCACTACTGTCTTCAATGGGAAATCTTTCCCAATTTTCCTAATTGTTAGTGTCTTTTTCATCTTTAAATTTTCATGCATTTCCATGACTGTTTACATATGTTATCCCCTGGTAGAATGTACATAAGGCCCTTGAAATTAGGGTCTGTTGTTTTTAGTCTTTGTTGTTTTTTTTTCTTTCTTTTAGTCATTGCATTTCTAGAGACAGATGTAGTGACTTGCATATAGAATAAGCTTAATGTATGTTGGATAGATATGCCTTTTATATATATATATATTCATCATGAATTTGAACATGAAACTATGTCTTGTTATTTCCTACTTTCAAAATAATAGTGTCTATGTGGGATGTGTGTGTGTGTGTGTGTGTGTGTGTGTGAGAGAGAGAGAGAGTATGTATACAAATACAAGGGTTCTTTTGTTTTAGAGAAGGGAGGCATCAAAAGTGAAGTCCATAGCTCATTTATGCATTATTACTCTATTTTTTTCAATCACATACCTTTGTATCTAATAAAAGAAAAGACTATGGACAGATAATACAGAAATCAAAGAAGAAAGTACTCATAATATGACAGTTTATTGTATTCCTGAAATGCTGAATGACCATGCCTATGTTAGGGAACAATGGGAAAAAGCTTTCCTGTGTCAATATTACACATTCATGAAGGCAGCAATTACCAATGGAAGGAACAAACACACCAGTTTCTGGAATTTTGTCATTATTCATCTGTCCCAGGATGGTTTGTCATTCAGCTTGTTGCTTTTGGTACATCCCTTTTAATGCTAATGGCCATATGTGTGCATTTAGCAATTCTCTCAGAATCTGTAACAGGGTCAAGGAACCTTGGTCTAGTACATGGTCTCATTCCTATGGCTTCCTGTTTGCTTAAATATTCATAGGACACAGTCGTTCCAAAGAAAACACACATCCTTTCAAAATCATTTCTATTTTTGCCCACACTAAAACCATGTCACAGTTGGCAGAGTGATTGATTATATCCTGCAAAACACATCCTACATTTATTCATTTATGGCAGTGTTGATGCCACGAAATGCCTTTCTTGTTCATGTAAGATCGTGGGTAGCTTAATGCAAAATTACTTAACAGCCTTTCAAGTTAAATAAAAGCAGACATACCTATGCTGATAGCAACAAAAACCATGTGTACACCATACAAATCAATGATCTACAAAGAATTTTGATGTTTATTTAGTTAACCTAAATGTTCAAAAACATCAGAAGTGATATTTTTGACAGTTGGCCAGAACATCTATTTTGTAACTTTCCTACTGGCTGGGCTCTTAGGGGAAGAATCATTACAAAAGCTTCAGTGATTTTTCTGTGACTACTGAATGTTTAATCACACAGAATGGCAGAATTTTTAAGAATGAATGGTGATGACTTTGAAAGATCTATTATAAAGGGTGGAGTCTTAGCTGCAAAAACAAGCTTTCTATTGACTAACAGGATATCACTAGCATAAAGTATTCTCTCGTGAGCAATGCACAGAAGACAGTTCAGTGAAGTGCTTTTTCTACTGGACACCAGGTATAGTGGGCCTCAGGAAAAATATGGGGGAGAGGGGGAATAGATCACTGGAAAAAGTAGAAGTGACACATAAAGCACTTATGGAAAATAGAATATATAGCATAACTGATTTCGGTGGGGCTAGGGAGCAAGAACTAATTGAATCTAATTCTCACAGGGATCAGATAATATGAATATGTCCACAACATGCCAGGAATTATGATAACACACACACACAAACACATTTGTATACATACAAATGCAGACTCTTTATATACAAACATACACATGTATACACGTACACACATATACACACACAACACAGAGCATGCATATATATACACACATATACATGTATGTATACATATATGTACAGATACATACATGAAAACCCATTTGGGCAGTGATTGTGACAAAATAAGATCATTTCCTCTTGAGGTTTTCTTAAAAGCAAATTTGAAAGTCTCTGAACATTATATGGTCTTTTGATTCAATTTATTTTTAAAAGCAATTAATAAAATAGCCACTTCACTCTCAGAGAACTTTTTTTTCCTTTTAAATTTATTTATTTTTAGTTCACAACATTCAGTTCCACAAGTTTTGAAGTTCCAAATTTTCTTCCCCTCCCTCTATCCCTCTTCCCCTGCCAAGGCATCATGTAATTTGATATAGGTTCCACGTATACCTTCACATTAAACATTAGTCAAATTATAATGAAGAATTATAATCAATGAAATGAACCACAAGAAAGAAGAAATAAAACAAAGTAAAAAAGAGAGCAAGCAAGTAGTTTGCTTCAATATGCATTCAGACTCTGTAATTATTTCTCTGGATGTGGATAGCCTTTTCCATCATGAGTCATTTGGTGTTGTCTTATAACCTTGCATTGCTGAGAAGAGCCCAGTCTATCAAAATTAGTCATCACAGATACAATGTGTCTGTAATTGTGTACAATGTTCTCCTGGTTCTGCTCCCCTCACTCAGCATCAGTTTACATAAGTCTCTCCAGGCTATTATGAAGTTCGACCATTCCTCATTTCTTATAGCACAATAGTTTTCCATTATATTCATATACAAGAACTTGTTTAACCATTCCTTAATTGATGGGCATACCCTTGATTTCCAATTCTTTGCCATCACAAAGAGAGCTGCTATAAATATTTTTATACATAAAGGTCCTTTTTCCACTTGCATGATCTCTTTAGGATACAGCCCTAGAAGTTGTATTGCTGGGTTAAAGGGTATGTACATTTTTGTAGCCCTTTGAGCACAGTCCTAAATTGCTCTCCAGAATGGTTGGGTTAGTTCACAATTCCACTAACAATGCATTAGTATTCCACTTTTCTCACATCTTCTCCAGCATTTATTGTTTTCCTGTTTTGTCATGTTAGCCAATCTGGTTGGTGAGATGTTGTAGCAGCAAGCACCCCAGTATCCCAAGGGTGTTTGCCAACACAGGTTCTTAGATCTGCTTTTCTAAAGGAAAGCAACTCAAAATGGGTTAACAAGCTTACTTTAATCAATCAAACATAATATCATTTAGCTAGTTCAGGGGGAAAAGGTCAGCACCCCGAACTTCACAGTATATACACAGAAGTTACAAGACAGAGAAACAGATCAAGCAGACAGGCTTCCAAACTGTCCAATCATTACATCCATACCAAATCACAGTTACCAGAGAGGGAAGCATCAGCATCTGGGTTTTCAAAGCCAGGGGGCTCTCAACAGCTGCCAGAATCTCATCTGGTCAAGTCACACAACACTTCTCAAAGTGAATCCCAAAGCAAAGCCTCACCTCAGGGATTATATAGCTTTCTCCTGGGTCAGAGAATGTAACTACCCTCTTGACCCACTGCCGAATCACACAACATCAAGATGTAGGCATTCCTGAAAATGAAGCCTCCTGCCATAGGGCTCCATGTGACCACATTCAGCCTATTTGGGGGCAGAGTATAATTTCAAATCAAGGAAGGTTCTCAAAGTCTCTTAAGCCTATCAAAGGGCCTAGGGGCAGGGAAGATCTTTAAATTTGCATTTCCATTACAGATGTGGCACCTAAGAGTTGTTTTCATTTGCATTTCTCTAATCAATAGTGATTTAGAGCATTTTTTCATATCATTATAGATATATTTAATTTCTTCCTCTGTAAACTGTCTATTCATATCCTTTGACCATTTATCAATTGTGGAATGACTTGCAGTCTTATAAATTTGACTCAGTTCTCTGTATATTTTAGAAATGAGGCCTTTATCAGACACATTGGTTCTAAAAATTCTTTCCCAATTTTCTGCTTCCCTTCTAATCTTGGTTGCATTGGTTTTGTTTGTACAAAAATTTCTCAATTTAATGTAATCAAAATTATCCATTTTGCATTTTGTAATACTCTCTCTTGTTTGGTCATAAATTCTTCCCTTCTCCATACATCTGATAGGTAAACTATTACTTGCTCTTCCCAGATTGCTTAGTGTCAGCCTTCATATCTAAATAGTGAATTGCTTTTGATTTTATTTTGGTATACTGTGTAAGATAATAGACTACACACAGTTTCTGTCACACAATTTTCCAATTTTCCCAGGAGATTTGTCAAATAGTGTGTTCTCATCCCAGAAGCGGGAGTCTCTGTGTTCATCAAACAGTAGAGCACAACAGTCACTGACTACTGTGTCTTGTGTACCTAATCTATTCCACTGATCCACCATTCTATTTCTTAGCCAGTACCAAGTAGTTTTGATGACTGCTGCTTTATAATACAATTTAAAATCTGGTATGGCTAGGCCACCTTCCCCAGTATTTCTTTTCATTAATTCCTTTGATATCCTGGAGCTTTTGTTCCTCCAGATGAATTTTGTTATTATTTTTTCTAGCTCTATAAAACATTTTTGGTACTTTGATTGGTATGGCACTAAATAAGTAAATTAATTTAGGTAAAATTGTCATTTTTGTTATAGTAGTTCAGACTAACCATAAACAACTGATGTTTTCCCAATTATTTAGATATGACTTTATTTGTTTGAAAAGTGTTTGTTTTGTAATTATGTTCATATGATTCCTGTGTTTGTTTTGACAGGTAGACTCCCAAACATTTTACAATGTCTACAATAACTTTAAATGGAATTTATCTTTCTATTTCTTACTGTTGGGCATTGTTAAAAAGATATCGGAGTACTAAGGATTTATGTGGGTTTATTCTATATCCTGCAACTTTGCTAAAGTTATTTATTATTTCAAGTAGTTTTCCACTTGATTCTCTAGGATTCTCTAAGCATATCATCTCATTATCTGCTTTGTCTCTTCTTCACCTTTTCTAATTCCTTTAATTTCTTTTTCTTCTCTTATTGCTATAGCTAACTAGCTAACATTTCTAGTACCAAATTGAATAACAAGAGTGATAGTGGACATCCTTGTTTTAGCCCAGATCTTATGGGAAAAGCTTCTAGCTTATCCCCATTACATATAATTCTTCCTGATGGTTTTAGGTAGATACTACTTATTTTAAGGAAGACTCAATTTATTCATATGTTTTCTAGTGTTTTTAATAGGAATGGGTGTTGTATTTTGTCATGAGCTTTTTCTGAATCTATTGAAATAATCATATGGTTTCTACTAGTTTTGTTGTTGATATGATTGATTATGCGGATAGTTTTCCTAAAATTGAACCAGTCTTGCATTCCTGGAATAAATCCTACCCTATCAAAGTACATCATTCTTATGATAAGTTGCTGTAATCTTTTTTACTAACATTTTATTTAAAAAATTTGCATCTATATTCATTAGGGAAATTGGTCTATAATCTCAGGGCCCTTTTAATCCTTATTTCCTTATATTTAAGAATCTAGACAGGACATTAAAATTATTGTGGTTTCATAAGAATAACAGTGTATGCCAATAACTAATAATGCTAATAATATTAATAGCTATATGTTACTTTAAGTTTTACAAAGAATTTTATAATTCTGATTTTAGTTTATCCTCAAAGCAACCAGGGAGACAGGTGATATTATTATTCCTATTCTACAGATGAGAAAACTGAAACTAAGAGAAGTTAAGTAACTTGCTTGCATTCACATAGCTAATAATTGTCTGAGGAAGGATTTGAAATTAGGTTTGTCTCCAGATCCATTGCTCTCTCCTCTTTGCCACCTTGATGATACACCCTAAATATTCACAATGTGGAGAATACTTTTAGAGGAGGTAAGAGGAAAGGGAATCAATAGGTGTTTCTTTGTTTTTTTTTGTTTGTTTGTTTTGTTTTGCTTTAACTATGTCACACAACTATAATAACTTCTGGGGAGACAAAGAAAGGCAAAAACATATTCTGTATCCATGACGTGCAAACACTGTAATGGGAGGAGACAGTATATAATAACACTGCATGGATTAGATATATACAGTGTAAATGGAACTTAATGTCAGAAGGAAGGGCAGGGAAAACTGGGAAAAGCATCTTAAAAGAGATAGGATTTGAGGTGAGTCTTAAAAGAAGCCAGAGAAGGTGGGAGGTGGGAGTGAAGAGGGAGAGCATTCCAGGTGGTGAAGAATCAGTGAAAATGCTTGGGACATAAGAGTATCAAGAGAAAGGAACAACAAAAAGGTCAGTGTAGCCACATTGTGTGGGCAGCTAGGTGGTTCAGTGGACAGAGCACTGGGTTTGTAATCAGGATTCTTTATGAGTTCAGATATTTACTAGCTGAGTGACCCTGGGCAAGTCACTTAACCCTGCTTACCTCAGTTTCCTCATCTGTTAAATGGGTTGTAGAAGAAAATGTAAAAAAAAAAAAGGAGAAGAAAATGGTAAGCTACTCAAGAAAATCCCAAATGGGGTCACACAGAGTTAGACACAACTGAAAAATGATTGGACAAAGCTAAATCATAGAATAGTACATAGAAGAGAATAAGATATAGCATATACCTAGAAAGGTAGGAAGGTATTGGGTTGTGAAACTATAGTTTTATAGTAAATTCACATTTATCCTTTCTATTAGAGAATCAGGGGCCGGTTTTTAAGGAACCAGAAAACCTTACATATGTTGCCTCTATTAGAAGGTAAGCTCCTTAAGGGTTATATCTTTAGCAAAGCTTTTTAAAATTCATTTATTCAATTAACAATATGTATTTTTTGTCTCTTTTACCTCTCCTCTCCCCATGGGATGGGGTTGTGGGGAGAGGAGAAAAACAAAATCCTCATAACTTATATGCAGGATCAATTAAAACAAATTCCTACATTGACTATGTCTAAACAAGGAGGCAGGTACCATTTTTTCATTACCAGTCTTCTGGAATTATAATTGATCAATATCTCAAAGAGAGATTTTAAGTCTAAATTGTTCATTTTCCTCTTGTTTTAGAATATAAATTCCTCTCTTGGTTCTTTTCATTTCACTGTCTATCAGTTCATGAAAGCTTTCCCAGATTTCTCTGTATCACAAGGTGGTTACCCTTATCTTGGGCAAGTCACTTAACTTTGCCTCATTTTCCTCATGTGTAAAATGAGCTGGAGAAGGAACTGGTAAATCATTCCAGTATCTTTGCCAAGAAAACCCCAAATGAGGTCACAAAGAGTTGAACGTGACTGAACAACAAAATTGTTTGACAAAGAGGCCCATTAACCTCATTTCAAGTCCTACTAGTCCAATACAAATCATCAAATTAACTTGGTAGGAAAAAAAATGAAAGGGAGGCTATTTAATGTTTTTACAAATCACTACACTAAGTGCTTTCTTATGTTCTAGTTAATGACATGTTAATTTCAAAGCACAGAAAGTTTATTTCTCTAGGATATTTGAGGGGAAAGGCAGAGTGAATAATGTAATATATTTAGTAGAATCACCTAGAAAAGCAAATGTTTTTGTTAATAATCACACAAATTGACTTAACTGTGATTAGTGCAGGAAAAATGAAACTGACACTAAGGAAATGAAATAAAAAAGCTTGATGATATTTTACAAAATATATCTTTCTTGAAACATAATGAAAATTCTTTGACTCTGTGTTCATTTTTATGTTTCCTTAAAAGTAAAAAAAAATAGTTCTCTCTCAGAAATGATTTCTGGAAAGTTCCACAGGGCTTTGTAGCTAAAACCCACCTGGTCTGGTACTTTTGCAAATTATATAATTAAAGAACCATTTTAACCTGCATTTTATGGGGTTTCTTTCCTTTCAGAAGAGAATCAATGAAATTAAAAGAATAAAAAATGTACTTGCAAATAGTTTTGTATAGTGTTAATGTACTAGAAAATAGAAAAAAAAATGAATTGATCATCAAAGCTCAAGACTTTCAACAGAATGTCATTTTGCCAAAGATTTTGCTACCTTAAAGGCCTAGAATGCTGAGATGCCACAAAAGAGAAATATTCTCATTTAAATAAACACAGTAGACTGTTTATAATGAATTGTTTTCCTTCCTTCCTCATTCCTGTCTCCTCCATATCCACTCCTCACCCACAAATAAAGAGAATTAGTTTAGAAAATGGGAACCAGAAAGTCCAAAAGTCTATTATCGAACTACCATTCATTTTTTTCCTTCTTAACTCTAAAGCACTAGAAAATTGATATATAATAGAAGAAACTCATTACCATTTCTTAGAAATATTTAACTCCTATAAAGACTTTCATTACTATATTATAAGGGAGCTGGCAGAGCCTAGAAACTACGTTAGAACAAATATTTAAACCTCTTGCCACTGGAGAACTATATAGCTGCTGAGGGTAGTAGTGGTATAGGTGACAAGATTATAATATACTAGAGAAATACTAGAGAATGGAAATTATGAGAAGTGTGTCTTTTCAAAATGTCCAAAAATAAAAAAAAAAGTTGAGGAAAGGACAGACCCTGCAGAAAACATGGTTGTCTACATCCCACTAAAACTTCTAACACCAAGACCACTTATAAATGAAAACAAAAAAAAAAACAATAGACATTTCTTAAATTCAACAGATCTGCTGGTATTTCTATAATAACCTTTTCTTTTTGAAGATGCTAGTGGAATGACTACATTTTGTCTACCCATTTTGTATACAATATGATGCAGCAATGGCAAATTATGAGGCACCTTTGAAGAACAGCTGGAATGATTGGTCAATCTATTTATTCATCCATCCATCCATCCATCCATCCATCCATCCATCCATCCATCCATCCATCCATCATTAAAATCCATTCTGAAGGTGATAACATTTTAAAGTTATCAAGGAATTTATTTTTAAGATTTTCCAAAGAGGAACATATTTCAAAAGAAATTGAAAAGTTCAAAAATGGCACTTATTTTATGTTTTGTTTTTTTTTTGGAGGGGGATAGTAGGGCAGTTGAGGTTAAGTGACTTGCCCAAGGTCACATGGCTAGGTTTTTTTTTGTGTGTGTGTTAAGGATCTGAGGCTGGATTTGAACTCAGGTCCTCCTGACTCCAGAGCCAGTGCTCTATTCACTACATGACCTAGTTGTCCCCAATAGTACTTATTTTATAAAGTAGCTAAGAAAAAAATTAGCAATAGCAATGACTGATATGCTTACTTTTTTATCTGTTCAAAATATTTCTGAGATTAGTTTATAGATGCATCAAAGCTATCCTTGATGACAATATAAGAAGGAAACGTGGTTATTCATAGCAGATTTTCTGTAGCAAACAATTTGATGGTGATAAAAAACTGAGCATACACTAACATCCATCCAGAATTCCTGCCTCACAGTCATTCTCAAACCCTCACATTCCCTCATCCACATATTCAGTCTAAGTTGCTGTCTTTTTCCAAAAATTTTCCTATCCACTATAATATCTCTTGCATCCATCCCTTTATTTCCATTCAACCACTCCATGCTAACCTCAAGTCCTCATCACTTTTGAAATGGACTATTATAATAACTTCTTAATTCATCATCTTACCTCCACTCTCTTCCTTCTTTACTCCATCCTGCATGCAGATGCCAAAGGGACAACTTCTATAACAAGTACCTAATCATGTCACCAGTAAATTCCAGTGACTCCTTATCGCCATTAAGATCAGACACAAACAAGAGGGTTCATAATTTAAAGCTTTCACAGCCAGAATCCAACTTACTTTTCTAGCCTTACCATATATATTTTTTTTCTCAAGCACATATCTAACCAAACTGGCCTTTTGACTGTTCCTCACATAGCACCCTCTATCTCCCATCTCTTTGTGTCTACAAGGCCATCTCCCACCCCTAAAAATCTATCTGCATTTTATTTTCCTCTACTAGTAATTACCTAGTAAATATTTGGTGTTTAATTTTCTAGATTCATTTTTTTCTCCCTATATAAGTTCCTAGAGGGCAAGACCTGTTACATTTTTGACTTTGAATCATGTACACTTAGTATGGTGTCCGACATAAAGTAGGTACTTCATAAATGCTTACTGAATTAACTTTATTTGGAGTTATTTGTTACCACAAAAATTGTGTGTGTGTGAGAGAGAGACAGAGACAGAGAGAGAGAGACAGAGATAGAGAAAGAGAGACAGAGAGAGAGAGAGAGAGAGAGAGAGAGAGACAGAGAGAGACAGAGAGAGACAGAGAGAGAGAGACAGAGAGAGAGAAGCTGCTAATTTGGGGATACAGAAGATAAACTTCAGCTTTCACTTCTGATAACTTTCACTCAGGTTATTTCTCTGACTATGATGAGGGAATTTTAAAATATAAGTTAATCAATTTTTCCCACTTATTTATAGTCCATATTTTGCTCTAAATAATACTATTCAAGACCTTGCACTAAGTTGAATTGAGTTTCTAATTCGGGCCAGTTATAGCTGTCATAGCTTCTCATAGAAACAACTCTCAGGACAAAATGGTCTGTTTCATTCTTGAGTATAAGGCAGAGCAAAGCATTAAACCTTTCCATAAAAATGTTACAGAAAAAGGATATGAGTAGAGTTAGATGAATATATGTTTCATTAACAATTACATGTTTGAAAAGGTTAGAGTTCTCACTTAATATTTTAAAACTGAATGAGATTAAGAGACAGGGAGATTATTATTATAATAGAATTAATGAAAGTATTTGGATAACTCCAAATTATTTGGGAGTTTATTATTTGGCTAGCTAAGAATAGTTTTTATTTGCTCTTTATAAATTATGGTTGTTAAAGAAAAAAAATTACCATCCAGTCTTTTTCTGCTATATTTCAGCATGGAGATAATGCCGTTTTTGAAGGCTATGTCAATGGAACATATACTATGACAACTTCTGGTCTGATCACCAGCTATTCTAAAGTTGGAGAGGTTCATTAGTAAAAAGCCAGTCACCACAAAAAAAAATGACATTTTTTTCATCTTTAGTAACTCAATGATGCTATCTACAGAGAAAAGGGATTGGTATCTATGTTGGTAGAAGAACTGAGAATGCTGATGAAATACTGGGCCCTTGAAATGAAGTAGCATTTTGATATTTAAAAACAGAAGCTGATTTTTTAGAAAGGCACATTACCCCACTTTCAAATATGTAGATGATCAATCTAACACAATTCCATGTGAAACAATGGCTTTAAAAAATCATTTAATTCTGTGTGCATAAATATGGCAATCATGGTTTCCAAATGTCAGGGCACATGCCCTGACAAAAGGTATTTCTTTTGCAATAGCTCATTAAAAGTATCCCTTTTCCTTCAAAATTAATATGATCTTGGGAGGCCAGGTGGTGCAGTGAATAGGGCACCAGCCCTGGAGTCAGGAGGACCTGACTTCAAATCTGGGCCTCAGATACTTAACATTTACTAGCCATGTGACCTTGGGCAAGTCACTCAACCCCAATTGCCCTGCCCTCCCACCTCCGAAAAGCAAAAAAAAAAAAATGAAATTAGTATCATATTGAAATTTGGAACAAGTAGTTGCTGCATGCAGCAAAGTAAAAAATGAGAAGCTGAAGATGTGGCATCAGCTCTACCACTTCTTAGTTGTAAAATGTTAGGAAAGTCACAGTTACTCTCAGACTTCTATTCCTTATCTCTAAAGTAAGAATGTTGGAATGTATGATCTATTACAAATCCCCCTTAGTTCTAACAATCAATTCCAAAGCATTTTCCTAAATCAGCATTGAAATTAAATAGCTTCACTTTTGGGACTCAGTAGAAAAATAAATGCAAATTTCCTTTATGATATCTGTATGCAGGCTGGGGTTCATATTTAATTTATAATGAAATAGCTCCTTCTTTAGAAGGTGTGAGCTTTGAAAGACAATAGACTCAAACTCTTCAACATTCTGAAAGCATCTGACCATTTCTTACTGCCTGATTTCTTCCTTTTCCCTATGTCATTCATCTGACAGGATATGCATTAAGCCAAAACACAAATAAAGTCATTACCCATCTGCACATGGAGTGGCAGCTGTCTGTTTTCATATCTATTTCTTCTGCTTTAAGTGACAATCAAACAAGTATTTTTAACATCTACTATAGCCAAGGTGACAATGTAAAATTTCAATATTTAAAAAAAGTCACTTTTTCTTTAATGAGATACATGAATCTGAAAATGAGATTATCCGCTTTGTCCTGAAATTTTATAGCAATGCAGAAGGAAAGAGACCCACTAAGAAATTTGTTATATTGTAAGTTTCCCAAGACCCAACACAGTGTATGTGCTGCTGAATTCTTCAAAAACACAGAAGGATTCCACATTTATATATTATGGTTTATATTACCACATAGATCAGAAAGAGGTAGCTTTTAAGAAAGTATACTTCCGGGAGAGCTCTAAAAAAGATTTTTTTTAAAGGGGAGGGATGAGAGAGACTGTACATAGTACCAATCCATGGAAATGTAGGTTTTTATAAGTGAAGTTTGATTCAGATATAAAAAATTTTTATAGTATAAAAATAATGAGACCTAATTCAAGGACATAAAGTTCAACTCTATTACATAGGAAAAGAAATCTTTAAAAACTTTCCAGGAACAAAAACCTATTAAATTGATGAAAGGAAATATTTTCATTATAAAAATTCATTCTGAAATTTTTACTTCATTTTTTTGGAGGGGGGAAAGCAGGGCAATTGGGGTTAGGTGCCTTGCCCAAGTCATAATGCTAGTAAGTGTTAAGTGTCTGAGACCATATTTGAACTCAGGTCTCCTGACTACAGGGCCGGTGCTCTATTCACTGCACCACCTAGCCACCCCAACTTCATTCTTTTAAATAAATCAAATCACTACTGAGCATTTCACATAGGTGATCTTGATTTATTCCTTCTTTAAGAACAAAATTAATATTATATTTGATATTAAAAATTTACTGGTAAGAAATGATAAATAATAGTGACAACAATATTCAAGAATTTAATGTCATCATAATTTACTGAAAAAATATTTTGGGTTCAGTTCTATGATTTTATCACTTTAAGAAATACCCATTACTATGGAAGCAGATAAGCAGCTAGTCTGTAACATGATGTATTAGGGTGTTTCATGGAGCATTAGGAGATTAAGTGACATGGCCATGGTCCCACAGCTAACATATGTCAGAGGCAAGACCTGGCCCCAGGTCTTCCTGACCCTAACTTCAGCTCTTTATCCACTAGTCCTCCTTCCTCAAAGTTAATGAAACAAAAATGAGAAAGGAAATACAACTTAAATAGATCATTCATGGCAAACTCTAAATTCTCATATGCTATTTCACCTAAAATCAACAATTTTATTGGGGTTAGCCAGTCAATAACTACTTATTGAGCACCTACTATGTGCTATGTACTGTTCTAAGTGCTGGGGATACAAAAAGTGGGAAAAGACAGACCCTGCCTTGAAGAAGTTCACAATCTGAAGGGAAAGTCTTAAGTGCAAATTTCATTATCTTCTTTGATCTCCTATTTTACTCCCCTCAAACCATGTAGTCATAAGTCATTCAGTCACCCACTTGCCTGCACTCCTGGACCAGCGATACTGGCATCCTTAGCTGTTTTATTTTAATGTGAGAAGTGGATCTCATTAATAAACTCCCTTGAAGCTTTTAAAGACATCCCTACCTTGACACTTCTAATAGGGTAGACAGCTATAATTCCCAATCTGCATTTCTTAAAAGCAGATAAAGGTCATGAATAAATTACAGAGAACTACTACTAGATAGAGATAGAATAAACCGATGATGAAATAAAATCATAATGATTAAAAATCCTCACTGGTTTTTTATCTCCTAGTTCTTTTCAATGCTTAATGTTTTGATGCCAGTAATACCCAGACTAGAGGGGTTTCACCAAAGTGATTATTTTCCCCTACCATCCCTATGAATAAATAAATTTGGTTTGAAAAAAAAAATGCTACAGATAGCGCAATAGCTTTTTTATTTGTTTATATCTACTTGCACTTATTTTTCAAAATCAAGAAAAACCATCATCAAAAGAAAAATAATTCATTGCCTAACACTGAGCATATCCACTAAGGTAGACACAGAATCAAGAACCCCTCCCTGCCCTCTTGGGGCTTTGTTTAGAGTTTTGTTGTGGTTTTTCTATTGTTGTATATTTCTAAGAGATTCTTGGTCTGGAATAAGATAGAGAGTGGTGGCATTTAGTACAATGCCTAGCCCTTAAAAGGCACTTAGTAAATGTTTATTGATTGCCTGGTAGAAATGAAAAGATAATGATTCCATGGTTGTAAAACAAATAAGTAAACAAAAACAGAATCCTTATCTTCTGTACAAATCTTTGAAATCTGCTTTTCCAGAGGAGATTGTATTATTAAATGCACTGCATCCCTACCAAAAATAAAATAAAGAAAAAATGCTCCCAAATCTCTAAATCTTTTACTTTTAGGTAACATTAAATATTATTTTTTCATTACACATTTTCTAATCATTTTCTCCTTCCACAACATAATATAAGACTTAGTTTCCATAGATTTCCTGAAACATTTCATGTGACACACCTCTGGATCATTCTCATGGGTTACTTGTCCCACTGGGGCCTATTAGTATCCAATCCAAAAGTGAAAAATTAGTTGCTCAGGGAGAAATCAGATCCAGTGTCAAAACAGAGGAGATTTGAGGCTATTTTGCTTTTGCCCAGCAACCAAATCTGGAAATGAAATTTCACTGTACAGCAGATATCTCTGTTATTTCTTATATGTACACCAGAAATCCATGTAATCTATAAGAACAATGCTGCTAGGAAATAAACATATTTCTCTAGACACAGAATTCCATTTAGGTTGTTGTGGGGTTTGGGGGTAAGTTTTCCTTAAAAAGCATTACAACAGAATGTCAAAAACCAATCTAGCCAGTGACCAACCAATGGGTAGTTCAGCTAGCACAGTGCATGGGAAGAGTCACAGGACTGAGAATCACAAAACAGGTGATCTCTTACACTAACTCACTGTGTGACCTTGGGCAAATGAGTTCAAATTACTAAGTCTTACCAAAGGAACTACAAGATCCCTTCCAGATCTAGCATTGCATTGAGTGGTTGTTTTTGGCATGATTTTACTTCTCTTCTGTGTACTGTTTCACCAAGTGTCTTCCCCTACCTATTAAATCGTTCCTTCCTTCTTTCCCAATCAACAGATTACCCATTTTGCCTTCTCTGTCATTAAGATTCTACTAAGCACAGCCCATGTGAACTTTAACTTTGTTCATCATAATATCCTGTAATCTGGATCTTTTTTCTCCAGTTCTTTCTATCTAAATTCATTTTTTTCCAGCCCTCTTCTTTCAGGGTCCTTTCCTAGATCCTTGTAATAAGTGTGGTGTTACTTGCTTATTGGTGAATAAGAGCTTTCTACAGTAAAAGACTACTTTCATAATGATGGAAGTTTCTCTCTCTCTCTTTTTCTCTCTAGCTCACACACACACACAATACGTAATGGAAGAGATATCTAGGGGCAAGTAATTCATTTAGTGACCCTTCAATACTGTATTCTATGTGTACTCTAGATTCATAAGAACCCAAATAATTTCTGGCCATTTCCTGTCCATTTTTTCCTTTGGTAGAAAATCATGTGTCCACAGAACCATTCAGGAAGTGATCTAGTGTGTGATTTTCAATACCCAGAACAGCTTTCATCTGCAGATTTCAAAAGGATTTAATAATTTTGTCAATAAAATATGATGTTACTACCTACTTGTCCTAGGACCATATGATATTTTAGACAAGTAATCTAAACCATTTATTTCCCTGAGTCTTGGCTGTATGTGTGTAATAAGGAAAATCTTGATTCTGGCCTAGGGAAGGCAACCACCTCCGTTGCTCTTTTTCTTTCCTTAGACATGCAGGTATTTAATAATGTACAGAGTGCACAGACCAGATAAGTCAGAAAGACTCATCTTCCTGAGTTCAAATGCAGTCCCAGACACTTACTAGTTGTGTGACCCTGGGTAAGTGTCTTAATCCCATTTGCATCAGTTACTCATCTATAAAATCATCTACAGAAGGAAATATCCAACTACTTTAGTATTTTTGCCTAGAAAACCCCATATGGCGTCATGAAGAGTTGGACACAACTGAAAAATGACTAAACAACAAATATCTACAAAAATCCAAATTAATACACTGCTTGTTTCCCTAAGATAATATATTTTTGATCTTCTGTTGTTATATCACATGTACTAATAAAGGACTATAAAGCTGAATTAAATAATAAAACTAATTTTAAATGAAGGACATGTAAGTAATGCACATACATAGGGAAAATTAAAAGAAAATATATAAATTTAGCTCCATTATTTAATACATTCTGTGGTCCAAAAAGGATTAAATTTGCATTGAGGGTCAATAAAAATTCACATTTGAAATTTGTTCAGCATTATCTTTAACATTCATATTAATAAGTCTCCCTTGATACGAAAATAATAAATTTATTGACTTAGGGCATTTGAAATGAAGAAACACCAGAGAGGAAGGCTGGGAAGCCGACAGCGCGGCTGAGAGAAGCAGGCCGTGGCGCACAGAGGCCTGATAAACGAGGGGTGCAAGTTGTCCCACCAACCTCAAAGGCCACTACCAGGCCTATCACCAAAGGGCTGGGGGTGGAAAGAGCAAGGTAAGAATCAAATGCAGGGCCCTTGGCAGGGGCAGCAAATACTCCTGGGACTACCACTCTATAGCCCAGAAATTCAAAAAGCCCCTTACAGGACCTCCAAGGACCAGAATGGCAGAGTGAACCCCAGCTGCTCCAACCTCCTCCCCCCCCCCCACTCTGAAAACATAGTAATTATTGCCCCAGGGCAAAACCCTAAACAGTAAAGGCTTGGGAACCCTAGAGGAAGGGTGTGGCTAATGCCCTGCCTCAAAATGGGTAGAAAGCAGACTGCAAAGACAAAGATTCTGGAGTCCTACTATCCTCAGAGGGAGGAACCAAACTCAGAGGGAGACAATGTTGACTCCACACCCACAGCTGAAACATCTACAGGGAACAGGTCCCAAGCACAGAAAGCTTTCCTAGATGAACTCAAAAGGAAATTTGAAATGAAGAAACACCAAGATACAAGTGATGGACTTAAGTGAAAAAAAAAAATAACATTTTCTAGAAAAATTCCTTGTACAGAAAGAAACCAATATAACTGGTTAGAGATAAGAAATGAGTCTAATACTTGCTTCATATGAAAATTTGTTTGTGCATGCACACAAATCTGCTCACACAAGAATATACTCCTCAACAAAGACCTTTTTATTAGGACATAAATTTGTCAACTACCTACAGATATTAATATATTTTTTTCATTTTGAAAAACTTATATATAAGGTAGAAATATTTCTTTTCTATTTGCTGAAATTAAACCGTATTACACCTCTTTCATATCTTTTAGTAAAGATTTATCAACTTAACTTTAGGAAGATACATTTGAAGCATATATCTGCCTATGTTACATGAGCACATTTATAGATGTTCCTGTGCTGGATACATGTAGGTATAGATGGAGAGAAATATGTAGACAGAACCTCCACATGTACATATGTATATATACTTATAAATGTATATTCATATATATATATATATATATATATATATGGTAGGGAAGAAAACAAAAAGGTGGTAGTCATGAATTCTATTAGATTTTTTTCAAACCAGGTGGTAACTCAGAACCAACTAATAATTTAGAAAGTATTAGAAAGAAAAAAAAATAAGATTACACTTATTTTCTTTTAAGATGTTCTCTTTTGCTTTGGGTATTGCAAAACAAACAAAAAAATAAACAAATTCTTTCAAAGACATTAAATCTAAGGAAAACCAAATATTCAGCCATACCAGCAAAAGGCTAAATTGAAAAAATAACTTTAAGGTGATAAGAGTAATAAGCCCAATTCAACATTTTATAATATGTTTTCTCAATAGTGAATATTTTTTTTGACATTTCTTACACTCCTTTTGAGTATTTGCTATTGCAATATTGGGGGTATGATGCCAAATGGCCAATCACCTAAAAAAATAAACACCTAAGAACTTCAAAAATTATTCTTTGGAAATTAATGCATATTTATCTAGGAAGTCCATGCTGTTGATGTTATCTTTTGGATAAGGTGCTCACCACTTATGTGGGGTATGTACCCTTTAAAACTTTGCACAAGAACCTGGAGATAACCTCAATGTCCAAATCCCATATCAGGAAATTGCTTTCTGTACTCTTAAATGAGGAAATATTTTCAACCAGAGGAGTTCTTTCTCTCACACAGGTAACTCCTTACTTTGTAATACCTAACAACCATACCATTCACACACACACACACACACACACGAACATGTTCATATATATGCTTATTTAGGGTA